>NC_067234.1:22440476-22770476 GCF_019924925.1 Ctenopharyngodon idella
GTTGACTGATTATTTAAAATTTGTTCATTTTAAACTAACAAAAAAAGTGTACCTTTTAATGTAACCATTAAAGCAAGTCTAGAAAAATTAAAACGGAAGAAATTAAATTTGAGAAAAAATAAAACTGATTTCATAGGACCCTTCCTTTCTGTGAACTGTTTCATACAGATATGACACCAGTAGATGCTGCCCCCCTCCCCCAGCTGAGGTCCTCAGCACAGATAGGGGGGTGGGCCGGGCTTTGATTGGCAGGTGCGTAGCGTGGCACGTGCATATAGTCAGCGGCACGCTTCCTCAGGCTCGTGCTCCAATGTTTTACCTAGGGAATTGAAGAGACTCTTTGACTCGGCAACATGACACTCTTATGCCCAGCTGCGTTACACAGCTCTGCTCACACACGCACACTGAAGATCAAACACACACTAGCTACATAAACATACTAATTATCATTCGGTTTCACATTTTGAATGCGATTTGGACGCCATTAAGCTCACATGTTGCTATAATCCATAAAAATCTCATTATTTATACATGCACGCTCATACACTCAATAACAAATACACTGAAGCACACACTCGCACTCCCAATGGGGTTTGGGCGTGTCTCATAGGGAAAGCAGATGCGGGTAATTTATTGTAAATGCTACGGAGTGTGCCGCCGTCAAGAGGGGTTTCCTTTCGGGGCCCCTCCATCTCTCGCACACACAACTTTTTTCAGTCTCTCAGGGGGATGCTGATGACCTCAGTGATAGAGAGAGTGCAGCGTCCCTTTCCATCTGCTCTGTAGGACCACCACTGAGACAGCTGGCCCAGAGAGAGTGCGTGTTTTTGTGTGAGCGAGAGAGCGAGCACTGGGGGCAATGGGCTGGTGTTAAGTCTTTGCACCCCTCCACAAATGCATAGGTGTAAATATGGTTCACATCAGTGTCACACAAATGTTGGGGGGTGTGAGAGGTCACATTTAACCTCAATTTGTATGTATAGCTGTGATAAGTAGACTGGATCTAGTTTGCTAGATGTCAGGCCTCTTGAAGCAATAAGTAGCAAGAGGTCGAGCATTACTTACGTACTTGGGTATTTTTGGGATTTAAAAGTCACTGTACCACACAGCCTCAAGTGTTTTTTTTTGTTTGTTTTTTTGTTTTTTTTAAATGTTAACAACAGCAATATGATTAAAAAACACAATGTTCAATATGTATACAGATAGGAATATAAAAAATATGAAATATGTGACCCTGGACCACAAAACAAGTCTTAAGTAGCACGAGTATATTTGTAGCAATAGCCAACAATAAATTGTATGGGTCAAAGTTATCGATTTTTCTTTTATGCCAAAAATCATTAGGATATTAAGTAAAGATCATGTTCCATGAAGATATTTTGTAAATTTCCTACCGTAAATATATCAAATTTATTTTTGAGTGGATATGCATTGCTAAGGACTTGATTTGGACAACCTTAAAGGCGATTTTCTCAATATTTTGATTTTTTTTTTTTTTTTTTTTTGCACCCTCAGATTCCAGATTTTCAAATAGTTGTATCTCGGGCAAATATTGTCCTATAATGAACCCTTATGACTGGTTTTGTGGTCCCGGGTCACATATTATAAAGTATATAAAATTGAGTGTATATATATATTTATACTGTATATAATATATAATTGTGTGTGTAAAATATATATATATATATATATATATATATATATATATATATATATATATATATATATATATATATAAAATTTGAATGTATTAAATATATAATTTTAAATGACTACTTATATTTTTAGATTCTTAATTTTAATTTTTAATTTAATTTTTTTGTTTTTGTAATTTGACAGACTGGCAGATATAGACATTTGCAATTATAAAAATGTATATTCTGTCTATCTATCATCTATCTATCATTTATCTTTCATCTATCTAATGTCTGTGTGCATTAAATGCTAGATATATTCTATTTGTAGATATATTCTTTTATTTTATATTTAATTTTAAATTACAGTATTATTAAATATTTTAAGATTTTAATTTATTCATTTTTTTTATTAATATACATTTTTATACATTTATTTTTCATAGTTTGAGGTTTAAATCTGGGGTGTTTTTTCATCTTAGACACCTTCATTTTTAATTCCATTTGTTTTTCAAAACAAAGTAACCTCAGTAGTAAAAATAAATAAATGATATTTACTTTTAACTCTGTTTGTCTTGCAGGACGTGTCTTGTTTGAACAGAGACACCTCTAAAGTCATTGTGGTGGACTGTAAGCGAGAGGCCTTCGGTCTACAGCCTTTCAACGGTTTGGCGCTGCGCAAGTGGGATGGCAACTCGGAGGATCGCACGCTCTATGACTTGGCTGCCTTCCTTAAAAGTGAGTATGCATGTGTGGGGCAAATAGATGTTGTCTATTATATTGTTCATTTGTACAACTTAATTGATCTTGTATTTGGTGTGTAGCTATTGCCATCAGCGGAGTGGAGGATGTGCGTTCAGTATTAGAGAACTACGCCCATGAGGAAGACCCCATTGAAGCTTTCAAAAGAAGACAAGCACAGCTTGCACAGGTACTCATCACATGTTCTTTTTCCCTGTCAGATGTCATATTTAGTGGTGTTTGCTAATATTTCATGAATATTTTTGCACATACAGGAAGAAGAACAGAGACTTTCAGAGCTTGTGCAACAGAAGAAACAGGGACTCTCATTAGGTACCATCGCAGGTCGTTTCTTTTCTCGGAAGCAGCAGTGAGGACTCGTCCTGCTCACACCCACCTTAAACAGTCCCACCTCGACTGTGACCAGACACTGAGATGAAGGTCATAGTCAGAAAGGTGGACGGTGAATGTGGGCGGGAGGGGAGAATGGGAGCAGAAGGACATGTGTGGAAAAACCTCCAATCGGCTACACTGAAGGGATGCTACCTTGTTATCGGGGCTGGGATAGGAGCGAGCGACTCCAAAAGACGTTTCATTCCTGTGGAAGATAGCACTTCCTGGACAACAGACACACAGATGTATGATCTCACTGATTAGAAAATTGTTTCAGGGTGGTTGGACTTGTTCCCATCCACTTCTATGTCTCCCTTATCTCTGCAAGAGCAAAGAACTGCATAGCACCACATAAACTGAAGAACTGATCTTGTTTCCATCACATAGGCCCCATTTCAAACCCATAACTGATGCTGTAGGCAATAGCCTGATGTTAGACTTCCATAAGGTCTGCTCAGCACATGGCACATGAAGCAAAACCTTAGATTTGTGTTCATGCTGTCAGCGAGACTGTCTTTGTCATGGTGATACTGCGGTGTGTTGAGGAGAACCTCTCAAATAAAGCGAGCTCAATCTGGTGCTATTTCAGAAATGGCCCGTCATGTCTAAAGATGTACTTGTGGAATCTTCTTTGTGTTGCTTATGTTGTGAAACACCCAGAATATCTCCAATAAACAAACATAACAATATGTGTGTGATGTGTGATGATATGGTATTTTATTTTCTATGCTGAAAGGTCTGATCCAGAGCAAATATGCTTTCATTACCTGACAAACTTGTACTGTAGTTTATCATAAATAATAATTTGTTATATATGGCAGGTAGTTAAATATTGTGTTCCAGAAGAAACTGTACATTAAGTGCAACACTCAAGATGTGAACCTAAATCGTGAAATCACACACAAATAAAGACATTGTTTATATTTTTTTATTTAAAAAAGCATATCTGGCCCAAAACACTGCACTTTTAATCAAATAAAAAAGATAATAAAATCAATATGCATTTTATAGTTTTATTTGAGTGAAATCAAAATGTTGAGAGGAAAATTCATTTCATAATTTCTTGCCATTTTCAAATTCTGTTCTTGGTTTTTGATATAAAAATATTGTAATATTTCAAATTTCTTGAATAATATAATCAGACTTCAAAGAATTAGATGGTTGAATGTAATTGTATTTCTAGTGTGTTGCACAAATATTGAAAAATTAAAGAATGTTTGCATACTCTCTAATAGCAACTATGTAAACAAAAGTCGTTTGTGTCCCTTTTTCTTGTGTGAATTAGAATCTAGTACTAAATCAGTTTCTTCTACCATTAACTTCAACACTCTAACTCGATCTTAGTGCACTTAAAATAACACCCACACCCACATAATGTGGATAACCTCTCTGACCGACCGATGACCGAGCAGCACGCTTCAGAACGCACACAATTTGAGGCAATTGAGAGACAGAATGCGAGGTGTTAAACTTTTGTCAATGTCACACCTTTGCGTTTGACAGACGGACACGTGCCATTATGTCCTTATGTTAACAACTGAATAGCACGAAACTTCTGTCTGGCCTCTGCGAATCCAGACCAAGTTAAGCGGAAAACGCAATCCATTAATTGCTCCTAACTAGTGAGTAAAACATTAAACCAATTTAAATACACGTTGTCATATGAAAAAGCAGTAACTACAAAGTCTGACGAGCTTTAAATGCATCATTTAGAGTCGAACATGAACAAAAAATTTATCAAAATAGATTAATTCAGTAACCGCTCCGAGTGTATTTGATTCATTTTCAAAGAACCGGCTCGTGGGAGTCGTTCGTTTGAGAGCGACGCTGTCTGTCTATGATTCATTTAAAAGAAATGACTCATAAAAGTCATTCGCTCGGGAGTCGGACTGCTGGTCACGAAAAGAACCAGCACACAATAGCCATTATTTCAGAAATCTCACTATATACATCACGCTATATATTTTTTGACTCACTAAAAAGAACCATCTGACAAGAGTTTGTTCGCGAATTTAAGTTCATCATGTAGTAGTAGTAGTAGTAGGCCTAGCCTGCACTAATTCGTCTGTGGCCTGCAGTGCGACGAAGCGAAAGTCAATTCACTCAGTTAGCAAAATTTGTGTACAAGTGTGGCACACCTGTAGAAACTGTTTTCCCTGACCAATTAAATTAAGTCGCCAGTTCCAAAACAGACTTTTCCCAAAGGTGTGAACAAATGACATGCGAATAAAGTGACACCTCAGAGCATCATACACGTGCAGGGAGCCTGGGAACCGGTCTGCGCCGGGCACTGCGTGTCGCACTTCACACCTTGAAAGAGGGGCACCAATTCACATTTATGGTTGCGCCTTCTGCCACTGGCTAACACCTCACCATAACTGTCGCCATGTGTCATTTCACCCCCATGTGCCAATCCTCCTCCTCCTCCCCCCCAGAATTCACTAGCACCCACAGACACGCTTTATCTCAGCCAGCGCGACGACTCTTGCACCGTTTGGATGTTGGACACGTGGATAGGAAAGTGTTAATCACGGGCGCGCGAAGCAAAACATCTCGTGCTTAATTTTGTAAGCCGCAAAAGCAGGCGATGAAACCATTCCAGTGGTGACTTTATTACACTTATTAGTGTCCCCGGGGAAAGGGGGTTGGTGTAAGTTTGATCTATCATTCACCTATATCAGGAAACATCAGAGATGCAGCATGCGCGTCTTCGATTGAGCCAGATGGCTATTGATTTTGTGACTTTTCCCCGCTTTCCCCTCATCACTCTCTTTGTCGAATGAACATAATGGGCACACGACACCTATTTTGCTGAACATGTACCCCATAGTGCGCATCAATACGAGCTTGGGCACGCATCACAGAACGGGGCCAGGTCAAAAAAGTTAAGTTTTCTCTCTTATAATAAGTTACTTTACTACACGGTAATATATATATATATATATGCAAATATTTCTTAAATATATATAGGTATGTGTAAGGGCTCGTTCACACAGAATGCATTTTTGCTTTGAAAAATTCGGGACGCGAGCAGTGGGACGGGTCTCGAGACGCGTTTTTTAAAAGTTAAACTGATTTTAACTTGACCGCTGCGTTTTTGGAACGCCATGTCATGCGCGAGACGCTAAACGTAAAAAAGACGCAAGACGTGAGCGCAACGTTTTTGCACGTCCGTCTAGCTCGTGTTTACATAGAAAAACAATGGAAAAGTAGCGCATTGGAAAGGAAAACCCTAAGTATACACAGTACACACACATATATTATGTAAACACAATCTTTTATTTTGGATGCGATTAATTGTTTTCTCAGCATTATATATATATTTTTAAATACAAAAACGAAATAAAAATTACTAAGATGCTAAAATTATTGTTAGGCTATTATTAAGTAGGCCTATACGGTTGTACTATTAAGTAAAAATATAAATCGCCTTATAATTTATGGAGGAAGAACATTAAATGTTATTATTTTAATTTGGTTTTCATTTGTGTATATAAGAGTGGTTATGTAACATTTTATGTTCCTTAGTTTATGCTTATTGTTTGAAAGGCTATGATTTTGTTGAACTATAGCCTAAGTCATCGTGCAGATGTTATCAATACACTTTACAGTAACAAACTCATTTTAATAGCTCGAATAGGTTGGTAGCCTATATTAACATTAGCCTATATTACTTAAGCACATTATATTGTTGCATTAAACCACACAACCGCTGTATGGATAAAGTGTGCTATTCAACCAAGCGCCATGATTCGCCCTTTCCAGTTATTTACTTGCTTTTCTTGTTTACACAGATAATAACTCTTGTTTACGTATTCATCCTTATGTTCACCAGAAGCCAAGAAACCAGACTGTCTTAATAATTGTCCGACAATAAATTAACAATAGAGGTCCTTCTTAACCCCCTAATCATGGTGCCGTCCAGTAGGCAAAGCGTGCCTGGGGTAAAGATGGGGCCAGCGGAGGCACGCGCTGCTCTCATTAGAATCACAATAGAAAATCCCTAAAGCACGAGCAACAGTTTGGAACGCTGCTCATTGTTCGCGCGTCTCCTCTGTTTACCCTTAACATGCCCCAAAACAGAACGACAGAACCTTCGTTTAAAACTCTGACGTTAATGAGCTCACATATGGAATTTTTACCTGCAGTTCTTAATTTTGTGATAACATTTCAGCAATTGCGAGAGTAAACTTTGATAATACATGCCAATTATATGGGGTTATTTAAATAAACGTAACTCAAATAAAGACATTAAAGAAGAACAGATCCTATATCCATATTTTCGTGTGTGTTTATATGCCTATATCAACAAGAAAGCGCGCAAACACAGTGCGCAGGTGCAAGGATTATCATACAGCTGTAGCGAGTGTCCCCCTCCCAACACCCGTACACACACTCTTACTGCAGAAAGCAATTATCTACAATCTTAAATGCTCTGCGCAACCCCCACCATTTCACCCTCTTTACCAAAGACCTACAATCCAAACCCAAGATAACAAAAGAGCCCTCCGGATCTTTCCAGGGCACAATAAAGCGCTTGCCGGTTTAACGACTCACACGCGTCAGGACAATTACAGATTTTAGGGCTGAATAAAATGGGATGTGCAGATCCCCTCCACCCCCACCCCCCTTCCGCGATCAGTGGCGAACATTAATTCTCAAGACGAAAACAAACTTTTAGAGAATTGCTTGGCACGCGACATCGAAGAAAATACTAAAATGTGCATAGATGGTTAAAGATATTAAGATTTTTTTCCCCCACATCCTTAAAACTATGGCAAGAGGGACAGGTTTAATAACACTCCAAACAACTGTTTATAAAACTATTTTTCCTATATATAAATCGTAGGAACACAGTGTGGAACAATCCCCCCCTTTTGTTTTTTTGGGGGGGGCTTTTAAATTAATTTATAAACCAATATGATAACAGTGGATTATTATTTAACTCATTTGTTGCTAGCATAAGTTTCCAAACGCATGTGTTACGTACGGTTGTTTGCGTTGTTTTGTAATATCTCTTTTACTATGAAATGAACGTAAAGCGTCAAGGGTTCGTTAAATAAATCCATCAAAGAACATTTTATGACTTTTTTTTTTACTTGCATTTAACCACGCCCTCCTCTTGGCTTGCTATTTAAACCCCACGCGCTGCTCACACTCCACGAAAGGTATAACTGACGAGTCCAAAGTCTCCTGGAGCAAGAAATCTGTTTATCTTTGCTTTTTAAGCTCCAACACAGACGACATTACGATTTTTTTTAAATAGTTAATTAACTTAGCTTTGCAGTCCGACATTCTTTTTCAACTACTTTTTCCTTAAATCGTGGATACCACAACAAACATTCATATCGGACTACTCTTGCAGTCTGCTATCGTTCTGTAGCAGACAAGAAGATCCAAAATGGCTTGTGTTTTATTAACGTGTTTTTTAATTTTGATATCAGCTCATTTGGTAAGTATTTCACACTTATTTGAATGTAAGTCGCTTCTTTGACCAGAGTTTTCACAGAGTGCTAATCTTAGTCCTGTTTTTATTGCCACAGGCTGAATCATCCGGTGTGTTTGAGTTGAAAGTGCACTCTTTTACAAGCACAAGCAGTGTGTGCAAACAGGCCGAAGACTGCCAGATCTTTTTCCGCGTTTGCCTGAAGCACTCACAAGACATCATTCTACCTGAGCCGCCGTGCACTTACGGCACTGGAATGACAGACATATTCAGCGCAAACTCCATCTCCAGCAGTGCGCATATCCGCGTGCCTTTCAATTTCAAGTGGCCGGTGAGTAGCGCAAAATGACTATTCGTTACCACTTCTATGTATGTATGCATGTATAATAAATATTTAACAAAGTTTTCTGTCATTACAGGGAATCGTCTCGCTGATAATCGAAGCCTGGAACGCAGAGTCGTCTGACCAGTCAACAGGTATGCGCCGTACTTTTGCCTCACCTGTTTCAGTTGTTTACAACATATTTATTTGTTACGCCTGCTTCTGTATTTAACACATATTTGATTTAATTTATCTCAGAGAATATCAACAACATGATCAGCCGTTTGGCCACCAAAAGAAGACTCGCTATCGGCGAGGACTGGTCCGAGGACGTGCATCTTGGAGAGCAAAGCCAGTTGCGCTTTTCTTATCGCGTAGTGTGCGATGAATTTTACCACGGCGAGGAATGCTCGGATTTCTGCCGCCCACGGAATGACGCATTCGGCCACTTCAACTGTGACACCGCTGGAAACAGAATTTGCCTGCCTGGATGGAAAGGCGATTATTGCGCTGAACGTAAGTGTTTTCGAATGTTTTACATTATTATGTGCACATAGAGATATTATAATTTGTCCTCCCCCAATAAATAAATAAATAACGCGGGCAAGTTCAACGGCTTCTTACGGCCACATGCAACTTCTAAGTTTGCTTTTGTTCACTGTAACAATAGAAGCAAAGAGCATGATTTAACAAGGACACGCGTTGAAACCTAATATGCTTTGCCTTCCGTGAAAAAGGCGGCATGTGTTTCTTTTGTGTGTCCCCCAGCTGCTTAGTTTAGTACTTAACAAATACTTGATGTGCCTGAGCCTCTAGAAGGGGGGTTGTTTTATGATGCCAGTCATTCTAATGTCCCCCTTTTTCTCCCTCTCCCTTTTAAACAGCCATCTGCTTGTCTGGCTGTAGCGAGGAGCACGGTTATTGTGAGGCCCCCGGTGAGTGCAAGTGCCGCCTCGGGTGGGAAGGCCCCCTCTGCGACAAGTGCCAGCGATACCCGGGGTGCCTGCATGGCACCTGCAACCAGCCCTTTCAGTGCACTTGCAAGGAAGGCTGGGGTGGCCTGTTCTGCAACGAGGATCTGAACTTCTGCACCAATCACAAGCCCTGCATGAATGACGCCACCTGTACCAACACCGGCCAGGGCAGCTACACCTGCATCTGCAAGCCAGGCTTCAGTGGCAAAAACTGCGAGATCGAGACCAACGAGTGCGACAGCAACCCGTGCAAGAACGGAGGCAGTTGCAATGTAAGCAGCCGGTTACGACACTTCGCTTTAGTCTTGCCCTTTCTTGTCTTTGGAGAAGCTTGAACGCTAATGGCTTTTGCTTTTTCTTCTCAGGACCTGGTGAACGATTACACCTGCACATGCCCTCAAGGCTTCTACGGGAAGAACTGCGAGGTCAGCGCCATGACCTGTGCCGATGGACCCTGCTTCAATGGAGGAACCTGCATGGAAAAGGGAACCGGTGGCTACTCCTGCCTCTGCCCTGCCAGTTACACAGGCTCCAACTGTGAGAAGAAAATCGACCGGTGCAGCAGCGACCCCTGTGCTAATGGTAAATATATTTTCAGCTTATCTTTAGTCCTAAATGCAAAACATCTCAGCAGTGTTGGACAGTAACAAAGTATTTTTACTTTGTTAGTGTACTTAAGTACATTTTTCAAGTATCTGTACTTTATCTGAGGTTTTTAATTTTGGAAACTTTTACTTTTTCTTCATTGCATTTCAAAGCGTAATATGCGACTTATGCCCCCAAAAAAGTAAGACTACATTAAAATTCAAGTACTTTTGTACCCAAGTAAAATTGAAAAGAATTACTTAATACTTTTACTGAAGTAATATTTTAGGTTATGTGTACTTTTGCTTAAGTACTCGATTTGTGTACTTCGCCCACCACTGCATTCCAGCGTCCTCCGCCTCAGGCAACATGCTGATCCTACAGTTTTTTGTTTTGAGATGCATCCACTGTGCATGACGTACTACCCATGCATGATATAAGAGACGCCAGTGAGGCTCTTACACTGATATGAATAGCAAGATAGAGCTGTCATAAAGCAATAGACCTTTCCCAGAGGTTATAATCACCTTTGCCCTTATTACTTAGTTCAATGTCCCTCATTTTTAGGCCAATACTTTAACATGGTTTGTGATTTTAACACTCTCCTTGCTTTTTTTTCTTTAAAGGTGGCCATTGTTTTGATTTGGGTAACAAACTGACATGTCGATGCCGCCCCGGCTTCACAGGCTCACGTTGCGAAATCAACATTGACGACTGCGCAAGTAACCCCTGCCAAAACGCAGGCACCTGCGTGGACGGCATCAACGGCTTCACCTGCTCGTGCACGCTTGGTTTCTCAGGCAAAGACTGTAGCGTACGCTCTGACGCCTGCAGCCGCATGCCCTGCGAGAATGGAGGGACCTGCTACACCCACTTCTCCGGGCCTGTCTGCAAGTGCCCACCAGGCTTTATGGGCACACGTTGTGAGCATAAATTGATGCCCACACCTGCGACCAACCCTCCTCTTCCAGCGGCCCTGGCTGTTTCATTTACTCTAGGCCTCATCACTCTCACTCTTTTGGTCTGCGCCGCCATCATGGCCCTGAGACATGTGAAACAAGGCCGCAAGGCCACCTCAACCACCGTACGCAATGATCTGGAGTCCATCAACAACCGTGTCTCCTTGACCCCGACCTCGACATTAGGTAGAGAGAAGGAGGCCTTCCTCATTCCTGGTGGTCCGTTTAAGGTATCCAATAAGGATGTGGCACTCAGATCTACCACTGTGGACACTCAGTCAAATTACAAGCAGAAGATGGTGGACTACAATCTGAGCATTGACGAAAAACCTACAAACAACAAGCTACACATGTAAGTTTATGTTCATGTCATTGTGTATTTTGTTTTCCGTTTCTGGGCTTTTATTTGATGGCATCAAATGTGCAAATCTAATGTTGATGTGTTCTTCATTTCAGGAAAAACTCTGATTCTACATTGTTGGTTCCACCTTTGAACTATCCAAAAGAGGGAGTGTATCACCCTGTGTACATCATTCCTGAACACATAGAACAATGTGTATTTGCTACTGAGGTAAGCATCTCCAGACATTTTTCTCAGAGTTTTCTCATTATCATGATTTCAGTGTGATGCTTCCAAAGAACATATGTTAACAGTTTCCTTCTCTTTTCGTTCTTCTTCAGGTTTAACAGTATTTTTCAATCTGGAGTCCCTTAATCACCGGAGGGCCTGACCCCAAAATGTTTACAGTCTTAAAGGACAAAAAGAAGACGTGAAGAGAGTATATATTATATCTACATTATATTATTTATTTATTCATGCTGCTCATGAAAAGGACAACTTTTTAATATGGACAATGATTTTGTGGAGACAAAGCAAGAGGCTTGAAGACTTGCATTATTTGCACTATTTTCTTTTCCTAATTTTTTTTTTTTTAAAGACCCAAATAGAATTTATATATATTTCATCATATTTAAAATGTACATAAGAACAAGAACTCTCTGGAAGAGCTGAGAAGAATCAAGGATTCATTAATCACAAAAGCCTTTAAAAGGAAGAAAACAGACATCCTGAAGTTCATCTTACTCTATGAATCACATGAAGCCCAAACAATCAGCCTTATGGGCGAAGGAGGTGCAACTGAAGGATATGGAACTGTGACCATGGAGTATTTTATTTTATTTTTTGGATATGGTTCGAAATGCTATTTATAAATGGATCTGTGATGATAAGCAATCAAAGTTATCGAAACTAGCCATTTAGGCTGTGAACAATGTGAACAAATGTCTTGGGAATCTACAGTTTATTATGGCTGTGATTTTATTTAGTGCCTACAATGGATTTGACTATCAGTGATGTTCACTCAAACCAAACCCAATCTTGATTAAGTGCCTCATCTTTCAATGTGTTATAGCTCAATGAAAAAGGTACTCCTTAGAAACACTAAAAAAAAAAAAAAAAAAAAAACTTAACTACGGAGTATGTTTTTCGACAGAAAATATTTGGGTTGACTTGGGTGCAAATTGTTTAAACAGCAATGCATGATGGATGTTGTTGTGTACAGCTTCCTGTCAACATTCACTGCTGCTAAGCTATTTCTGACATTCCCAAGGCTGGAAAGGACCAGTTGGTTCAAACTGATAGCTTCATCATTGTTAAGATTTCCTGGTTTTGTGAAACTGCATTAGAGTGTTTTTCAAAAACTAAAAAGTAACATAAAGAGTAGAATTTTTTTTCTTTTTATTTCCTTTTTTTATGTGTCATTTGTTTCTCTATATTTTTTTTAAACCATTTAAACCAAAATAGATACTTTTTATATTTTCATTCTTAATTTAACAATGCAATATTGTACAAAATATTCGCACTATTTAATTGGATTGTAAATAATTTGTATTTATAAAAGATAAATGTATATATGTTTATGTCACAGGGCCAGAAATATATATTTTTTCATACAATAAATCCTGAAATAATTTACTTTGTATCATGACTTGTTTTTCTTCATATGAAACTGATAATAATACCAGGATGGATCTATTCAGCTTTTAGTTTTAATCAGTTTAGACTTGTTTTGCCACCTATGGTATAAATGCAACATCCTAGCATCAATGTTATACCCTATATGAATCAAGGTTTGATCACTATTACAAAAGGAAATTATGTAGACGGCTGTAGCGTACTATTTTTTGGTCAAATTAATCAGAAAGCCTTCCAGTATTAGTTTCACTAATTCACATAAAGTAATTATTGTGTTGTATAACTAGTTTGGAAGCAAGATTTGCTGTTAGCATCTCTGATCAGAACAGTGCTGATGAAGGCAGAGAAAATTGTGAAGGGTTATTAATGGTCCTCAGACAGGATCACCTGCCATTCACTCCCCATTCTTCCTCCTCCTCCACTCAAAGAGAGAAGCCGAGGCTTGAAAGGGGGGAGTGAGGATTGAGCCGCTCTCGCTCTCCCTGGGGAGCACTGACATGTGGGCCCAGCTTGGTCTGACACCTGTCCTCACCACCAGCCCACAGACACTCGTATTGGCACCCAATTATTGCAACGTCCTTTTCCCAAGACAACAGCTCTGAGTGTTCTTCTAAAATGCCTGATGAGTTTGGAGAACACCTGACAAGAGATCAGAGACCATTCCTTCATGCAGAATCTCTCCAGATCCTTCAGATTCCCAGCTCCATGTTGGTGCTTCTTCTCTTCAGTTCACTCCACTCATTTTTTTTAGGGTTCAGGTCAGGGGACTGGGACGACCATGGCAGAAGCTTCATTTTGTGCTCAGTGACACATTTTTGTGTTGGTTTTGATGTTTGTTTTGGATCATTGTCCTGATGGAAGATCCAATCACGGCCCATTATTAGATTTCTAGCAGAAGCAGTCAGGTTTTGATTTTTATCTGTTGGTATTTGATAGAATCCTTGATGCCATGTATCTGAACAAGATGTCCAGGACCTCCAGCAGAAAAATAGGCCCACAACATTAAAGATCCAGCAGTATATTTAACTGTGGACATGGGGTACTTTTTATCCATGTGTGCACCAAACCCATCTGGTGGGTTTGCTGCCAAAAAGCTCTTTTTTTAGTTTCATCTGCAGAGGATTTTTCTTGAAACCCTCCCGAACAACTTGTGGGGATGTAGGTGCTGTTTGATCATTTTTTTTAGGCTTTCTGAGACTCAAGACTCAACTAATCTCTGCAATTCTCCAGCTGTGATCCTTGGAGAGTCTTTGTCCACTCAAACTCTCCTCCTCACCACGCATTAGGACGATATAGACACACGTCCTCTTCCAGGCAGATTTGTAACATCTTTAGTTGATTGGAACTTCTTAATTATTGCCCTGATGGTGGAAATGGGGATTTTCAATGCGTTAGCTTTTTTCTTATAGCCATTTTCTATTTTGTGACGCTCAACAATCTTTTGCTGCACATCAGAACTATATTCTTTGGTTTTACTCATTGTGATGGATGATTAGGGGAATTTGGCCTTTGTGTTTACACATATTTGTACTCCTGTGGAACAGGAAGTCATGGCTGGACAATTTCATGCTCCTAGTCACCCTGGTGTGCTAAAAAATTTAAATATGAATGGGAATATACTTCACAGATATTTTACTCATAAAAATTTCTAGGGTGCCAATACAACTGTGGACAACATGTATTGGAGAAAAACATTTATTTCATAATGTGATTTTCCCCCACTTTCAATTGTTTTACTTCGATGAAAGGTTAGAATTTTGTGAATTTTTTTAATTAAAAAGAGCAAAAGGATAATGCAGATTTATTTTCACAACCGCCTTTGCTCATATTTACTAAGGGTGCTAATATTTGTGGAGGGCACTATATTTTAGGAGCACTGAACTTCCATTAGCTTCAAGTAGCATAGCTTTGTAGCCTATTCTTGTAAATCACTTGTGTTACCACTCATTGTGTTTACAATCTGCTTGATTTTTAAACTGATAATAAAGTCTTGATATGAAAGTTTTCACCCCTCTCATACTCTTCATTCCTTCTGTCTGCTCGTCGGTCTTGTTTTCTCTTTGCAGGAGTCTTAAAATCTTTTCCTTGCAGTTTTCTGTGCCTCTCAGATAAGCAGGCACCTGCAGCTAAGCTAACTGGTCACAGTGACGTTAGCCGCACCATGAGCAGAATATATTGGTCATAGATGCGTAACACTGATTTTCCCTAACATTTCATATCAAACTGAAAGAAAAAGAAAAGGAAAGGCTGATTCAGTTTCATGCAGGATAAGGATAAAGATCTTTATAATAAACTTCACCATCAATATTTAACTTTTAAAACGATCGGTTTTGTTTTCTCTTTCAAGCTTTGTATATCAGGATGTCTGTCAATGTGTAAACCCACACCCTGCTACTGATTGTGATAAGGCTGCATGACTAACTGCTTTGGCATTCTTGTGTCATGATGTACCAGAAGCCCACCATGTTTTTAATGTCCAACTTTGGTCACTTAGCACTGCTGGCTATATGGTAGGCCAAAACAGATTGTATTTGTATACACGGAGCTGAGAGTGGCCGCTAACTGGCTAACAAGAGGTTATACGCTAGCAAGGTTTGTAGAGATAGTAATTTTGTAGAATAAAAATAATTTACAATAAGAACAGTACAACTATAAAGATAATTGTAACTAGCTTCCACATGAAAGCACAACAATGTCCTGTTTATTATAAGCGCAAGGTGCAGTTTTGTCATCTGCCGCTTTAAATGCTCAAGTTCTTAAAAGTCTGTTCATTCTGAGTGGCTGTCGATGTTTTTCTCATTCATCATCTGTAAAAAAAAAAAACAATCATTCTGAAAATGATTTCAAAAATATTGTTCCTCTGTGTCATTGTGGTATAAACTTCCCTATTCTCATAGTATTAGAATGATTATTAAAACTTTATAGCCTAGTTAGTTGTAGTCCTTGGTGTGAACGGGCTTTAAGTAGTGTGAGTGTTGTGTTTACACAGAAAATTCACACAGAAAAACACACAAACAGACAAAAATGAAGTGTGTAATGATGGACACATTATCATAGCCTTTCCTACATGTTAGAAGGGGCTAAACATGCTAAAGCTAACGGCAACACATCATGTGCATAATTTCCTTCAAATGGAAAACAGCAATGTTCCTGTATAGGAAAAAAACAATAAGTGTTCCATTTGATATGACAAAAATTCATACACTATATAGCTGTGTACATGGAGTATAGTGTTACATCAATGACTACTACAATCAAGTGCAGTTGAGCTGACGTTGACAATATTTGATGTTCTTTATGTATGCGAGTTGATCAATGTTTATGTAAGCAATAAGGTACGAGAGGCTGTGCTGTATCGTGAATAAGTCACAGCTGAAGGGCGTTGTTAGGCACAACGCGAAGCAAGATGCAACTGACAAATGCTTTGACTAGCGACTGTCAGTCATAGGAAAACCCCTTAACTGTTAAAAGGACAAGATAATACATCGGCATTTAAACAGATTTTTTTATTATGAACATAGGACTGACCTGAAGGAAAACGCTAAATGTGAATGCAGGTAATAAACTCGCTCACTCGATCTCTTTCTCACAATACTCTTCTTCATTTTTCAGTTCATATGTACTACTTTGACAGCTTTGCAGTCAGACATTTAGTCAGCACTGCATTCTGGGTATGTACGACTGTCATCCCTGCAGGGCGAACGACTAAATACCATCAATGTTCCAAACACTGCATTTGCACATTTCCAAGTGAAATGGTTAAAGTTCAATCTATAAACGGTTCAAAAGAACATGATGTCATAATAGCAACAGATTCTACTACTGTAGTCACTTCCTTATTTAGAGACTGCTTATGCTAACAGAACATCAGCTTCCAGTCATAACTATGAGTGAAGTAATTATCCACTGTAATTAGGGTGGAATGTAAAGAAGAAAAGAGGACGGAAGCAACAAATGAAGACATAAGAAAGGAAAAAAAGGACTAAGCAGTAAAAGGGAGAAACCCACATAGATTAAAGACACACCTGTCATCACTACATCACTGCTGATTTCACCCCTCTTCCTTTTTTTCACGACCCCGAGAACCCCGTCTGGAGTCTGTCCTGTTGAAGAGAGAGAGGAAATGCAAAATTCACGCACATGTTCTAAAAGGACAGTTGCAAATCCCAGCTAAACTCATATTCTCTTTTCTGTCTTGATGGGCAGTGACAAAGATTTATACATGGTGGTCTGATGGTCATTTTTGCATATGAGACAAAAATAATTATTATGTAAGTATATTTTTTTCACATTCATGCACATAAACCATGTTTAAAACTGTAAACTGACTTCTCTTCATGCACTTATTATCAATGTTGAAAACAGCTGTGCAGCTTAATATTTCAGTGGAAACTGTGATACATTTTATTTTCGGATTCTTTGATGAACAAAGTTCAAAAGAACAGCATCTGTTTGAAATATAAATATTTTTATAAATCTAATGACATCTTTACTGCCACCTTTGTTCAATTAAATGCATCCTTGCTGAATAAAAGTCTGATTATGGATGACAATATGGATCTTGTTTGTAAGTCATTGGTCGGTTGTTCTGTTTGTTTGAGCCTATTTTCCAGCCCAGCATAGCAACATTGGCTCAATCAGAAATGTGACTTTGGGGACAGGGATCTGTATGTCTAGCCAATGACAGATGAAGAGACTGTTTAAGAAACTTACATTTACATACACATTTAATTATATAGTAGACGCTTTTATCCAAAGCGACTTAAAAATGAGAAGAACAATAAAAGCAATCAAACCAACAATAGGGCAAGAATATGCAAGTGCTGTGACTAGTCCCAGTTAGTCAAGTACAGTGCATGTAGCAAGGTGTTTTTTTTTTTTTTTCAAATAGATGAATAGTAAGTGATAGTATTAAAGGGTTAGTTCACCCAAAAATTAAATTTCTGTCATTAATTACTCACCCTCATGTCGTTCCACACCCGTAAGACCTTCGTTCATCTTCGGAGCACAAATTAAGATATTTTTGATGAAATCCGAGGGTATCTGATCCACACATAGGCAGCAGCGTCATTGCACCTTTTGATGTCCAGAAAGGTAGTTGAAAACATGGTTAAAATAGTCAACGTGACTACAGTGGTTCAACCTTAATGTTATGAAGTGATGAGAATACTTTTTATGCGCAAAAACAAAACAAAAATAGCGACTTTTTAAACAATTTGAACGAATTTGTCATACGTAGTGAACTCAGTGCAGGCTTCCTTGTTTACGTCCGAATACCAACTCGGTATTGGCCAAAGCTGAACACGTGAGCAGCACGACACATGCATGTGATGCTGACACGGGATCCGGCCAATAATGAGCTGACATTCAGGCGTAAACAAGGAAGCCTGCAGTGAGTTCACTACGTATGACAAAGGTTAAAATTGTTTTAGTTAAAATTGTTTAATTGTTTTGTTAAAATTGTTAAAGTCGTTATTTTTGTTTTTGCGCACAAAAAAAGTATTCTTGTCACTTCATAAAATTAAGGTTGAAACACTGTAGTCACGTTGACTATTTTAACCATGTTTTTAACTACCTTTCTGGACGTCAAAAGGTGCAATGACGTTGCTGCCTATGTGTGGATCAGATACTCTCGGATTTCATCAAAAATATCTTAATTTGTGTTCCGAAGATGAACGAAGGTCTTACGGGTGTGGAACGACATGAGGGTGAGTAATTATTGACAGAATTTTCATTTTTGGGTGAACTAACCCTTTAATGGGTCTAGTGTTGACAAAAAAGTTTCTTGAAAATGGCTAAAGACTAAGCAGCTCAGGTTGATTTAGGCAGGTCATTCCACCAGCATGGAACAGCCAAGGTAAACGTCCGTGAAAGTGATTTTGTGCCTCTTTGAGATGGCACCACAAGATGCCGTTCTCTTGCAGAACTCAAGTTTCTGAAGGGCACACAAGTCTGAAGTAGTGAGTTTAAGTATAAGGGTGCAGCGCCAGTGGTTGTTCTGTAGGCAAACATCAAAGCCTTGAATTTCATGCGAGCGGCAATTGGCAACCAGTGCAAGTTTATAAAGAGAGGTGTGACGCGCTCTCTTCGGCTCATTAAAGACCACTCTTGCTGCAGCATTCTGGATCAGTTGCAGAGGTTTGACAGTGTATGCTGGAAGCCCTGCCAAGAGAGAATTACAATAGTCCAGTCTGGATAGAACAAGGAGTTGTGTAGCATGCTCCGACAGGAAGGGTCTAATTTTCCTAATGCTGTATAAGGCAAATCTGCAGGACCGGGCAGTTCTAGCAATGTGGTCTGTGAAGTTTAACTAATCATCAATCACAACTCCAAGGTTACTGGCTGTCCTGGATGTGGTTATGGTTGACAAAAATAGCTGAATGAAGAAGTTGTGATGAAGTGTTGGGTTGGCTGAGACCACAAGCAGTTCTGTCTTCGCAAGGTTGATTTGAAGGTGGTGGTCCTCCATCTAGCAAGAAATGTCTGTCAGGCAGGCTGAGATGCAAGCAGCTACCGTCGGGTCATCTGGCTAGAATGAGAGGTAGAGTTGTGTGTCATCAGCATAGCAGTGATAAGAAAACCCATGTTTGTGAATTACAGATCCTAGAGATGACATGTAGATGGAGAAGAGAAGTGGTCCAAGCACTGAGCCCTGAGGCACTCCAGTATCTAGATGTTGAGACTTAGACACCTTACCCCTCCACGACACCCTGAAGGACCTACCTGAGAGGTAAGACTTGAATTATTGGAGTGCGGTTCCTGAGATACCCTTCATCCTGTGGGTTGTCAAAAGCAGCAGACAGATACAGAAGAGTACTGAGGATTTGGAAGCTGCTCCTGCTAGTCTCAGAGTTTGAATAACCGAGAACAGGGCAGTTTTGAAACAATCAATACTTTTTCAGTTCTGTTTGGTGTCGCTAGAAATTGAACACATTACCTTTAAGAGTAATCAAATGTTAAAATATTGGGTACTGAAATGTTGATATTATATGACTTCATATGAATTTAATTGAATATCTTAGTACTTCAATGAAGCTGGAGACTATATTAATGTGTGTGTGTGTTTATCTGTGGGGGTTTGAGAGCGCTCTAAGGGTCATTGTGAACATTTTTATGTATTTTTTACAGCTTTGTAGGAATTTATGAATTATGTAAACAGAGCATTGAGCTTCCAGAAATTATGCTCTGAAAATTCCCACATTTGGGGAATGTGTAAACCGGATTTCAATCGGCTTCATTATGAATGAATTGGTTTCTTGGTTAGGGTGTCACCACTGCCAAGTTGTTACGGGTAATATGAAAGATGTCAATAAAACTTTGCAGTACAGCTCTTTGACCCATTACCACGCATCAACATGTCATGTTAAGAATGACACTCCACCTGCTTCTCCACTCACAAGTCTGATAAATATCAGCTACACCCTGATCTAACTGCCTTCTTTCATTTTACTATAAACCTTTGGCTTCTGTCACAAGATATGCATGATTAAGAACTTCAAGGAAACACTTCATGCAAAGTGTTTTGGTACATTTGTATATGTATAAGATTATTGGTGGTCGGGGAGAGGTTGGCGGAAATGTAGGGGGAGTTTGTCTATCTAGGATTAAAGTTTGCCCACAATTCCTTCCCTCCTAGCTTCCTGTTTTTAGAGTATATATAGGTCTTGACATGGGAAGGGAAGTGGACCTTATTCTGGCACACTCATCACTCCTAGGCCCCATTCTTTCCTTTAGCGTGAAGAGGAAACCGTGCATCTTCCTGACCACACACCCTCGATCACACACGTTCACTCATATACAAAAAGCCAAAAGAAAAAAGTCTTAATTCATTGACACTAAAAGTGACATGTGGTCTAACCATCAAGTACAAAGCAAATAAATTTAACATAAAAAGTGACTTTTTTCTTACACAATACCTGTGTACACATTAGTCATCAATTTTTCATTCAAGGTAAAAAAAAAATTAACAAATTTAATGAATTATTAATTCATAAATATCATAAAAGTTTTGGTGAGGTGCATGATATTTTACAAACTGAACTAACATTGCCTCATCATGAAAAAGTTAAATTATCAGATATTTTAGGGAATTATTGATAAAATAATATTAAACAGGAAATTAAGAAGGTTTTCTTTTCAAGAATTGTATTCTTTTAAAAATTGAAATGCAATTTTTATTTAGAAACTAATAATGTGTTTATCACAGAAGAGGTGTATTCAAGTCCATGTTTGTATAAATTATATTTTTAATGTAGACTACCATTCAAAAGTTTGGGGTCAGAGTGATTTTTTTAAAGAAATTAATACTTCTTTCAACAAGGACAGATTAAACTGATAAAAAAAAGTGACAGTAAAGACATTTATAATGTTACAAAATATTTCTATTATAAATAAATGTGGTCATTTTGAACTTTTTTTCATCAGAGAATCCTGAAAAAAACGAATCTCAGTTTACACAAAAATATTAAGCAGCACAACTGTTTTCAACATTGATAATAAAATATATTAATTTAGAAAACAGTTACTTTAAATTTTAATATTTTTTCACAATATTACTGTTTTTCCTGTATTGTTGATCAAATAAATGCAGCCTTATTGAGCATAAGAGACTTCTTTTAAAAACATTTAAACATCTTACAGACTTTTGAACAGTAGCGTATTTTTTCCATGTCATTGGCCCACCAACAAGAGATTTCACAATGTAAAACGTTACTTTGACATGTTGGGAATGTGGTTGTAGTGTTGTCTGTACTGAGACATGGTGAGGTCAGGGTTTGACACCACCCTCCACGGTTCAGCTGCTGGGACTCTGTAAGTCAAAGGTCACAACAAATAGGAAGTGCCCAACACAAATATAGGTCCTACTGACGGAGTGGATTTTTCGGATGGGATGTGGAGGGAGGAAAGAGAATGCGGTAGGGGTGGGGGCTCTGACAGCGGGCAATAACAAGACAGAGAAAAAAAAACATGCCAGAGCAAGAGTCAACAAACTTAATTTCAAAAGTAAACAAGAGACCCTTCCTTCTAAATGTAATTAGTGCAACAATCTCAATGTGCACTTACAGAGCAGAAACATGGTGTAACAAGTGTATTGTCTCAAATCAAACTGAAAAAAAAAAAAAACTGAAGGGTCACTGGATTTCCTGCTATTGTCTCTGAGGGAAACAAGCAAGTCGAAGGTGCATATGCGCACTTCTGATATGTTTGAGGAATCCAAAAGGTGAGCAGATATCAACCAAAACAACATTGGACCCCATTGACTTTCATTATATATAAGAAAAAATGACAAGAAAGTACATGAGGGTGAATAAATGATGGCAGAATTTTCATTTTTGGGTGAACTATTCCTTTAAGTGTCTAAACATGCATGTTCATGCTAATGTTGTCTTTGTCACTGATGTTGTTCCCCTTTCTAGCAAAGAACAGATGGAGGCTTCTTCTGTGTTTTGCAAGCCCGAGAAAAAGCAGCGGCAACATAAACTCCCACACATAAATAAAAACAAGAACAGTGGGATACAGACTGAGAACATTATCCCCCCACGCGCCTCCCCTCCAAACCCTGTCCCAAGAGAGGAACTTCAGCTGAGGATGGTGGGGCTCGTAAATCAGTGATTGCCGTGTTGAGATTGAGACTGTCTCCCTACATTCTCCCTGAAGAATTATGAGCTCTCATGCTTTTTCTTTCAGTTTGATGATTCTGCCTCATCTATGCATGTATCATTGAAGACTAAAATCTTCATCTGTTTCACAATGACATTAAGACTGTAGCAATATGTGTGTGTGTTTGTTGATGAAGTCTGAGAGCTCTCTAACAGGTCATTCTTTAATGACCATAAAGAGGCAGAAGATCTATGATTAAAGGTTCTGGTCTGCTATTACTAAGTGTATCAGAGAAAAATGGCTTCTTCTGGACATAAATATTTGCAATGGCTTTAGTTAGAGAGTTTTAGGGGTGATCTGAAAGCCCAGCGTTCGGTGGATGGGGTCTTGAGAGAGGCCTGTATCCGGCAGGCTGCTCCCCTCTGACCCCGGGCGGCGTGGGAAAGAGAGTATGGGGAACTGGCGTGACCAGGGACATTAACACAGATGACTCTAGCAGACCTGGCTGAACACCTGTCCTCCTCCTCTCTACCTCAGACATCAGTCAGTGGAGCTTCGCCAAACCACTTTTCTCCCAATGAGATGGGGAGGAAGCCTGATCATATCCAAGAAATCCTTGCCTTCATCCCATTTTCTCTACATAATGTACATAAAATGTGATAACTATGGAAGCTTGTTTCTGCCATGAAATAAAAAATATAAAAGGTAATTGCGACTTTTTATCTCACAATTCGGGCTCTTTATTTTTTCATAAAGAATTTTTTCAGAATTGCGATATAAACTCACAATTGTGAGTTATAAAGTCAGAATTGTGAGATATAAACTCGCAATTGCATGTTTTAATGTCCAATTATGAGGGGAAAAAGACTGATGTTTTTCTCTGAATTGCAAGTTTATCTCACAATTCTGACTTTATAACTCACAACTGCATGATTTTTTCTCAGAATTGTGAGTTTATATCATTATTCTGAGTTTATAAGACGCAATTCTGACTTAATATTACGCAATTCTGACTTTATAATTCGCAATTACGAGTTTAAATCTCCCAATTCAAAATTGTGAGATGCAAACTCGCAATTGAGAGAAAAAAAGTCAGAATTGTGAGATAAAAAGTCACAATTACCTTTTTTATTTTTTTATTTAGTGGTGGAAACAAGCTTCCATAAATAACATATCAAATGTTTAATTATTTATAAATAAAGAATTTGGTAATATTACGGTTTCATTTTGCAGTCTAAAGACTTAGTCTAAAGTTGGAAATTTTGAAAAAAAATAAAATAAACATCTAACATGACTCTAATTGGGAATATATATATATATATATAAAATGAGAATATAAAAAGGCAAATAAAATAAATAAAAGGCAATTATTTAATTTAGGATTTAGGATCATAATATTTTTCTCATAAAGGGGTTTTATATGAACTCAGAGGAAGAATTTCTTAAATTAATTTTTCATATTATTTTAAACTTTACACTCAAATTGTTTTGCTTAATTAGAAGCATTTTCACTACAGATCTCAGACTTTCATTCGTCACTGTAAGTGGCAGTCAGACTTATGTGAGTTAAACCAATAGAAATAAATCAGGCATTCTCGAATCTCGATCATGCACATCTCTCCCTGTGCTCATAAAGAACGACAACGAGACTCTAGACAAGTATGAATGTGGAGAATATAGCTTTGGGGAAACTGCTTCAGTTGCATCATTTAGGTTAACCGATCACTGGAAAACAAACAAGAAAAATACGTCAAAGTGGAAGTCACTGTCATATGCTAAATACTACTTCTGCCTGACTGAATACTTTCTGATTATGAGGTCAGCAATATCTTGTACTTTATCTACAAAACTGCTGACCAAGCCTAAGAGGAACTCAATGTTACAGTTTAAGTTCTTCTAACTCCGACAGCTCCATCAACTGCACAATGGAGTCCAGTGTGGGAAAGGAGGTAGAGGAAGGAAGCCGGTTTCAGTCTCACTCAGAGTGAGAGAGCTACGATAAGAATCTACCGAGCAGAGCAGGAAGCTTTTCCGAGGGGGAAACACGTTGAAGGACAGCTTGGACTGACCCCTGTGCTGGATCCCGAAACTGGGTATTCCAGTCTGACCAACCCACTGCCCGACTATACAGGGCATTCTATGATGAGAGTTCAGGAGGAACCCTCATCTCATCTGTCATTTAAACGCACTTATCTCACTGAGGTGCCGTGTTAGCGATTTGCTAACTAAAAGAAGCTTGACAGCAGTAGCTCAGCTGTTTAAAAAAAGTCTCACTTTTCCAGTAACAAGTTACTTTCCATAATAAGTATCAGCTATACTAATTATATCAGCTATACTAAGTAATACTTAAATACACTTGCCCTCATTCTTCCTCTTTATGAGTCATTGTGAATCTGATTCATTTTATTTAATTCAATTGTTGATTGATTCCTTCGGATCCCTACACAGATTCACGTGCAGCATTTTACATCTTGTTTTGTAGCTTTACAAAATACTTTACAAAATAATGTACTTTTTAGTCATGTTACTGTTAATCACTATGTGACTTAGGGTGCGTTCACACTTGCCATGTTTGGTTTGATTAAAATGAACCTTGGTGCGATTGCTCTGTTAGTGTGGTTCATTTGAACATGTGTGAACGCTGCCATCCGAACCCTGGTGCGCACCAAACAAACGAACTCTGGTGCGATTCGAATGATATATGGATGCAACACGGACCAAAGACATGTAAGGGGGCTTTCACACTGGGCTCGTTTGCCGCGGTCCGAGCCAATAATGAATTCTGTCATACCTCCTATTAATTATCTACTAATTAATGTTCAAGAAATATAACTATGAAGTAACTACTAATGAACAGAAAATTATTCATTTCATGATTCAATTCAAAATTACTTGAGTAAAATTACAACTACTTTGTATTACTTTGTTACAGTCCACCACTTATTATTATTAGTATGGAAATTAAATATGCATTTATATGCTGCATAATGTACTGCACTCCCAAAAAGACTCATTACAACAAATAGTTCTTAAGTTTTTGTTTGTATGGTGATTAGCTACTTTGTGCGCATGTTCTGGTCAGAAATCAGCTTTAGAAAGGAACCCCACCCCCACTGCCTTGCCATATCTAACTTACCACAGATTTTATGTTTTATTCATTTATTTATTCATTTATTTATTTACCCAACCACTGGGATGATGCTGTTGAGTCATTTTTGGGTTATTTTTTCAGTGTTGGGTAGTTTTTGTGTTGTTATTGACCAATATATATATTTGAGTCAGAATTATGTGGTAATTATTTACTTATTACTAATGGTTTCCTTAAATCTTCACTTTAGAATACTGTTTCAAGTTCTAAGTAATTACTGCAGAGTTATCTAATAATTCTTTATGAATTGCTAATGGGTTCCCTGTATTTTCACTTTAGAATACTGTTTCAAGTTCTAAGTAGGCTAATTCCAGCAGAATTATCTAATAATTCTTTATGAATTGCTAATGGGTTCCCTGTATTTTCACTTTAGAATACTGTTTCAGGTTCTAAGTAATTCCTGCAGAATTATTTGATAATTCTTTAATTACTTATGGGTTCCCTGTATTTTAACTTTCCCTCAGTCATTGCCTTACATACTGGAATTTAGTCAATGGTAATGTGATATGTTGAGGAAAACACACACTTACAGTACTGTATATGAAATATAAAAACTAATCTGAGGTAAGTTGGCTATAACAAGGCATTTAAAGTGGGGGTGGGGTTCCTTTCCGAAGTTGATTTCTTACAGATCACACTCACGAAATTACCTATTAGCTCTTCAGTAATTCCTTATTAGTTATGCAGTAAGAAACAGTATTCTAAAGTGTTACCAAGATTTTGATAGCTTTAGTTTAAGTTTTAGTTAACTATTACAACATTGTTCCAAGATGGGTATGTGAACCTAATGAACTTGCTTAATAAACTCAACACAGATAAAAGTAGGTCATGTTTGTATAAAGGACTCAAAGTAAATACATAGTAAATGCTTTGTAGAACTTTAGCCAAAGCCTAAATTCTGCTAAAACACAGGAAAGTTGCTTATCAATTCACACTGTAAGTGCCACATTATAATTATATCCACGAAGTATGGGTAGGCAGATCCATTTTGAAATACTGATATTGATACGTCTGATATTGATATTGTAAGTATCCTTACATCATAATACTGAAAAAAATATTATATTAGTATCTATAAAATATTTCTATATTTAATAGAAGTATCAGTAGTATCTATATTGGCAAAGTTAGCCTTGATTATATATGATATCAGATCAAAATCAAATGTGTTTTCACCCATCCCTACAGCACTCCAGTTTGTCACATGACAAATGAGAGCCAGTTGTAAGTACAGTTCTAAAAGCTTGAAAAAAGATTTCTATTCTTAATGATTCACAGTATGGGAAGGCCATCTCCAACAACACACACATTAGGGTCAGAGGCCACTTCCATTGCAAACAAGCATCAGCTGAGTATTTCTTTGAGATTAGAGGGGTGACGAAAAGCCATTCTCTAACAACAAACACCATACTCCTGCAACGCCATCTTGTTTTCATAGATTTCTGATGTTATGCTTGTCACATGCAAACACAGTTTCGGGACTGGTTTTATGGCTTACAGAGACAGCCGTGGGAAGTCTTGGAAGTAGCTGTTCTCTCTGTTTTACTTCCTCTCAATTTTCCAAGACTTGTTGCTTAATAAAAATGTCCTATTCCTTTTTGTCCCATTATTAGGTCATTCCTTTATACCGCTACTGTTCAAGAAATTAGTACTTTTATTTCGCAAGGATGTATTAAATTAATTAATATTGAAAGTAAAGACATTTTTATAAAAGATCTCTATTATACATGCTGTTCTTTTCAACTTTCTATTAATCCAGTAATTCTGAACAAAATGTATCAGTTTCCACAAAAATATTAAGCAGCACAACTGTTTTCAACATTGATAATAATAATAAATGTTTCTTGAGCAGCAAATCAGCATATTAGAGTGATTTGAAAGATCATGTGACACTGAAGACTGGAGTAATGATGCTGAAAATTCAGCTTTGCAACACAGGAATAAATTACATTTTAAAACATATTCAAATAGAAAACAGTTATTTTACATTGTAATAATATTTCACAAAATTGCTGTTTTTACTGTATTTTGATCAAATAGCTGCAGCCTTGGTGAGCTTAAAAGAATTCTTTCTTATCCATGCAAACTTTTGAACAGTTGTCTAAGCAATTCCTATTGTCTTCCCATGCTACTGAGGTCCTTCTGTGAAAGAGTCACCACACAAATCGCTTCTTGTGAATATACTGAGCTAATCTCAGCAATTTAGTAGATGCTTGCCTGGAGTCAGATCACATCAAAGCAAAGTGTTTCATTAGGGATGCTGATTCCATCAGACCAGCCTTTATTGCACTTCAAACCAAAATGAAGGCCAAATCCCAGTTCCCTCATTACATCACAGTGATGTGCATAGGCACCCATGGGGGTTGGTAGAGGTCTCGTCATTACTATATTTGGGTAAGAGGGCAGCTAACCTTTACAGACACTTTGTCTGTCTAGAAAAGACTGTTCCCATGAACATGAAAGCACAAACTGAGAATGAAGGGGGGCCTGAGGGTCTAAAGTAATTTCCCATAGTGGTGGCTCTCTCTTTCCTCCTTTTAGTCACACCTCGGGAGAGGTGTAAGGAAAGTGTGCCAGCTAGGTTCCCCAGACATCAAAGAGTCTGTCCCAGCATCTGGGTCTAAAGCTTCCCTTCACTTTTGTCTCTCGATATTTACCAAAGATGTGTTAGGATTTTCTAAAGAATAGGATCATGTTGCAATCTCAACGATTTTATCACATTTTTCCTGTTAAATCTGTGTTACTTTGGAAATCTGACTCTAATGTACTTGTATTTCTTTTATTTCTGTTGTATTGAGTGGCCTCTCTCTGCTTCAACATGATTACAATCTCAGAAAGTGATTCATTTGGATTTCCGCAGGTCAGAGGCTACAGTATTTAACCATTTCCCCTCTAGGCAGTGTTCTGGAACTTCTCGCAAGTTGTAAACAACATCTCTAAGCATTTACTAAGTAGGGACAACCCTTCTCAGAGAAATCTTCCTGAAAAATTCAGGCTAACCCAGAAACACACAAACTGTAAATGAATAACAAAACTGTTGGTATGTACTGTATAATCAAGAAACATCTGAGTATTGTCTTTGCAGAGTTCTTGTGAAAGAGTCACTCACAACACTTGGTTGCTTATAAGCTCATGTACAGTCTCTAGGAGGGGATGTGGAAGGGGGCGGGTTGCAAAGGTGAGGAAGATGGGAGTGGACAACCTCATTCTTCCTGAAGGATCAAAGGCTTCATTTGTCAATTTCCCAGGTCAACACATCTCATTTATAGAGGAAAGAGTGGTTAAAATGCATTATGGGGGAAGCTTTCATGTGTGGGGAAGGATTTAAGGTACAAACTAAAAAATGATCAAAGTGAATGAGACTGCACACACTTCGGTCAAAAGTTTGAAATAATTATGATTTTTTTATTATGATTATTATTTTCTTCTTTAATTATGATTATTTATACATATAAATAAATACACAAACAACTGTACCTAAAAGTAGCCTCAGTTGAATAAGTAGCCTTCAGGTGAAAGTGCAGCTAATGATTCACCCCACAGGAAAGGCTTGTATTTTCAGGTAGGACAGATAAGAACAATGTGCTGATAAGTCAAAACTCAACAGTATATATATATCTTTTGCATCTCAAGTGTTTCCTCAGAACTTAATGTTCAACAGATTGTCTGGTTTAAAACTTGCCATAGCCATAAAAGGTTATTTTATGAATCTTCTGTAATAGGCCACATGATAAGGAATTTTTAAATGGATGTTCATTAGACTGATAACATAAAAAGGTCAACATCACCAGTGCTGGTGGGCCTGATTCAGTGTGGCCCATTGACAATCCTTAAAACATTCTCTAGAAAACAGGACAGCTGCTGCTGGAGCTGTTCACTGATTTGCTAAACCGGGAGCTGACTGTGAGCTCTGTGACCTCTGACCTCTTGCTGGGGTGCTAAGCTGCCAACTGTCATCAGGAGTCAGAGAACACGATTTATCCTTCAGGTCAAAGACCTTACACACACAGCAGAAGAGAGGAAAAGAGAAATATATACAGCCTATATATAGAGAGAGAGAGAGAGAGAGAAAAAGAGAAAGAAAGAGAGAGAAAAGAAAATTTGTTAAGTGCAAAAACCAAAATGTTTGACTGGAAATAAAACTTAAGAATTGCAAGCAAAAGGTCACTGGAGCTACAAACAGGAAGAGGAAACTGGAATATATGTTGAGGTTATTCTGGTGCATGGTGGTGCCCCACATAGACTAACAAACACTTCCTTCTCAGTAAAATGTGGTGGAAAATGGATATTACCTATAACTTAAGTACTTATTTTTTTCAAGTCCTCATTTCATAAAATAACTTAATTTTCTTATTAAATGTATTGAAGTATGATGAGAATTTCCAAACAAAATACACACTTCCTGATTGTGGAACATACGTTAGGGAAATTAAACAGTTAACATGTAACGTTATCAAATTTATCAAAAATCATTTATCATTAGGGCAGATAAAAATAACGTTTACAATTCTGCGGCTAATGTGGACTGTTTAAGGTGACTTAATCAATGCGGCCTCCTTTTTTCCGCTTCATGTAAAGCCACGCTAATGTTGTATGCTCAAAGCCTGTTTAAAAGGTTAGTTCACCCAAAAATTAAAATAATGTAATTTATTACTCACCCTCATGTCGTTCTACACCCGTAAGACCTTCGTTCATTTTCGGAACACAAATTAAGATATTTTTGATGAAATCCGATGGCTCATTGCCAGCAATGTTACTGCACCTCTCAAGATCCATAAAGGTACTAAAAACATATTTAAAACAGTTCATGCGTCTACAGTGGTTCAACCTTAATATTATAAAGCGACGAGAATACTTTTTGTGCGCCAAAAAAACAAAAATAACGACTTTTCAACAATATCTAGTGATGGCCGATTTCAAAACACTGCTTCGGTGCTTTACGAATCTTTTGTTTCGATTCAGTGATTCGGATCGCGCATCAAACGGTTAAACTGCTGAAATCACGTGACTTTGGCGCGCCGAACCACTGATTCGATTCGTTAAGCTCCGAAGCAGTGTTTTGAAAGGCCAACTTATCCAGTATCCATTATTAAGACCATCTCTGATATGCTCACGCTATTTGCACGCCACTCTCCCTCTGCTCCGCGAAATATATCGGCAGCTTTTCCCAAAAAAAGTGGCCAATTCAGGAGTCCTGACAGGACAGTCAACACTGTTGCAGGCTTGCGTGGGACCCGCGTGCAAGACGCCGTCGCGTTGTGGCCTAGCTCTGTCTGGCTTGCTTGATTATGCCAGTAACGTGACAAATACAGATTTAGCCATGCAGATGTAAGTGTGGTCGATACAGTGAAACTGCGAAAGGCTCATTAAATCGGTAAGTTATGGGTGGATACAAGGCTCGATCGTCACATGAAAATTATAAATGCATAAGTAGGCCTATAATAGTGTTTTCAACTAGCAATTGTATTGCTTAATTATGAAAATGAATCAGTAAAATGAGCTTCGTTGTGAAAAGGTTTAAATTAATAGTTGTTTTTTTATTAAATGATAAGAACAGTCTGATAATTTACAGTTTGGGTCTATTAAATGTTAAAAAAAAGAAAAGAAAAATCTTTCCATTATATATACACACACTCAATAGAGGTATTTATTTTTAATGGTACAGATAAGTTAATTATAAATATAATTCATTATAAATGAATACAATTTTATTATTCTTCCTAAATGCTTTTACTTTGCCTTTCACTTTATTTTACTTCTATGCTTTTCAGAAGACAGACCCCAGTTTTGCAGTTTTCCCGGCTGTCAGATGAATGATACAATGGTATGTGACAACTGACCGGACAAAACAGCACTGAGGACAGCTCCTGCTGATGTTAAATACAAGATATGACCACATTTATTGTATTTCTCTTTTAATTTTATACGTTTATCTAAAAACAATCTCATTATGCAACTTCAAGTCTCATTCAAGTTCATAATCTCCTTGTCCACTTCTGTTGTCAGCACTGATCGTTACTCCAAATTATCGTCTTCTGGACCTCGTCCACGTTCATTGGCCTCCCGTGCAGTTACCCATTTTTGCACAAATAATAAGAAGAATTCAGGGAATGTGATTTTGGACCAGGCGTCTGCTGCTGGTAGGTTGGCCTTTTGCCATCTCTGAGTGCAAGCAAGGCCCTTCATCACCTCCTCCTCTCATTCAGACCCACTAAAGTGAAGCATTAAGACTCAATCTGCCAGCTTCCTGCTCTCCCGTTTAACTTGTACACACAGAGAAAACAGGATGCGTGCTGAAAAACACCAGCAGGCAGTAGATAATGAGACGTGTAGGATGTGTTAATGATGAGGATGTTTTGAATGGTGTCCTGACTCCTGTGATCATATTTTATGTCTGATTATTGTTTAAAGGTAGCTGTTTTTTGTTAAGGATGATGGCTGTGCAAATGAATCATATACGAAATCATATATAAGCATGTTAAAATTTCCAAGTCTTCATAACATCAGCAGCTTGTCATATTAATGATGATTAAAACAGATGTGTTAGCTGGACATTCGGTGTGTATTTTACAGGGCTGCTCTAATCCCGGGGAACTGTGATTTTTTTTTTTATAAATGTTCTTTGTGAAGCATCAGGGCCTTTGCATTTTGATAACAGAACCATATGCGCATCTGCAGACATTTCTGTTAGGACTTAGGCATTAGTTTCATTGGCTGAAAAGTGTGTGTTTGGTTTATATAAGGTTTTAAATTCTGAGCTCATGTTTCATATTTAATATCATATTAATCTGCAGCAGTCTTCAGGGCAAATCCAAACAAGACCCGGTGTTGACCTGTAATGCATACGTTCATGCACCAGTAATAGTGGAATCTAAACATGGTTTCATTTCCCCTGCAGTAGTGAATCATAGTGTTTTTCCCCATGCAGTGCTTTGATCATTTAACACAAGCATAACTAATGAAATTGATTTTATTTTTAGAATAAACTAAATGTGAAAAAAAAAAAAGATGTTTTTCAAATTAGTGAAGTTTTGCTTAGACTTGTTGCATGACCGACACAAAAAAAGAAGTATACTTTGTCTGCCCCACAAAATATGCACTGTCGATGCCAGTATAGTTTATTTTGGCAATGAGCACATTGAAGATTAATTAATAACTTATTTACACAGTCTTCCTTGATTGGTTTAACAGAATACTTGGCCAGGTTTGTGTTCTATTCTGTGTAGATTGATCACCATTTGAATAGTAATTGGATAATTGAAATGTGATGATGTTATTAAAAGCATACTCAATGCAGTGGCAAGGCCAGAAATTTTAAAGTGAGTGGACCTTGGTGAAATAGCGCATCCAATGCCTACTCTCAAATTACATTATTTGACAATTAAGATTAGTTAAATGTGATTTATTGTCATCCAACAGTTTAATGAAAACAACAAAAACCATTCATACAATAACAAATAAACAGAATAAGAACAATAAACAGAGATAAATAATCATAGACGGAGTGTGTGCAAGGCTTATAGCCTTCCCCGGGCCACGGACTTGAGACTAGCGTGGAGCTGACTGAGTCAAACCACTGCCTACTGCTGCTTCTGCTTTGTTTTTAGAGGGAAAAGCTACCCATAACTGCTGGTCTAGGATCAGTTTTCGCCATAATAATAGCATATTGGCGATTTGGCAAACAATCCTGTGTGTATCTGTATTTGCGCTCTGAAGAGCATCAAAGGTTTCTATTTACTAAGGTTATTTCTATTTATGTGTTTTTGCAGCTTTAAGCAATTTAGCCAATTATAGACATGTCTGTTGATTTCTTGAACGCAATGGCCAACCAGAGGTAGAATTTTGCTGTGTTCCACTCCACTTTTAGACACGCACTCGTGAACTTCTCTAAGCACTTCCCCTCGGGGGAATCACTGCCGCCATTTTGAAGTGCGTTCCACTTCATGAAGTGGACGAGGGAAGTTTATATGGACAGACCCTCACTGTAAAGTTGAGAAAACTTAAAAGTTTAAGGCAACCAGCTTCAGGAGATTTTTCTCAACTTGTTGTTGTATATCAAGTTCAAAAATCTTCTGAAGCTGGTTGCCTTAAACTTTTAAGTTTTCTCAGTTTTTGATTTTGTACACTCTCTCAATTTTGACCGAGGGAGCGAGTCTACTACATATGTACACTTCAGGCAGCTCCATATACCACAATGCAACGTCACCGCATATTGCGTTTAATTCACCCCACCACAAACAACTCTATGATATATATATATATATATATATATATATATATATATTTTAAATATTTAAAACAACCCAAACACACATATGTACATATAGAATGCTGCATTAAACAATTTCATAAGGGAAAATTTTTTAAAAATAAATCCGCTCCATAGCGGACTCCAAGTGATCAAGGGCTTAGGATGTTCCAATTCAGCCCATTGCAAGGGTTCCGCCAGTAGTGTGCACTCGTGCAACATAAGCAATGACGTACATCCGAGTCAACGAGACTGAGGGAAGTTAGCGAGGGAAGGGCATAAAAAAACGAACCGGAATGCAGCCATTATGTAAATAAGAGACAGCTTCAATGTTTATAAAGGAACTTTGTGAGATTGCGTCATCATAAACTAAGATGACTGACAGCTTTTTAGTGATTATAAAGAGACCACTCTTTGCACAATTTTCAGGAGACATATAATCAATTCAGAATTTAAAGGGTTAGTTCATTATGCTCCAAAGCTTCCTGAAGCAGTGTTTTGAAATCGGCCGTCACTAAATAATTCGTTATTTTGTTTTTTTTGGCGCACCAAAAATATTCTCGTCGCTTTATAATATTAATATTGAACCACTGTACTCACATGAACTGATTTAAATATGTTTTTAGTACCTTTATGGATCTTGAGAGAGGAAATGTCATTGCTCCCTATGTAGGCCTCACGGAGCCATCGGATTTAAACAAAAATATCTCAGTTTGTGTTCTGAAGATTAACGAAGGTCTTATGGGTGTGGAACGGCATGAGCGTGAGTAATAAATGACAGAATTTTCATTTTTGGGTGAACTAACCCTTTAAATAAAACTTTTGTTTTTCATGCTTGACCAGTGGTCACGTACACGCTGCAAATTTCGGGAGTGATATCCGCTAAATTTATGTATTTTAGTGATTATTATTATTGTCATGCATGCATGATTTTATCTCATTTCCCACAAAAAGTTACTTTGAGTCTCATTTGATCTGGTGGACCAGCCGTCAATCTCAGGCGGTCAGTGCCACCTTGTCCCTTATGTGCCTTGTCACTGACTCAGTGTTTCCCAGAAATCTTTGAAATCATTTGGTGGTGTTCTCGAAAGCTTTGCAAACAGGGACAGACATAGTGAAATTGGATACATCCTGTTGTCACTGCTCCAAAAAAAACCTGAAAGTCGAAAGTGTTGATGCATGCTGGTCTTTATTTCTGTGCAATGCATTGGATAAATACATGTCAGATTGACTGGAATTGCTAATCCTTTGCTCTGAGGGTGTAGAAAAATCAATATTAAAGTTGAATTATGCTATTATGCTAAATTAATGGTATTTCCATTGACGAGCAAAAACCGAACAAGTGGCAAGACTTCCCTTTTTTAGATTTCATTTATAACAGTGTTTATTTTCTTGCATGTTCAGTAGTAAGCAATTTTATAGCCTGTTGTTTCTGCAACCCAGCAAATGTTTATGCTCCTTTGCAACTTCCTGATATTTGTCCTGATGCATTATCTAGCATCTATCTAACAAACACGTCAGTCCTGTTAATGAAGAGGTTTTTCCGAAACCATCGTGTTTTATATTCCAGGCTGTTGATTTCTCAGAAACGTCTGGATAATTATCCAAGACACCTCCCATCTTTATTCTACTGATATTATATGTCATCAAACCATACATGAAAAAAAGAGATGTAAGTTTATTGCAGTTACACTCTGAGTGAAAGTGTCCTTAAATAACGAAAATACAGAAGTACTAGTGTATACATATGACTCACACAGCAGACTTTCATTGATACTATCAATTATGACAAATAATCCTGTCTTTGGTGTTTATCTTTAATTATAGGGAGTAAAATGTTTTTGGTTGACATTGTCAGTGTGCAAAGAAGTATATAGCCTACATATATAGCCTACATTTGCATTAGTAAGAGAAACATAGCGTGTTTTGAAAAGCAAATACCCATTTGCAATGTACGATGATACTGCATTCATAACAAGGAAATGATACAGCCATAACAGACGTGTATCTATGGATAAATAAGCCTGAGACAAACTGATAGTGAAATTGTTTGTCTCTGTGTTGTTTTCTACATTTGATGAACACAACAGCATCTTAAAATGTGATTGATGATGGGTGACTAAAAGAGACATTCCAGGAAAGATGCTTATCTAGTCTTCCTTTGCACACCCACACTGACAGGAATTGGGAATGGTACATAATTCCATATCTGATAAAGCCGTAGGCCTATAACTGTTCCATAGCAAACCGTCCATGTGAATAAAATATGAATAAAATAAAATAATGCAATATTGCTCCGTTCTCCGTTCCAATATAGCAATAATGCTCCATTCCCACGATTCTCGGCCCCATCCTGCTTGCCACGCTAATGTTACCAGTTAGAGAAGAAACACTGTCTAACGTTATAAGTTTAGTATAAAACCAACAATTCTGAATGCGTTGTTATCTTAAAGGGTTAGTTCACCCAAAAATGAAAATAATAATGTCATTTATTACTCACCCTCATGTCATTCTGCCACTTTTTGCATGCCCAAAAAAATGAAAATAACGACTTTTTAACAATATCTAGTGATGGACGATTTCAAAACACCTCTTCAGGGCTTTACGAATCGAATCAGTGGTTCAGAGTGCCAAAGTCACGTGATTTCAGCAGTTTAGCCGTTTGATAGGAGATCTGAATCATTCATTCGAAACAAAAGATTCGTAAAGCTCAGAAGCAGTGTTTTGAAATCGGCCATCACGAGATATTGTTAAAAAGTCGTTATTTTGTTTTTTTGCCACACAAAAAGTATTCTCGTCGCTTTATAATATTAAGGTAGAACCACCATACTCACATGAACTGTTTTAAATATGTTTTCAGTACCTTTATGGATCTTGAGAGGTTTGGTGGCTTTGCTCTCAATAGAGGCCTCACTGAGCCATCGGATTTTATCAAAAATATCTTCTATAATTTGTGTTCTTACGGGTGTAGAACAACATGAGGGTGAGTAATAAATTACATTATTTTCATTTTTGGGCGAACTAACCCTTTAAATGTATGGTTTTCAATGCATTGGAGGGATGAAGACATTTCCGTTATCCATGTTTTGTCTCGTATTACTTACAGATGTCTCTGAAGTGAGATTGCATTTATGGTAGCAATCGAATTCAGCCTCCCACCCCTCCGTGTTGATATTGGAAGCATTACTCTATGGTGTTCATGTAATCATTTCCAATGATAGCATGTTTGCCCTTTTGAGAAAAGGCTGGGAAAATTGCTTGGGAAAATTCTTGGAGATCCGAGGCAGATAAAGGTCTGTATTGTATGTGATGGAAATAGAGTCAGATCTTTTGAGGCCAGACCAGAATGCAACTACATTTTAGTGACATTGTTACAGTGCATACTTGCTGACAAAATGAAACCAAAAGCACGTGGTGCACACCTTTTCCTGCTACATGTTTTGATTATTATAAGAATAGCATGTGATGTCTATTGTATTAAGTTGAAAGCAAAACTGCAGTTTATGTATATACTTACACTATGTCATTGAACGCTTCCTGTCTACTGGAAATTTTAGCTGACTATTGCACTAAACCCATTGAGCAGCTGATTTCAAGAGCAAAACTGTTAAAACTAAGTATGATTCCGGACAACATACAGAAGATGGAATATTCCATCCTTTTCTCTAAATGCAGGATTTTCAAACATGTAGCACCTGTCAAACCTTTCTGACTCATCACTCATGAAGAAGTGACATCACTCAAGTTTGGAGAATCCCCCTCAATTCTGTTTAATCTTCTATTATTATATGTAATCTTGATATCTTGAGATTTAATGGGTAAAATTCCTCAGGAAAGTAAACAGGAAGTGAAGTAATTTTGAAGCCGATAGCTTGCTTTGGCAATACTTCACAAAAATATTTTCTTTGTCATTGCTTTTGGCTAATTAGAGCTCATTTACATCTGACTGTGCAGGAATGACAGAAACTAGCGTAAAGGTACTGGAAATTCCCCCGCAAACAGAGCGGATTTCTTTTTTGTGTATTTCAAAAAAGAAAACAATGCACATGGGACGCCTAGAAAAGAGCGAGATTCAGGTTGTTTTAAACTTTTCCCCAGCATGACTGGTTGCACAAAAGAAAAGAAACCCTGGTATTTTAATGAAACCAACTGGTTAAGCATACATATCATGCACTTGCCATAAAAAAAGGAACTTCATTGATGCAAACAGTTCTATTCTATTCAAAACAGTCTGAGACTGCATTAAAAGTTTTCATGATTTTGAAAATTTTAATACAGAACAAACTGCACTTCTGTCACCAGTGTTGGGCAAGTTACTCTAAAAAAAAGTAATTAATTTCTAGCTACTAATCACATATTCAACAAAGTAATTAGATTACTGTACTGTCTTAAATGTATTTCATTGCTTATTACTAATTACTTTCTGAATCCCATATCAACTCCCAGATTACCATACTCACGCTCTCAAGAGAGAAACTCGTAACCTAAAGCGGAAAAACTCATTTAAAGGTCTTTAGAATCACGTGGAAAGACAGAATGTCCCGCTATAAAAAGGCTCTAAAGGGCTGAGCATCTCTGCAAACTCATAGAAAATAACCAAAACAATCAAAGGTTTTTTATTTAGCACAGTGGCTAGATTAACAAATAAAAACCTGAACTAAATATTTCAACATAGTTATATAGTAATGACTGTATGAATTTCTTCACTGAGAAAATCGAAAGCATCAGAAATACAATTTGACAGCGTTTTATGATTCAGCCTCAATTATCATCCCTCAAGAACAGCTGCAGTGCTTTACATCTATATGACAGGAAGAGCTAAATAAACTTATCATTGCATCTAAACTAACAACGTGTTTTTTTGGTCCAATACCCACTAAATTACTTAATCAACCTGTCTCTGTGTCAGGTCCCAAGACCCTTCAAGCTGGCTGTTATTTAGCCTCTCGTTAAGAAACCACCTCTAGATCCTAATGAATTGTCAAATTACAGACTCATTTTACATCTTCCATTCATGTCTAAAATGCTAGAAAAAGTTGTGTCTGCTCAATTGTGATATTAAAAAGATATTTCTGTCTTGACAACTCTCGGAGAGAGTACAGTGACTTGCTACTGCCATACATTCACAGACATTGCTGTGAGCATGTAAGACATGCTGCTGCTGCACATATAACATACATGAAATAAACAACGTAGCAGATTTATACAGGTGGAGCTGGGGAAGGTGGAGGGTTTCTGAAAGCGCACTGCAGACTGCTAACAGGCAAACAATGGCAATTATTTGAAAGACTGAGCAGCAGGCTCATTGGCCGCTGATACCACAGCAACCAATCAGCTGCGCTATGTAGATAATGATGTGATCACTACCAAATGAGTTAAGGACCTATCAGCCAGCGCCATCTAGAGTTTCATGCCAGAACTTTGTATTTATGAAAAATTTCAGTCAGGATTCAGATCCATCATAGCACAGAAACTGCGTTTGTTAAAATTACAAATGACTTACTTCTAGCTTCTGACCAAGGCTGCATCTCAATACTAGTTTTACTCGATAGTGCTGCTTTCGACTGCAATACATTTTCTTCTTTAAAATTTGGATAAGACTAAGGATTTACTTATTGGACCAAAAACCTGTACACAGAATCTCTTAGAATACACTTCGCATCTAGAAGGATGTACTGTTACTTTATCCTCTTATAGTTAAAGACCTAGGTGTTATATTAGACAGTCTTTTGAAAATCATATTTCATATGTTACAAAAACAGCCTTTTCCACCTCAGAAACATTGCTAAGCTACGGAACATTTTGTCTGTTTCTGATGCAGAAAAGCTAGTTCATGCATCATGTGTTGGGATTATTGTAGTACATTACTAGGTGGTTTTCCTGCATCCTCAATAAACAAGCTACAGTAGAATCCTCTAATGACAGATTACTCCAAAGTATAATGTAGAAACATGCATTTTCTGTAAAGCGGCTTTGAAATGATATGTATTGTGAAAAGCACCAGACAAAAAAAATGTGAACTGAACTGAATTGAACTGAAATCAACCTCAACTAATTGAACCTCATCTAAAATTGAATAATTATTCTTGAACTGACCAAAGTATTTAAAGGGAGAAAAGTTACATTAAAAACATACATTTTAACATTAGACAATAAATTTAGATTTTAAATACACTATTGTTTTATATAGAATTGTTCTACAGTATTTAAAGCAATTACATCAGAAGTAACTGTTATTAAATTACAGAAAAATTAAGAGTAATCCCTTTGCCCTTTCAAGGGAAATGTAATTAAATTACTCTTTGTATGATCACATGTTCTTGCTTCCATTGAAGCTCAACGTCCACATTGAATCATTCATAAATCATGCTGGAGAACATGAAACAAAATGTCAACAAAGTAAACAGGAATAAAGTCAAGGCACATGGCTAGTTGTAATATTGCTCATAGAAGTTACTGTCCAGGGCAAGTTTTTGTGTCTGGATGTTCATGTTTTGACAGCTCTGAAAAGCTTCTAGGAAGGTGGAGATTGACTGATAATGAATACATTGAGGAATTATGTATAGGTTAGTTAACTTCAATTTAATAAAATATACATCATCAATCAATCCTACATTGTAAAAAGTTGTAAAAAAACAAGTCTTTCTAAAAGTCTTTCTACTTCAGAATTTCATTCTGAATTAAACGTGCTACTTACTGTTTCTTTGTGAAATTTACTAAAACTTTCTGAGTAAAAATGGTTTCCACGCCAAATTCCTTTCAGTGTACAGTGAAACAAATCATGTAAATCCCCTCTGCTATTCATGTAAGAGAAGGGAAATAAGATAAGCCATTTTCCCAAATGTTTAATCATTGGAAACGGTTTTGCTCCCTGCCTGTTTTCTCACATTGATTTTCTTGATTATACAAGGCCTTTGCACGCTAACTTATTCCCAACACCTCCACACCTCCCTTCATCAACACCACAAAAAAGTTGAAAAACATCATGTAAAAATCTAAGATAGTCAGTTATTTATATCATAATTATAGATGTATATTTTATTTGTGTCTCAGTAAATTGCAAAATTCACGGATTCAGAATGAACACACATTTGGTCCCTTTCTTGACAACCCAACAATCAGAGCAGCACAGAGTCACATGAACAGGACACACATACAGCCCTTCAGTAATTTCAGCAATTGGAGCCAGTGGTAAATGGCGTCAGCAGAGTCCCGTCGACCTGTTCTGTGCTAATGAGACGTTCATCCTCCTTTTAGGCATGTGGTAATTAGAAGCTGGTTGTCATCCAGTTTTTCAGGGCACATTCTCCACACCACCATCTGTCGAAAATATAATTCGGCTGTTCTTTCAACTATGCCTCTTTTTTTTCTTTTTTCTTTTTTTTTTACTGGTTTCTAATTGAATATGAGAACAATTTGTATATTTGTGCTTTTTTAGCATCTCTACACACTTCTGCCTTATTTAGTTTCAGTTTTGCATTTGCTGTTGGTTTAGTTTATATTTGTCATCTGTCTAGTTTCACTAAGGTCATTAGGAAGGCAATTGTGCAATTAATGTCATGCACAGGTAAACATCACATGCAGTTGAAACTGTCGAGCAACAGATGAGTGCCTTTTTAATTCACTGAGAGCATTGCATCCTTTGCCTCTTTTTTGGGGATGTGGGGGTCTTTTTCACCTTTAATGGACAGGATCAGGGCTTGACATTACATTTTTCCAAAGTTACTAGCCACTCAGCAATTTCACTGGACACAATTTTACACAGATACCATGGGGAAAACCTGCCATATAGATATTTTTAATATTATCTCATAATCCATTATATCGTTACACATTCGTTTTCTTTCCCACATGTTTACGTTCACTTAAAACACTGTGTTTACGTGAATACTTGCGAAGATTGACATTTTGACATTATTTTGCAACACAGGCTTATTGGAAAAACGTAGCTGTGTCAACATTGTTGCAAAACGGAAAATACATACCAATACGTACATATCACTGCAGTTTCTAACAGAAATGAACACTAGAGGCAGTAAAACAACAAGCACTTTTAATCGTTTCACACATAATTATGATTACTGGGCCAGACTATGGATTAATTAAGTTTTGTTTTCACACGGCTCCTTGCACAATAATGTTGTGACCTCAAAACACTTTTTACCATAGTGCATGATTTGTAAACAAATATATTTTGGAATTTGCATCACTTACCCAGCTCCAGATGTTCAGTTTTACTGATGTAACAAGCTTGCTCGGTAGCTCAGCTGTACAGAATTGTACTTTCAATGCGAAGAGCTTGGGTACGAATCCCCTGAAAGACGAGTCATGGTAAAAGAGCTCAAAAACAAGCTAAAATGTCATGGTTATGATTGTGTTTTAATGTCACATTTGCTTTTGTTAACACTATCGGGTAGGTTTAGGGTTTAGTGTAGGTGTACGTTATTAAACGTGATGGAGCATTAAGCTTTTAGCGCCACTCACCGGACATTTCAATTCAGAACTGCGGTGATACGTACAAACTCCAACCTCATAAAACGTTGCCATATTCATGTTCATCTGTTCCGGAAAAAATAAACATGCTTTTAGCACCACTCACTGGACATTTCACTTTGAAACTGTCGCGAAACGTGGACGACGCAACGTATTTTACGTTTTGCAAAAGTTTTGACACAGGTACATTTTTCTAATGAGCCTGGGCTGTTATTTTGTGTGTGTTTTACCATTTAAGTGTAATAAGCAGCGGAAAAAAGAACTCAGTTTAGTACTGAGAGGCGGCTTTATGTTCACGCACTTTGTGAGCACAAAATCTGTGGGAATGAGTAAAATTATGCTCAATCCTATGCTGAAATTCAAACCCTGTAACACCAACAATATTCATCCAGAGCAAATGAAACTAGTGAGTGAGGGGAGGCGGGTTTGTGTGTCAACTCGCTGTCGAAGAGACGAGAGAGCGGGAAAGCGCACCTGGTATCGTGTATCTATTCTGCAGAAAATGAAAATTGTAAGCATTTCAGATAATTTGGTATCGATATGTATCAGAAATACATTGTAATTTCAGATGCCCTTTTAAAAGACTACAATTGAAAAATGTAATATTGTATATAGCCAAAGTGGCTAGTAGGAGTGACTGCGATTGTCAGGGTTCTGCCCTGGCAGCCTTGTCTTTGTTTCATGTCTCTATGTTTGTGTTGGGTGTCAACACATGGCTTTGTCTTTGTGTTTGCCATGTGCTCCTCTCATCCCACCTCCATGTTTCCAGTTACCACGCCCCCTTGTTTAGTCCTTGTCTAGTCCTCGTTGGCCTAATTGTGTTCACCTGTTCCTCATGTGCTCTGCTCCCTTTATATTGATTTCCTTTCCCTTGTGTCTTTGCTGGTTTGTTGTGTTCGCATCTCTTGCAGTCCTTGTCAGTCAGTGCTAAATTTAGTTTTCTGTCAGTTCTAGCTTTGTATTTATTTCATTTTAATTGTGTGTTCTTTTGCTTTATTTTTGTGTTTGCAAGTTTCTGTCATTTTATTCTTAGTTTTATTTTGTTTCTCTAGTCTAGTTCTCTTGTGTTATTAACTCTCTCTTGTGCCTTGCCTGTTTGTCTTGTGTCTTGTCTATTGTTTTGAGTCTTGTGTTTGTTCCTGCCCTGCCCTGCCTTGTCCTGTGTCCTGAGTTTACCTGGCCACTGATTTTGACTGCCTGGCAGCCAAGACTTGAGATCATGCATCAAGCCTCGGGTCCCTTGTGTTCCTGCCTGGTTCTTCCCACCTTGATCCTGCCTGGTGCTGCTTCCCAAGCTGTACTCAAGTCTGTTGTCACCTTAGACTGGTTTTCAGTGGTCATCCTCCCTGCCTGTCATTGTGTCGTCTGCCCTCCCCTGCTATTTAACTGTTTCACACCTCAATCTCCTTGTTGTGTCTTGTCTATAGTTTTGTTAATAAAATCCCTTCACTGCTCATTCTGCGCTTGGGTCCTCACTCTTGCAAAACCTGACAGCGATACACGCCACTGCAGAAATCCACCTGCATTTAGCGGTTGTTAATGTCAAGCCCTGGATAGGATAGATAGGATCCAGACTGGATGTTCAAGACTATGAAAAGGCCTCGAACAAGGACTCTAACTCGTCATCTGAGATGCAGTGTATGTCAGATCGCTGGCCACATATCCCTTGCCTCTATTTTTTTCAGCAAGTCTTTCCATGACTTTATCTCTATAGATTTTAATCTTATTTTGCAATGCGGAAGTAAGTTATTTTCTTTGAATGTGTAAGAATTCCAATTCATTAGCTGCTATATGTAAATAATTAGACAAATAACAGTGCAATAAGTGCAGTAAACTGTAAAACTATTCATGCTATAGACCAGTGTGTTTGTTATTACAATAATTACAAGGACTGTATTTGTACAGGTAAAATAACTGGAAGTGAAATAAGTTGAAGTAGTATTTTGCTGGAAGTAAAATGACACCGGAAGCCTTTGCACATTCAAGTTACAAATGGTTGTGCCCACTCTTATGTTAGAAATAAGATGGATAAGCATTTACTCTCAGAACATTGGCAAAATACCCAGGTAGACCAAAGTTGTTGTTTTTTTTGTCATTGTGACTCGACAGGTTCACCTTCTACACCTGAAAATCCCCTTGAGGGAGGTATCGATTAGATCTAATGCTGAAAGTTCCAACATATTCAGAGGGTTGGACAATGTTATTGTTTTGTTCGTACTTGGAATATCCCAAGAAAACAAAAACATTTGCACAAAAGACCTTTGACCATAATTTCTGCATTCCATCAAAATGGTCAAAGGTCAAAGTCCGAAAGACAGGAAATACGTCCTTTCCCTTTTGGCCTGGTGCCTATATCTAACACGCTTTCGCTTTCACAATTTTAACGATTTTTTTTTTTAAAGCACGTTCTTTTCGTGTTGATAATTTACTAAAAAGGGAGTTGTAGAATGTAGTACGTAGGCTGGTGTTGATTCATTCCTGTCTCTGTATTTATTGCCTGCCTTGTATTATATTATGATAATGACCTTTGAAAAAAAAAGATATCCTGTTTAGCATCAATCAATCATCCAAACTAGTTTCATTTACAAGTTTTAGTGAAAACAGAAAGAGGTATGGGTTACAGGAATTAAACTGGATGGAAAGAACAGAAGAGTTTTCATCAGGTAAACTGTTGGTGGCTTTCCCTTAGTTCCAAACAATGGCTGATTCTTTATGAAATTAGATTAAAGGTTTCATTTCATGTTTTGCGGGCTAAACCAGTAGGTCTATGCTCAGCTTGGCCATTGTAGTAGTTTCATTGAATTACTCAGTTATTGTAAGGATCTACACAAATCCCTGAGTCATACACTGAGTGAATTATGTTGTTTTTATGGAATGACTCACATGTCTGGCTGAAAGTAAATAATGTAATGCCAAGTTTGACAGTTTAAGGAAATGAGGATTGCGAGATCTTAAAACAGGTTTTGTTAAATAATACTTTGGTAAATGATACCCGACTACAGTTATGCAAAATAAGCATTTTTAATCATACAACTACTTTTCTTTTAACCGTCAAACTAGCCAAATATCACATTAAAAGTTAAACTCCACAGGCATTTGTAGAACTAGCTTAACCTTAAAGGGCCAATTTAATACGATAAAAGTATTATTATTATTTCATATTATAAACACATTTTAAAAAAGGCAAATAAAGGAAAATAAGTATAACTAAATAAATAAACATAATTTTTATTTTCATGCCTAATCAAGGGAGTAAGGAATAATTGAACTGAATTGAACCTCGTGTGTGCATTATTTTCTAGTAATTCAACGGACCGGAGTCAATTATTCTGCTTATACTATGGTTACCACACCTCAAGACACTGTACCGATGTTGTATTTCAAGACATTTATCAGGTTTTTGTCTATAAGACGCTCTTGTGCGTAGGATTAATTTCTTATGCATCTCATCCCATGCCTCTGTTGCTAATTCCAAAACGTCATTTTGGAGCTAGTAAGTCATTTATAACAGACTAATGCAGTTATTAATGCAGTTAGAGAGAGAGAGAGAGAGACTAAGCATGTGTGAATTACCTGAGTCTGTGCGTCTCTACTAATAGCGAAACTGTAAGTTTATCTGCTTCAAGAACAGTGCCGTTATTCCCTTGCTAGAGAGAAATGTCATGTAGCTTGAGTTGCTAAACTATTTTACAGATAAGATCATCAGAGCAGCGCTGACAAAACGAGAGAAAGACACTTTTGCTGCTGTATGCTGTAAGGACCTTTGAAATAACTGAAATCATTTGGCACTGTAATGCGGTGAAGACCTGCCTGGAACTACTTTAGCCGTGCGTTTCCCTGAAAATAATTGCACACCTTAGAACTTTTGTCAGTGAATCAGATTCAAGCATTCAACAGCCCCATAGTATAATATCATATAATATGATTTATGTAAGCAATAAGGTATGAGAGGCTGTGCTGTATCGTGAATAAGTCACGGCTGAAGGGCGTTGTTAGGCACGACGCAAAGTGGAGTGACTTATTCACGATACAGCACTAGCCTCGAGTACCTTATTGCTTTTATAAAACGGTTACCACGCAATACAAATATTAAAGCCAAAAATATGTATCAATGCAACTTTCATGAAGTAAACTTTCAATAAAAGCCTTCCTTCCGCCGGAAAAAATAGTCCCTGGCCGTGAACAGCAACAGATGTTACATTATTACGCCATTAGATGGCGGCAAAGACTGTCTTTATGAGTGAGTCAGTCAGTAGCGAAGACTTTTACATCGAAAAGACTGAATTGTTGTTGAACACGGAACAAGACGCAACTGACAAATGCTTTGACTAGCGCTGTCAGTCACGGGAAAACCCCTTAACTGTTAAAAGGACAAGATAATACATCGGACATTTAAACAGATTTTTTATTATGAACATAGGACTGACCTGAAGGAAAATGCTAAATCTGAATGCAGGTAATAAACTCGCTCACTTGATTTTTTTCTCACAACACTCTTCTACATAATACAGTAAGCTTCAATGAACAATATCAATTGAGAACATACAGTTTACGTTGCTAAGAGTGGTTGCTAAGGGTGTTGTGTAGTGATACACAGAACCGTTGGGTGAAGCGGTCATAGCCGTGTTTTATCGTGAATAAAACACAGCTATTGACCAATCAGAATCAAGGACAAGAACTAACCGTTTTATAAAATAATGATTATGTGTATGTGTGGCGTGAAGTGGTGTTGAACAACTGTATTTTCATTAACTAACGTTAACGAAGATTAGTAAAAACAGTAACAAATGTATTGCTCATGGTTAGTTCATGTTAATTAATACATTAATGTTTAACTAATTAATTTTATTGTAAAGTGTTACCATATATATATTCCTGGTTAAATAAATATTACATTACATAAAAAAAACAATTATTTTGTAGGCTAATTTTACATTAACAATGTTATTAATGTTCTGTTTATTAAAATCAATTATAAATTTAATCAAGTTAGTGTTTTTACATTTATTTCAAAATAAAAACTAAAGGTAGTAGCCTAATAATTTAAACAATGGTTTATATCTGACAATTTTCTCTCTTATTCCTGGAACATTCCTGATAGCGACTCTTTCTCTGACTGCTGTATGACGAACAAAAAACACTAAACAAAACAAAAAAACAGTCGTTTAATGAACCATTTCACATTCAAAACTGTTAGTGAGGCAAAACGTCAGGATTAATGTAAACAGAGGATGTGATTTTGAGAGCATTCCTTTTCTTTTAGATAAATATCAGGAACAAACAGTCTCTGAGCAATGCAGACCTTCTGGAAACACTGTGTGGGTGTTTCCTGCATTTTCAATTATTTGTTATTTATTATAAGAATGAATGTTTTGTGTAGGCTATATATGACAAAAGAGCTGAGTACAGAATACAGAGGAATATAGAGATTAACTGCTCATTTATTCCAATATGAGTAGTGTGTTTTAAAATTGTGATGAGTAAAGAAGCCTGTCAAGCCCCATGTGGAGTGAGATTGCAAATTAAAAGATGAAATAAGGCAGAAATATACACTGAGTCAGTGTGGTCAGTTGAGGTTTTAATGTTGGAGTTTCCAGAGCTGGACTCTGGAAATGTTTGTGATTTGTGAATAAACCACAAATGTGACCCAATAAAAAATAAAAATAAAAAAAAATTAGTGACCCAAATTGCTCTATACCTGAGAACCCTGAAGGAGGCAGCAGTGAGATTTCTCTTGGAAACAATTTTCTTTGAATTTCCCCACAGGCTTTTTTTTTTTTTTTTTTTTTTTTTTTTTTTTTTTTGCAGGAATGTGCAACCATTTATAGTAATGCTCTTCTCTATTATGCTAGAGAAATTACATTTACTTGGAAAGCTATTATTGTTGCCCTGTGGGTGACAATCTGCTGATTATGGTAAACATATTTAATTTATTGAGTAATTCAGTGACATCTCCATTGTTTGGATATATGCCCGTGTTTCAAGGTGCTTTACCTGCATCACAAGGTCTGTGACATCATAGATGTTTCCCTGTCCAACCTGTGTATTTTCAAATATTCCACTTGGCGGTTGACCAACCTTCGATTTTCCACATTTAATTAATATGTTTGGACAACAGGATTTTTAATAAAATTTTAACCAAATCATGTTTTAAAATCAGTTCAAGACTGTTTTGTAATTCTGTTAATGCAACTATTAATGCAAAATATATGCATATATGACTTGTGCATGCATCCACATCATGAAAATATGCAAAAAAACATCATGAAAGTCCCCACATCCCCATGCAGCGTAATATCCCAATCATAAACTGGTCAGTTGACATTTTATTGGCAAGCCGACTATCTTCAGCATGGGCACTTGCAATGAAATTTTAACACAAGATTCCCCAGTACTTTTAGTTTAGCAATATGTTCTTGATGCAACTATAATGCAACATGAAATGTCATTGTTTGCCATTAAAATCTCTGTTTACAAATTCCCTTTGCAAAACATTCCAGGAGATACAGTGTGTGTATAAGGGAATTAAATTAGGCCTCTAATCATATCAACGATGATAATAATGGCTTCCAAAGGCAATGTATTCTTAATTAAGAATAAGATCATTTCACAGAGAACTGCCATCTTCACAACTGTAAAACTGCATTTTACCTGAGGGAATGCAATAATGATGTTTTAATAGAGCATTAGGGGTGGACAAATTAAATAAAATAAACAGATTTTAAGTGGTTCAGTTCAAGATCAAGTATGAAAATTCACTGTGAGAATTGCAAAGCCATGGCAACTTTAAACGTATTCCTTCAAGACCTCACAACTAGCCTTGTTTTGCTTAAACCTACAACACATGTAAAAACTCATTATTAGAGCAATAAAATTAATAAAATTCCTTGTAAGAAAGCGTGCAGTGAAAAGCATGCCAAGAGGTACTAACTCTCTCTCTCATTCAGAAATTGCTATAATATATTATAAACACAGCACTTTAAAACTGTTATTGCAACTTTCCACACGGCAAAGCTTCTCTTGGCGTTTATTATGTAAGTATTTGTGTTTGAGGTCATAATTTTGTGCATTACTGGTAGAAATTCTGAGCGGGTGTGTGTTTATGTGCATTTTTTAGATCATGTCTCATATTTTTCTAGTTTATAAGACGCAAAACAACCTGTGAAATCAACGTGACGATCAACGTTTGATCATTTAAACGTGACGCACCTGGCAGTGATTGTGTTTTTATTTAGCAGTTTTGATAACTGGCAAAAAAAAAATGTTGAAATGTCTGAGGCAGTAGATATTTTGATTTGCCAAATTCAGCACTGAGGTTGTTTTGTTTTGTTTTGTTTTTCAGTTTGGGATGAATGTCATGGAAGGTGGCAGAGTTTCTTGTCCACACATGTCATTCTTTCAATGTATTTGCATGTAGATATGAGATTTTTGAAACATAATAATGTGATCCTTTCTGTTGAAATAGTTTGATCATAAATATACTTCTAGTGATATTTAAGTTTGCCTTGCCTAACACAATTTTGGATATTTTTAAAACATAAGCCTGTTACAGTTAATATTAATTTTTCTCCCAGCAAGTATTTTCATTCAATATACATTCCCACATGATCAAATGATGATCTTGTGCTGAACTGCATCATCTGTAGCCTAGAGTTTCCCCCAGCAATTTGCCATTAAACCAACTATTCAGCAGCATACACCAAGTTCGGAGACTAGCAGTCACACTTTCCCCTGACAGCCTTGTTTGATAGCTAACACAAACAGGCAAAAGTACAGGCAGTGGTATGATGAAAGGCTCTGGCGCCATCCAATGTATAAAAAATGCCAGAGGCTGTATGTTCTTTCTCAGGCCTAGGCCTAAATAAATGAATAAATAAAAACATACAAACAAATAAACATAATTGTTATAAATTAAATGCTATAATTATGAACATAATTGTTCATTGTTCATAACAATCGCGAGCGCCATTGTGTAGTATAGTGACGAGAAATCAAACTCATTTCAGCTAATCGATTCTTTTGAACAATTTCACAGAACCAGTTCAAAAAACTGGTTCAAGGATTCATTCTACGTGACGTGATTACGCCATCACGCATATCACACACTCACTGACGCAGACACATATTAGGCATGTCCAAATACTCACACTGTAGACATAATAAATACATGTTTTATGTCGATGACCCACACTTGCGGTCTTTGCACTGGACCACTTGTGTATTTACATGACGTATTTCCGGCGTTTGCCCAAAGTGTTCTAGTGGACGTGAAGACCGCAGATTTTTGTTTACACAATGGGACACACTTAACCAGTGCGTGATTGTATTATCTAAATACTTTAACTCTATTACACTCTAAAGTTTTCCTAGACTAGTGTTTCTCAACTGGTATAGGCTACATATAAATTGGGTCGCGGCTTAATGAACATTAAAAATGTGGGCCCCATGGTTAAACCAGTCGAGAACCACTGTCCTAGACATAACGCAAAATCGGGTCACGTCAGTTCCTCAGCGTGATGAATGACGGGATACGCTTAGCCTCAAAGACCGCTCCGAAGCTGTAGTGTGCGTTAAGTGTGCCAAAGAGCATAGATAGAACCCAAGAGGCGAAACTATGATGATGCTTTTTGGGTAACAGCCACTAGGTGTCGCTTCGGTAGCACGGCAGCCATTTTGGGGTGAAAATACGCACTCAAAATCGGCGAATCTCACTGCCAAATCAGAAACGCCAGAGCCGTTTAAAAACTATTTTCATATTTAACGGCTCTGAGAAACGCAATAGAAAATTTCTCAAATTCAGTAAATTTTATGACACCTACAGTAAATGTTGTATTGTCTTAGCTGTTTTATATTATCAGTTGTGGAATCCAGCCATTACACTGAGGTAATGTAGTTAGCCTACTTTATTGAGTATTTCCATTTTATGCAACTTTACATATGTACTATTAATAGTATATTAATAAAGTTAAGATCATCATGTTTGTAGCGTGATTCAGAGGGATTAAAGTGGAGTAAATTGGCCTACTCCACTAGGTCTGAAGTATATACGTTTTAATCCCCTGGATTAAGCTACAAACATGATCTTATAGAACATGATGCATTGCTGTGTCTGTTATCCCATAATTCCCACTTTTGGACACAGTGGCTGTTTTTTTTTTTTGTTTTTTTTTTTTTTTTTTTTTGTTTACATAGTCTTGCTTTAACGGACAACACTGCAAAAACAGTTTACTGTTATATATTTATTGTCCTACATTCCCAATTTTTCTGATGCATGTCCCTACTTTGATTTCATATGTTGGTATTAATTCAATATTTATAATGCTAATACTTGAACTTCAAATAATTTCAACCCAAACTGACATGGTTTCTAGAGAGCAAAGGTTTTGTGGAGAAAAAAAAAAGTGGAATACTTAAACAAAGTCTGTATAATAAAGGATCTGATGATCACTAGTCTAGTGTTTGTACGTTATTCTGTGTTGTCATCATTCAGGTTTTCAGCTAATTTCAGCTTTAATTTACTTTTTTTTTTAGCTGATATTGCCATAGAAACTAGTGGACTGCCCAGTCGCTTTCACCCCAAAATGGCGGAAACGCAGAGCTGCTGCTGGGCGCTGGTGTTGCAATGGAACATTCTATTGAGTTTCACTTATTGTCAGTGTATATTCTTTGAGTGTACTCCGCTTTGCAATTTTTAGACCTTGGACAATCGTGCGCACCTACTTCCTGTTGCGTGCATGCGCTGTCAAGTTGCCAAGACCGCATTTGGGCATTTGGACAGCCCCCTGCTGCTGTTTATTACGTTTTTTAGTTTTATTTCCAAGAATGTTTATGTGTCCAAATTCAGTTGCAACAACGATCTATCTCTTAAACATATGAACTAAAAGTAATTGTCTTGTCTACAAAAGTTTTTGCACGTTGAAAATGTTATTTACTAAAACCAATTCTACTTCGTGTGTTGATAAAATATTAGTACAGTCACTTCGTAAAAATACTTTAAATACTTTTTATTTATAACATTTTTGAATTTGTAACATTTCTGTTCATGACTCATTATTAGTCGTTCGAACAGAAACGGTTCTCAGTTCAATCACTATAACCGATTCAGCCCAATTCATAAATGATTCATTCAACCGCTCAGACGGGTTTTGTGGAATCATTTAAAAGATTCGACTCAAAGGAATCAGATTTTGTTAGTGTAGTGGGCGTTGTAATCTGTGTACAGAGAGCTTGAATTATTCTCAGCAAGCACAAGAACAGCAGCGGCGTATGCAAACATCCCGTTAACATTTAGCAACTTTTAAAATCTGTTTTTAATGTCGTGACTTCTTAGTTTTAATCAGTTTTTACTCTCAGTTATCTGGATATGGGCTAAATCTTTAAAAGCAGTCGATGCATAACAACATAAAATGGGTTCGACGAGCTCCACCCTATTAAAAATCCCAAACGTCGAGGAGTTGATGCAAGAAACGGGCTGTGAGTGACATTTGACACAGTTGTCTTTTATTACTGGCGTATTGTTGTTGTCGCGCTTGAGCGAGTAAACAACGATAAGAATTTTATCTGCATGTTTGTTGCCATTTTTATTTGCAACATTCAGGCTCATATGGCCGCTAAGATAAAAGTATTTCAAAGTTTGGGTATAGCCTATTCGGGTGCATGAGCAGAAACTGTCCTAGATTGACAGTGACAGGTGTTTGTTTATGAGACTTCACAGTTGCAAACCAGTGATATACAAATACACACTATAGGTATTGCACAAATAGTATGTGTATATATCGAGCAATTTAGAAATAAAAATGCTCTAATGAATGTCAGTGAGGTTTGTTATAGAGGAGAATTGATTAAATGGTCAGTTCAATTTGTATACAGTCCATTGGAATTGATGAACTCGTTTGTTATTTGTCGAGTCATGATGCTACAGGGCTTCAAGGGTTAGTTCACCCAAAAATGAAAATTCTGTCATTAATTACTCACCCTCATGTCCCGTAAGACCTTCGTTCATCTTCGGAACACAAATTAAGATATTTTTGATGAAATCTGAGGGTATATAACTCGTACATAGACCGCAATATAACCACCACTTTCAAGGTACAGAAAGGTACTAAAGACATCATTAAAACCGTCGACGCGACTGCAGTGGTTCAACCTTAATTTTATGAAGCGACAAGAATACTTTTTGAGAAGCTTCAGCAGTGATAGCGGCAAATAGGCAACGACTTTTGTTGCAGTTAGACGGCGTGTGTCCCAGAGCATTTTTCATTCCTATGGAAGTTAAAAACACTCGCTCTTCTCCGCTTGCTCCACACCAGTTTTTTGACCTGAGGCAGGGGTTCTAGCAGACCAATCACAGCGCTCGTGGTCCGCATAGAACTGACGCGTTGTTAAATTTTTGAAGAGGTGCACGTCAGGCTACGTCGTAGGCTACGCGTGCTACACACAAGCTACACTTGACGCAGAAGTATAAATCAGCCTTTAGGCTCGTTCGAGATTCATCGACCAATCACTCTCGCAGTACTTTGATGTCATACGCTGATCGGTCTGTGCAGCGTCCATGTATCTCGAACAAGCCTATTATTGGCCGGCTCCTGCGTCAGCATCACACGCATACGTCGTGCTGCTCACGTGATCAGCGTCATCCAATACTGAGACAGCATTCGGACGTAAACACGGAAGCCTTCATTCACTGTGCTTACTGCGACAGGGAAGAGATTGTTAAATAAAGTCGATATTTTTGTTTTGTTTTTGCACACAGAAAGTATTCTCGTCGCTTCATAAAATTAAAGTTGAACCACTGCAGTCACGTGACTGTTTTAACAATGTCTTTAGTACCTTTCTGGACCTTGAAAGTGTTGATTATATTGCTGTCTATGGATGATTCATATACCTCTCGGATTTCATCAAAAATATCTTAATTTGTGTTCTGAAGATGAACGAAGGTCTTACGGTTGTGGAACGACATGAGGGCGAGTAATAAATGACAGAAATTTCATTTTTGGCTGAACTAACCCATTAAGTGAAACATAATTCATAATGTGTGATTTCTCTTTTCCAGTCTCATCTGCCCACATTATTCGTCTGTATGATCGCTTCAAAGCTCTGGATAAAGAAGGACGAGGTCATCTCTGGTGAGACTGATATTTAGACTGATGTCTTATCAAAGACAGTTAAGATTTCACTTGTAATTTTAAAAATATTTACCCGTTTCTCCTGTCTTGTTCTCACATAGTCCTCAGGATTTTGGAGCCATAAAGGAGCTGGCAATGAACCCCATAGGAGACAGAATAATAGGTGCCTTCTTCTCCCCAGGGTAAGCGAATCTTGGCATAAGCTACAAAGTGATATTTTAGAGGATTGAAAATAATTGATGTTCACATTGATGTTGGATTCTAACATAAAACACTCTAACACAAGGCCTGAACTGTCTATTTAAGTATTTTTCATGCTGACTTATTGTGGTAGGCTATAATTTATTTCGGATATCACCACCCTTAAATGACTCATAAAAACAAAACAAACTGTGATAAGTTGATTTGCCTTTTGTTTAGACTGCAGTGGAAATCAGTTCTGACAGACAGCATGTGTAAATACATTTAATGTGTAAATACAAGCAATGATTGTATTGTATCTTGTTGATATAAATAATGTCACTCTCAGAAAGGAAACGGTGGACTTCAACACTTTTGTGAAGATCCTGGCGCATTTCCGGCCCGTTGACAAGGACCGACCCAAAGACCCAAATTCTCCTGAACCCATAAATAGTAGGAGCAACAAACTCAAATGTATGTTTGCTTTTGCGTTTACCTGGTAGATTAACCACATCATCTCAGTGATGGAACGGATGATGTTACTATAGAGATAATGTACATTCAGACAGTCAATAACGGAGATGTATCATTGTGAAATGATAACGACCATCTGACAGTGCAGTATCCTGCTTATTACACTGCTGTTCACCAGATAAATAAATGAACATGAAATATTGATTTGAGTTAAAATGATCTTTTCATTCCTTTGAATCTCGCCTGGTTCTTCATTCCTGTAGTTGCGTTTCAGTTGTATGACCAGGACAAGGATGGCAAGATTTCAAGAGATGAGCTTTTAAAGGTCAGTAGTTTCTTCATTCGTGTTGTGAGATGTTCTGCTGTCTTCTCACAAACTGAATATGACTCACAGCAGACTGACTGACAGGTTCTCCGGGACATGCTGGGGATGCAGGTGACAGAGGAGCAGCTGGAGAGCATAGCAGACCGCACTATACAGGAAGCAGATCTAGACCGTGATGACGCAATATCTTTTGAGGAGTTTCGTAAGGTATCGGCCAAAATTCTGCATTTGATTAAAGCGCCTGTTATGATGTCAGTGGAATACGATTGCTAATACTTGTGTTTCAATCTGTTCATCGTTTTGAATCAGTCTCTGGAGAAGGTCAACATTGATCACAAGATGAGCATTCGTTTCTTGCGTTAGACTAGAGCATCGTGGGAAAGCTTCAATACCAGCGATGTGTGCATTCGCACAGGACAGTATGACGGGATCAGTCTTTGTCTGTCTAACAGGATTTTAATGCACTGGTAATGTCTGCACAAAAACTGCACATTGACAAATGATTTACACTACTGTTCAAAAGTTTGGATTAGTAACCTTATATATAAGTAAAGTTAAAAGTTCAGCCGTGTTTTGCTGTGGACAGTAGGTGGCGCCAAGTGCGTACTGTTGATTCATGTCAGTGATACACTACTTTTCAAAAGTTTGGATTTTGATTAGCAAATTAGCAAGGATGTCTTAAATTGACCAGAAGTGACAGTAAAGACATTTATAATGTTACAAAAGATTTCTATTTCAAATAAATGCTGTTCTTTTGATATTTCTTTTCATCAAAGAATCCTGAAAAATGTCTCAAAAAAAAAAAAAAATTGAGTATTAAATTAGCCTATTATAGTGATTTCTGAAGGATCATGTGACCCTGAATACTGGCGTAAGGATGCATATTTCAGCTTTGCCAATACAGAAATAAATTACATTTTAAAATATATTAAAATACAAACAGTTATTTTAACTTCACGTTATAAAACGGTTAGTTCCTGTCCTTGATTCTGATTGGCCAATAGCTGTGTTTTATTCACGATAAAACATGGCTATGACCTTCACCCAACGGTTCTGTGTATCACTACACAACACCCTTAGCAACCACTCTTAGCAACGTAAACTGTATGCTTTCAATTGATATTGTTCATTGAAGCTTACTGTATTATGTAGAAGAGTGTTGTGAGATAGAGATCAAGTGAGCGAGTTTATTACCTGCATTCAGATTTAGCATTTTCCTTCAGGTCAGTCCTATGTTCATAATAAAAAATATGTTCAAATATATATATATATATATATATATATTATCCTGTCCTTTTAACAGTTAAGGGGTTTTCCCGTGACTGACAGCGCTAGTCAAAGCATTTGTCAGTTGCGTCTTGTTCCATGTTCACAACAATTCAGTCTTTTCAATATAAAAGTCTTCGCTACTGACTGACTCACTCATAAAGACAGTCTTTGCCGCGATCTAATGGCGTAATAATGTAACTTCTGTTGCTGTTCACAGCCAGGGACTATTTTTTCCAGTGGAAGGAGGACTTTTAGTAAAAGTTTACTTCATGAAAGTTGCATATTTGTATTGTGTGGTAACCGTTTTATAAAAGCAATAAGGTTCTCGAGGCTAGTGCTGTATCGTGAATAAGTCACTCCGCTTTGCGTCATGCCTAACAACGCCCTTCAGCTGTGACTTATTCACAATACAGCACAGCCTCTCATACCTTATTGCTTACTTAATACTGTTTTTACTGTATTTTTGAATAAATTAATGCAGCCAGCTTAGTGAGCATAAGAGACGTATTTCAAAAACATTACACATTAGTGATCACAAACTTTTGAATGGTAGTGTATATTTGCATTCTGCATCAGTTAATTTTTTTATATAATTATAACTAGCATGTTTTCCTGCAGGGGACAGAGTTCATAATAACATTCATAATGTCCAGTGTTAAATTGTCATACACAATATTGTTGTTGTTTTTGTGAAGTATGGCGATCCCAAGGTAAGATTTCATAAGGTTTATTAGATGCAAACGCTTTCATCTCAGAGGTTTTTTTTTTATTCATGGTGGCATGATGCTTTTATGCATTTTTAAAAAATTCTGTGACTTCATCCTGAATCCTTATAAAAACTGGATTTTTTTTCCTGGTATTCAAATCTCAAAATATGTCTTAATTCTTTCATTGCTACAAGGCTACCTCACCTTACCGCACTTATGCATGATGTGCCAAAGCCAGTTAAAAAGGGCTTTTTTCATCTTTGTATTAAATGTAACTGACTTTTAAGAATGATATTAAAGCAATTTCCATAAAATTCAAAGTATTGTTTGATATATTTTTGGACAGAAGCTGGCGAGCTCTTCTTGTGGCACAAGCCCAATTTGTTAAGCAGTGAGCAGTTTTTGCAACCGAAATTCATTTTGAAAATAATTTTTGAATAAATCTGAACACCACTACCCTTATATACAAGTAAAGTTAAAAGTTCAGCCATGTTTTGCTGTGGACAGTAGGTGGCGCCAAGTGCGTACTGTTGATTCATGTCAGTGATACTCTACTGTTTAAAAGTTTGAGGTTTTTGAAAAAAATTTATACTTTTATTGAGCAAGGACTCATTCACTTGATCAAAACTGACAGTAAAGCATTTATAATGTTACAAAAAAACATTCTATTTTTACATTCTATTCATTAAAGAATCCTGAAAAGAATCAATTAGTATTAGTATCAATATTATAGTATAAATTTTCACAAAAATATTGGTCCCTCTTTATATTGGGTGACTTTAACTACTATGTACTTACATAAAAAAATGAGTTCAATGTACTTATTGTGTTCATGTTGTATTGCAAAACACTTTTTCTGCTATTGAGGTGAGATATGGGTAAGGTTAGAGACAGGTTTGGTGGTATGGGTAGGTTTAAGGGTGGGTTAAAAGGTAAGGGAAGGATCAACAGTGTAATTATATATGAAATGTATTACATATATAATTACATGCAGGTAATTATAATAATGTAAGTACAATGTAAAAACATTTGTATATAATAAGTGCATTGTATCAAATGATTCATTTAAATGTTAGTACATAATAGTTAAAGACACCTAATATAAAGTGGGAGCAAAATATTAAGCAACACAGCTGTTTTCAATATTGATAATCATGTTTCTTAAGCTGCAAATCAGCATATTAAAATGATTTCTGAAGGATCATATAACACTACAGACTGGAGTAGTGATGCTGAAAATGCTGAAAATTCACAGTAAAATAGTAATTGTAATAACATTTCACAATATTACTGTTTTTACTGTATTTTTGATCAAATAAATGCAGCCTTGGTGAGCACTTTTGAACGGTACTGTGTATTGTAGTGACCAAACACCACTCAATGATAGAGACCCATTTGTAGGATTTAATACATTCATCTTTTATATATGTGTTTTATTGTTCAAGGTATTTGAAATGAAATGGATTTGTACAGCATCATGCAGCTTTAAAGTTCTTATGCTTTACTCTTGGGCATAGAGGCCAACAGCAACCAGTAACAGGAAAAGGCAGTGCCTAAACAGAATCACAAAGAAAATGAAGACTTGTCTTAATACTGGTATGCACTTTATATAAACCTAAGTAAACAAAAATAAGTAAATCTGAGTTTTCATGATTGACCGTGAGGTTTTGTACCTGCTAATGTGATGGTCATGGTCAACCGGTACAGAAGGACGTCGGTAGTGCCTCCTTTAATGTGGACAGGCAGACCGTTATCCTCCTGGAAATGTAGATAAAACATTTGACAAAACATTTGTATTAATTGAAAAGCCCTTTTAGTCATACAGAAGTAATTTTTGCAGACAAAAATATGTTTGCAGTGGACATGTTTGTTTCTTGCAATAATCAGATATTACTGGATTCATTTCCATCTCTGTGCAAATGTAAGTCAGTGCACACTCCTTCTGAACTGATTCAGATTTTATGTAGGAGTGTATTTTTGACATCACGTCAGTCTGAAAGTCGTCTTACCAGGAAAACCTTCTGTCTATCCGGCACCTTGTTTTTCATTTGCCGGACTGTTGTGCTAAACGCCCGGGAGGCTAGACGTGGAAGACTCTGAAAGAGTGAAAGAGGAATATACTCATAGGACCAACAGACCTCAGTACGGTCTCATTACACTTTAAGGATGTGAGACATTAAAGCATATTCAATGATCTTCAGCCAATCAGAAAAGGACAGTTTTATTTTTAACATCCCAAAATCCCAGATAATGTACACTGAAAGAATTTGGTGTAGAAACAAATTTAACTCAGAAATTGCTAGTAAATTTCACAAACAATTGCAAAGAAATGACAAGTAACACATTGAAATAAACATGAAATTTTGAAATAGAAAAACTGTAAACGTACTCTAGTTACAACTTCAAAAAAAATCATTTTTACAGAGAAATAATGGTTCCACTTTATATTAAATGTCTTTAACTACTATGTACTAAAATTCAAATTAATAATTTTACATAATGTGCTTGTGTACATACACCTAATATAAAGTGGGACCAAAATAATAATAGTAATCAGAAATAGTAATAGCATTTCAAAAATAACCTTTTATTTTCCGTTCAAGTAATGCTTTTTTTTCATGGGGACAGTTTCTCTTTCCCCGAAATTGGTGGAATTTTCCGTCATTTATGACACAACACTTCCCCACCATTCTTGCAATACATATTTTCACTGTTATACGGTAGGGGGCGCTATTACGCATCTTTTGAAAGAATTTCTTCGGAATCAAAACAGTATATAAATCTAAACTGCCTAATGTTACCAAATGAAATCTCGACCCAGTATGAGGTTTAGGACTGTGCAAGCTTTTGGGGTGTTATAGGGATAGTTCACCCAAAAATGAAAATTCTGTCATCATTTACTCACCCTCAAGTTGTTCCAAACATATCAATTTCTTTGTTCTGTTGAACACAAAGGAAGATATTTTGAAAAGTTTGTAACCAGGCCACTTTGGGGCACCTTTGACTTCCATAGTAGAAAAGAAAATACTATGGAAGTGAATGGTGCCCCAGAACTGTTCAGTTTCCCACATTCTTCAAAATATCTTCCTTTGTGTTCAACAGAACAAATAAATTTATACAGGTTTGGAACAACCTGAGGGTGAGTAAATGATGACAGAATTTTCATTTTTGGGTGAACTATCCCTTTAATGGACTTGATCTACTCCATCTTATGTTTTGATCATTGTTCCGAATCTGATCCGTACGCAGTCTATGACAAAAACACGATTTTCTCAGCTTTTTTTTAAATGTTAAAATGTTGCTTTTTTTTAAAGAAAAAAAGTTGATAAAAAGAATGCATGAAGCTGGAATATATATATATATATATATATATATATATATATATATATATATATATATTAAAGCAGAGGCTTTGTTTTTATATATTGTATTTTTATATATTCATAAAACAAATATTCTGGGTGAAATATTCTCAATATTTTTGTAAAAATGATCAAAAATGCTGGCACTGACTGGCAACTTTTTCTTTTTTTTAAATGCTGGCAGAGAAAGAGTTAAATATGTTTTATTTATGACTATTTCTTATTAGATTAAGACAATGCTCAATCAAATAGCTGTTGAAATCTCTCAGGTCCCAAACAGAAGACTAAGTAACTCCAAATTTGAATATTTTACTTATCTCAGCACTCTGCACTCAGTCAAGCATATGCTTGTCTCAGAGAACTAAATCACTTGATATGTTAACATATTTTAAGTGCGTCAAGAATGAAACGTGAAAGAAATGTAAGATTTATTGGTTCTGAAGGTCAACTTCATTCATGTGGTGCAGTTATGTGTTGTGGTTTTAGCCAATTACTGCTCACCAGCACCTGGAACAAACCAATCAGAGTGTAATACACACTGGTGGGTTGGGCTGAGAATGTCCCGCCCCTTTTTACTTCACTCTCCACCAGCGTGTGTGTTTGTCTGCATGCAGGCATGCTAAATGTGGAGAGGCTAATGGTGACATGACCTCCCGACTGTTCGTTTAAAAAAACAGTTGTGTCCGCTTCATATGAGGACACGTTTAAAGCAGAAAATGAAGACAAAGAGTTTACAAGCAAACTTCTGAAAACTTTACTGCCTTGTATAGTACTAGAATTTGATTAGTTTTGACAGTATCAGGTGACCGTTGACTGAGTCTTTTCTTTAGAGGTCATTTACGGCTATCAGTCATTCAACAGCCACCAAAAATGCCAAAGTTTCAATCTTTACAACAACAAAATTACAATTTTTTTTCATATCAAAAATGAGACTACCATCTAATAACTAGTTTCCCAAACAATGCCTGCAGTACGATGGTCCAAGTATCGTTCTGTGGCATAGTTCCTGTTTCACAAGTATTTTAGGAGTAGATTCTTCCTGATCACATATCTACAGCTGTTGGGTTGCTAACCATAGAGAAATAAAGAAGAACAGCAGTGTATTTACCAGTAAATGCCTCATGTCCGACGCTGCTCTCTGTTAAGCTTGTTGATTCTTGTCTAGTCGGGGCCCTTACAAGGACACACACACATATTGCAGAGTTTTTGAACTGGAGCCAAGTACGGTCAGGTGGGGAAAGACAACCCTGAACAGCCAAGCAACCAGCTGATTCAATACATACAACACTGGACTGCAATAATAGTAGTAGTCATACACTGCTAAGACCCTCCTACTTTTCAGTTTACAAGAAAATAAGTAACTTTTTCAAATAAGTAACGCAAGTTACTTTTTCACATTTATTGAGTGACAGCTCTCCTGTCCCAATGTTGAGAGACATAAAGCGCAGAGGTGTTGTGTGCGCTGTGTGAACTTATACTACGGGGCTGTTGAATGCTCGAATCTGATTGGTTGACCAACGTTCGAAGGCGTGCAGTTATTTTCAGGGAAACGCACGGTTAAATTAGTTAGACCTAGGCAGGTCTTGACCGCATTGCAGTTCCATATCACTTCGCCAAATGATTTCAGTTATTTCAATAGGTCCTACAGCCTACAACCGCAAAAGAAACAAAACCCACAACGACACCGACCAAGCAAATAAATATAGTAAACAATAGGATGAAAACTACAAATTATTGTCATGGTTTTGGCCACAAAATACGTTTTATTGTGTCCTGAAGCGCATACTCTCTCGCGCGCGCCCTCTCTCTCTCTCTCTCTCAAACGTACCAAAGACTATAGGGACTTTGAACGTACAAACGTACTGTATGGACACACTCGCATAGAAACGTGTTATCAGCGCTGCTCTGACGAATTAATCAGTAAAATAGTTTAGCAACTTAAGATACATGACTCACCACAGAGGTAATAACTGTGCGGTTCTTCAGATAAACTTATAGTTTCGCTATTAGTAGAGACACTGCTGCCGTTATAGATGCACAGATCAATTAGGCTAATTCACATATGCTGATTATTCTCTCTCTCTCTCTCTCTCTCTCTCTCTAACTGCGTTAATAACTGTATCAATCATAGACATATGGTATCAATGGTATTATTCTGCTATCAAGGCTGAAATGATGTTTTGAAATTAGCAATGGAGGCTTGGGATGAAATGCGTAAGAAATGGCCCGTCGTCAATTATTCCTTATATGATGGTTATTGTAGTTCTAATCTAGACTAAATGTGAACATGCATTTACTCATCTCACTTGCACAAAAACATTCAGTATTCCTCAAAATGAATAAAAACAAACAAACACAAATATATTTTACATACAATTATATGTATTTAATCTCACTTTATTAACCAATGTCTTTGTTGCTGACCTTCAATGATCTAATTCAACCATACTAATAAGCAAAAATTACTTTAGATTAGATTTAATCCATTCTTTTGCAATCCAGAATGGCAGCACAGCTGAAAGGCTTGTTTGTTTGAGCTGCGCCCTCTACTGTAAATATGTATTTAAGGCTTAATTCGTTTTCACTTTTGGTGTGAAAGGGCCTTTACTTTGCCAAAAATAGAACTTTTTTATTGTTATTAAAAAACAAACAAGCAAGCCCAGGTAAGAAAAAGTAACCAAGTAACAAAATTAGTTACTTTTTTAGGGAGTAACACAATATTGTAATGCATTACTTTTAAAACTAACTTTCCCCAACACTGGTTAGTTCACCCAAAAATGAAAAAATGTCATTCTCTTATGCTGTTTGCGTTCAGCACTTCCAGGTTCTACGTCAGAACGCTGGCTCAGCATAACCTGGAAGCGCTGGATGTAAATAGTGCATGAGAATGACACACAAGAGATTATATTGTTGAATAAAGTTGTTATTTTTGTTTTGTTTTTGCGCACAAAAAGTATTCTCGTCGCTTCATAACATTAAGGTTGAACCACTGCAGTCACGTGACTGTTTTAACGATGTCTTTAGTGCCTTTCTGGACCTTGAAAGTGTTGATTATATTGCTGTCTATAGATGAGTCATATATCTCTCAGATTTCATCAAAACATCTTAATTTGTGTTCTGAAGATGAACGAAGGTCTTACGGGTGTAGAACGACATGAGGGTGAGTAATTAATGACAGAATTTTGGGGTGAACTAACCTTTTAAATATTAGCACAAATAATATACTGTCCTGAAATCTGCAGTCTGTTTGTTTGTCTCAAGAATGTCTATTATTTCTAGAACAGATAAGCTGTTATGACATGCAATACTTATCATTTTACAGCAGTCAACTTTTGGTTGGACTTAACAATTTTGGCTTTTCCACAACTATTTTGCAACTTCAGAATATATTACATTATTTAAAATGAAATTAAATTAGTATATTAAAAATAATGTAATAATTTAGTGAACTATTTTGCAGTTTCACCTAACTTCAAAAATAAAATTAATCAGAATAAAATAATGAAATAATAGCCATCAGACATATTTTAATTTATTTTATATATTATATTTTATATAATTTCCTATTACATTAGCATTAAATGGTTTGCATCTATCAAAGGAAATTTTAAGTGAAATTTTGCTCTGTAAAATAATATCATACATATCTTGTATTATGACAGAATGTGCATATTTAATAAAAGGATGTTTAATTTAGACATTTTAAATAGCTTATTAAGTAAACAATATAAAATTATTGTTTTGTGTATTTTATTTTATTTTGATAAAAAAAAAAAAAAACATTTCAGCCTGTTCGCCCTAAAGTGGGTTTCAGAGAACTTTTTCATCTATATGAAACAGACGAGACATAATTAGTCTTTCTCAAATTCTCCCTAATCGTAATGCATTGCAGTATCACTTCCTTTTCTCTAGATTGTGTTACGTTTCGCTTCTGCATTAGACTGGGGAAAGGAAACTGAAGCTGGCATTCTGTCACAAGATTTCAGAACTGCAAGATCAACATGAGCTATGGTAAGTATTTTCTAATATTTACAAGAGCTATATATAAACCTCAGACTCCAGTTGTTTTGAATCCTAAACTTAAACTGTATTGTTTCAGACAAACACATCCTCTGGGCCTGCACCGCTGCTCTTGTCACTGGTTGGGTCCTCACGTATGATAACGGACTCTGCTCTGGGACTGTCACGAGGCAGTAAGACACAAATATTTTTAAATTAATAAATCACCATACTTTAGTTGGCTAAACATTCCTGACTAGCAGGGAGCAGCAGTAATTTATCTATCAAATATTTAAATACTGTAAATGCACACAATGAAATAAAAATAGAATGCAAATAAACAGGAATGCAGAATGTTTAAAGAGAAATGCATTGCTGCTATGTGTCAAGTGGAACAGGGGGAAAAAAGAAAGAAAAATTGCACTGCTTTTTCATTTTCAGCTCATGCAACTGGACTTGTATGCAGCTCACTCTTCAGTGGCCTGGGAGTTTCTGTATAGTATGTCTTTATATTTTATATATTACAACGGTGCTAGAAAACTTTACACAATACTCCATTGCAATCCACCTAAAATCATGTGAAGCTTATAATTGATATTGATAATGAAAACCAATTGTGAACTCTGCCTTTCATGTTGCACATGCTGTCACTTCTACCCAAAAAGATCGTTCAAATTTTTCCATCCTCCTACAGGGTCTTAACAACAAAACCATTTGCCAAATACCTCAGACTGTTTCCAATTGGACCATCCATGGCCTGTGGTGAGAAATTCAATAGCTGTTCCCACTTCTGTTGATATGAAATCTAAAAACCCTGGTTAAAGATCAAAATACTTTACAGGAACATTCTGTATTTATTTATTTATTTATTTTTGGCAGCTGCTATTTACACTTAGTGCAAATACTGATAGATGCTATTTATACTAAGTGAAAATAGCATATTTTCTTAGTGATAGATGCTATTTACACTAAGTGCAAATAGCTGTAGATGTTATTTACACTAAGTGAAAATAGCAATATATTCTATTTACACTAAGTGACAATAGCAGCATTTTCTTAGCGACATGCTATTTACACTAGGTGAAAATAGCGATAGATTCTATTTACACCATCTAAAAGTATCAGTTTTTTGCAATAAGAGTAAATAATAATTAGATCCAATATACTTTATATTGGCAGATACCATTTGCACCTCAGTATTTTTGTACATTAACAGGATGCAATAATATCATAGAGTGTAAATTTATTTAAAATTATTAAATGGATGCTGCCTTATTGGGAGAATAAAAACCCTCCCTTCACCTTCCCTTTACCCTACCCAGTAAACACTTTTAATAATATTAAACAGTTGTTCGCAGTTTTTTTCCACTTTTAGAATATTATTTTCATTTTTATTGAAAATAAATGTGAGCTCGGCAAACGGCGGATTCGAACCCGCGACGATCGCGTTAAAAACTAGGTCTGCAAGTCTTACTTGCTACAGCTGCACCACTGAAGTCATTGAAGTCTATGAGTCTTTTTTAAACCTTGAGTGGCCCAACCAGACACTGGTGGGCGGAGCTAGCATAAATGGCGTTTTCCAACAAGGGACGCTATTTGCACTTAGTGTGAATAGACACTCAGCTTTTGGTATTATTGTTTCTAATATTACAAATGTTTTTCTAATGACTCTTAGGCCTATGCATACAGGTCACTGCTGTGACTGCTGGCCGGTATTTCATTCCCATCTTCAGGTAAAAATGTCTCAATCTTCTTTATGTTTGTTTATTTATTATTTTAAAAAGTGAAATATAAAATTTGAATGATCATGTTTATGTTCAGGAAATTGAGCCTGAACTCACTCAGCTCTGGCCATCATTTATAAAAGGAAAACACTACTTCTACTTCTGGTAAACATGACTTATGATATTTTCATATTTTATTATTTGTACATTGTTAAATATAGAGTTGTTCTACTTAAGATACTTTAAAAAGGAGCAAGCAAAGTTGAGCTGATGTCCATCACATATGCACATAGATAGATTTAGATTTAAAAGTGTTTTATTTTTCTTCTTCTCACTAACATTTAGATATTTAAATGATTTAAATTGAATTTAACGTAATGTGTTAAAATATTGCATTATTCCCTAAAAAAGTTCCTAATTGCGTTACTTTTTTATGGAAAGTAATGTGTTACGTTACTTTTGCATTACTTTTTCTCACCTGGGCTGGGTTTGCCTGAACAAACAACAAATGTTCTATTTTTGGCAAATGTTAAGGCCTTTTCACACCAAAAGTGACATGAATAAGGAAATGCAAATTCACGCCTGTACAGCAGAGGGCGCAGCTCAAACAAACCTTTCAGCTGTGCTGCCATTCTGGATTGCAGAAGAATAGGACATAGGAGAAGAAAGTTCAACACTCTTATTTCAGCAATAAAAATATCAAAATGAAGCTCAAATGTGGTTTAACTAAAGTCATTTTTGCTTTTGGTTGAACTTGATCATGAAATGTCAGCAGCAAATACACTGGTTAATAAAGTGAGATTAAATACATTTGTGTAATTTAACATATTTAATTATTGCAGGTTTGCGTAATATTCTGAGTTTGTATTTCACTTTTTACATTTAGAGGAATACTGAACCTGTTTTTGTGCAAGTGAGATGAGAGTAAATGTATGCTCAGATTAGTCTAGAACTACAATAACGATCAACTTTACACAGCGCACACACTTACTCCCGATTTCTCTCAACATGGGGACAGGAGAGATGTCAGTCAATAAATGGGAAATTTGCGTTATACTTATATGAAAAAGTAGCTCAGATATTTTGCTGTAAATTTAAAAGTAATGTGTTACTTTACTAGTTACTTGCATAAAGTAATCTGATTACATAACTCACATTACTTGTAATGCGTTACCCCCAACACTGGTTGGATTTGATGGGACCTGTTTTCCTGTTTGTTCATGTCACGTTCGGCAAAAAGCATATGTCTTAAAGCTAAATAATGACACTTTTCCACAGTAAAGGTGCTGTCACATTTACCGCTGCTTAGCAAAATTTCAGCGAATTTGAGCGAAATCCAGTCATTGAGATTTTGTGCAGATTTCGCTCATGTTCAAGTTTGTCATGCAAATTCGCCACACTGGCCAACAGAAAGCTGCTTGGTTTAATAATGACTGTTTGAGCAGTGAAATGTTGCTTCTTAAATGTATTAAATTATACATCTATATGCTATTGACAATAGGCAATGGACCTTTTCAAGACAAAATCAAAGCCCCGCCCTACTTTTTTTCCCTCTTGTTTGAGAAGTCATTTCATGCAGATATACATTTCACAACAGGGAAGAAAAGACTATTTCAACTTCTGTTTAATGCTGACTTTAAAGTTATTTTGATTAAAGATTATGAGGGCATAGGAATTTCATATATATATATATATATATATGTATATAATACTGCAATATTCCTTTAAAAAAATAAAATAAGAATTGTCATTAATTTCATAGTGACTTTAAGGCCACTTGTGAGAAAGTGTATACAAGCAAGAACAGAGTGAACAGAATTAGAGCATTTTAAACTTTGTGATTGCTGGTGTGTCTGTTAGCAGCTCAGGCATATTTCCCAAAGCTGAGAAGTGATAGTGATTGATTTGGTTTGGCAGGAGGGAGGAATGGATTAAACACGGGACGTGTGCAGGCTGCGAGGAGACCATGGGCTCACCGTTTTTTTATTTCCAAGCCGCAGTCAAACTTCGGAAACTCTTTGACATTGATAGGTGGGTGTTATCAGCACATATTGTATGATATCATCTTATCATAAGCTCATCTAGGCCTGTTTCCCACAAAATTCCATTTTTTGCAGTGTCTTGGAAAGCGTTGGAATCAAAACCTCATGTGATGTGTCGTATAAGGTATGTTTATTGGATTGGCCATGAACCATGATAAATCACATTTAATATATTACGAAATAATACTTCACTAATCTTTCCATTGTGATCTGCAGCATGAGGACATACGTGGTGCTCTGACCCCGCTGCTTGGAAACGACTATGATTTGCAATGTGTGACAGACAGCAAGGTGAGTGAAGCATGTTAAATTATATTTAATAGTATTCAGTAAAATAAACACATTGAGTTAGTTTCAATTACCAATTCAAGAAAAATATTGAGAAATACTGAGTTCATGAAAATGTTTATTTTGAATTTTTCCCAATATCGATTTTTAAAGTCAGCATGGAATGGGAGTGTGTGTATATATAATATATATATATATATATATAATCATATTTGCTGAGAATTTCACAAATATGAAAGAAAAAAATTAAATTATAATGGAAATATACTAAGATGAATTGGTAAATCTGTATCAACACCCAGCCCAAATCATATGAAAGAATAATTTATATTCATTCATATATATATATTAAAATCAATACTAAACCCAAAAGCATAATGGTCCTTTTATTTTTAGGGTCGTGAAGCGTGGATGCAGCTGAAGATCCATCTCTTCAGGAACCAAACCCTTGGATGCCACAAACAAGAACAAGAGGAAAAGTTCAATACGTTGGCGTGGTTTAACAGCCCAGCACATCCCTGTCCAATGAACACCACCATTTTTTATGTTCCAATTAACTATGAAAATCCTCATGAGCCCTGTAACTAAGAAGCTGTAGCTATAGACTTTCACTATGTTCTTATGTTTGACTATCCTTTCAGTTCTCAGACCTGATGCATTTATTTAAAGAAAAATGCTATGTAATTCCTGAAGTATTCAAACTTTGTGTATCTTTCAAATTAGTAAAAAATAAATAAATATGCAAATCACAGGGGTTAAAGTGTTTTGAAAGACCTTTAATGCACTCAGAATATACACCAACTGTCAATGACATTAAAGGTTCAGAATGGACCATGATATTGAATAAACTTCAAACTAGTGGCGCAGGGCACAGCGCTTTAACTCTGCTGGAGCTCAAATCACTCGTAAGTGAATAAAAATGGAATTCCTCTTTATGGTCGATGTTCCAAGTATTGGCAGGCAGTAAAAGGGTTTAAAATGAACGGTCAACAGCTATTAAATATTTCATGCGAACACTCAGGATGGATGGATTTAGGAACTCACAGTTCACATTTTATTTGACATGGGAATCAATTTGCCAAAAAGTACGTTTCTACACCACAGAAGAAACAGAAAATAGACTTTCCACTAAAATTTAACTAATTAAAAAAAAAAAAAAAAAAAAAAAAAAAAAAAAAGCTCACTGAAACTGACTAATCTGCAGCATCTGCATTCGAATAGCAAAATGTTTAAATGTGTGGTTTCCTTCACACTTCCAATTTCCCAAGGAAGCGGAGATTGAGAATCTTCAGTTGCTCATCCAGTTCCATTCTAACAATGCCGTCTTCACCATCAATACTGAGCAGGACTCCCGTGGCCTCCCTGTCCTCTCCCATAATCACTTTCACCTGAAGAGCACACATTCACATGTATTCATTTCAGAGAAACATTTTTCTAAATGTTACAATGAATGATTATGACACACACACACATATAATCACAAGGTTCTTAAAGGATTAGTCCACTTTCAAATAAACTTTTCCTGATAACTTACTCACCCCCATGTCATCCAAGATATTTATGTATTTCTTTCTTCAGTCGAAAAGAAATGAAGGTTTTTGAGGAAAACATTCCAGGATTATTCTCCTTATAGTGTTTCGCTAGATAAGACCCTTATTCCTCGTCTGGTATCGTTTAAAGCCCTTTGAAGCTGCACTGAGACTGTAATTTTGACCTTCAACCGTTTGGAGTCCATTGAAGTCCACTATAAGGAGAATAATCCTGGAATGTTTTCATCAAAAACCTTAATTTCTTTTCAACTGAAGAAAGAAGGACATGGACATCTTAGATGACATGGGGGTGAGTAAATTATCAGGAAATTTTAATTTAAAAGTGGACTAATCCTTTAAAGCTGCAGTCTGTAGTTTTGCCTCTTTGTCGCCATCTCTGTTTGAAACCTGCAATTGCAGTTGTTTGCGGAATTATTATCTGTACGTGCATTGTGCCTCGGCCCGGCTCCTCAGCGCGGATGAATCTAATGTTTGCTGTCAATCACTACACCGGTGTGGATACTGTACTTTGGAATCACAGATTGTAGTCTTGAAGTATGACCAACATAAGAATTATCAACAGAAAATGTCATCTGAACAAGTAACATGTCTGCCACTTTTGTTCTGACCAACTGAGAGGAAAAAAAAAAAAAAAAAAAAAAAGCATTACAGTAAATCGCGCTGCCAATGGTGGTTAAACTGTGCAAATTATTATTATTGTTACATTTTCTCAAATTGTTAATGTTAACAATGCCATCAAGATGGCGCCTGCTGGTGTGTTGGCTGCTCGTCTTTCTCTGTGTGCTCCATGTGTTTTACTGTTTGTACTGTTAGTCTTCTGTTCTCTTCCTCAATGGAGCCAGTCTCTCTGGACTTATGATCGGCTTATGATCGGCAAAGGCTACTTCATATAACAGTTGTATCTAGTCTCTCTGGCACGGATAAATGGCATATTCCTCCCTGGATTGCAAGACCACAACCGACCGAGATAATTCGATCGACTGAGAATGCCGGTAGAAGGAAGAAACACCGAAGGAAGCGCCTAGGAACTCTGGTCGGGGTGATGGCCTTGCTATTATTCTTAACAAATGTTTTAAAAGGTAGACTATTACCATCCATGAACTATCAGACCTTTAAATCCCAAGTAATGATGCTGGACTTTAAAAAAACATTACTTTGTGTAAATGTGTATTACCCACCCAAATATCACAAAGATTTTATTGAGGACTTTTCTAATTTCCTCTCTCATATTATTTCTGTCTGATTCGATTTTAATTGTTGCCCCGGAAAACCTTTAGTAGAAGAGTTTCTAGGAATGTTGGACTCATTTAATTTGACTCAGTCTGTGACATGTAGTACTCATGAACGGGGTCATTCTCTTGATCTTGTTTTATCATTAGGAGTTTCTGTTTGTGATCTTGATGTCATGGTGAACAGTTTTTCAGATCACTGTCCAGTAGTATTTAAGGTAAATCTTCCAAGCATATGTCGAGCCTCTTCTCTGCCCGCTACAGTTCCTTGCATTATTTCTCCCTCGATGACATCTGTATTCTTAAATGCTTATATTGCTGCACCATCAATCCCTTGGATTGAGTCCGCACCACCTTCTACTGATCCAGTAGAATTAAATACAACATTTAACTCTGTCTGTTCTAACATTTTAGACCTTGCTGCACCATATAAAACGAAGGAAAAAAAAAAAAAAAAAAAAAAAAAAGTCAATATGCAACTATAGACTGTGGCTGAATGAACAGACTAGAGCTCTAAGGCAGGAATGTAGAAGAGCAGAAAGAAAGTGAAACAAATATAAATTGCATATTTCACTTTTCCTCTAAATTTAAATTCCTCAATTTAAAAAGCCATAAAGCACTTTAAAGAAAGCTATTTTGCTAATATCAAACAAGGGACTCATGAACAACCATCACAAAACAAACAAACAGTTGTAGATCATCCAGGTAACCACACACAGTATTAAGAATCAATGGTTCACAAACTTGAATGGGGTCATTTTAATAAATTCAGCTATTTTTTGTCTTGTCAATTATATGTAAACATCTTTTATGTAAAATATCTTAATCAGGACAGTACCAAATAAAAAAAAACATGCATTTTGTATTATCTCTTTTATTTTGTTAAAATTTTTCACATTTTCACAGATTCTGCAAGGGGTTCACAAACTTTCAAGTGGCACTGTATATGCGGATGATACGCAGACCTACTTGCCTCTAAAACCTAATTGTGGTGATTCTTGTGCAACACTCTGTAGATGTTTGGATGAAGTTAAAGTTTGGATGGTAGATAATCTTGTTCAGTTGAACGAACGTAAAACAGAAATTATGATTTTTGGTCGTTCAGCATTGAACAAGGCGGAAAGTGACATACTAGGTCCATGGGCGTGTCATTTGCAGGACAGAGTGAAAAACCTAGGAGTCATCTTTGATTAATTGCTAAAATTTGAGTCAAATAAAAACTATAGTTCGGAATTGTTTCTTTTATCTGAGGGCAATAGCTAAGTTAAAATCAATCCTGTCAACTAGAGACTTCAAAAAAGTCATCCATGCTTTTATCTTCTCCCGGATAGATTATTGTAATGTTATTTATTCTGGAACCTGTCAGACTTACGTTGCACGTTTCCAACTTAAACAAAATGCCGCGGCTAAAATGCTTATGAAGGCTAAGAAGACGGATCATATTACTCCGCTGTTGTCTTCATTAGGCTGGTTACCAGTGTATTACAGGATCCAACTTAAGGTCTTGACGTATGTCTTTAAGGCATTACATGGAATGGCGCCAGAATATTTGGTGGAGCTCATTAAGCCATATAAATTAAATTTAATGCTGAGATCCTCAAATAAACTTTTATTAGTGATCCCAAGAGTACGTCTTAAATCTAAGGGAGACCGCGCTTTTGCTGTCACTGGTCCAAGATTATGGAATAAGCTTCCCTTCGAGGTTAGTATTTATTACTGATGAGGACTATTATTGATGATGATGTGTTTTGTTGTGTTGTTTGATTTTTTGTATTTTAATCACTGATTTTGCTTACATTGTACAGCACTTTGGAGCTACAGAGTAGCCTGGAAAGTGCTCTATAAATAAATAAATAAATAAATACATACATACAATACAATAAACAACATCAGTATTGTGTGACTATTTGTAGGCTATTTAGTGCGTATTAGCATTACCTATAGATCTAATCTCTAACATTAATTTGTCATACCATACAATTCGCAAACAAAATGATGTTTAATTACTGCAGCTGCTGTGAGAAAAGGCTATAAATCATCCGCCTCACATGCGATATAGTCTACTAGCTGGGACTCGTTCTTTACGTATACAAACATGACGCAAAGACATGTTTGAATTTCCCACGGAAACCCACCAGCACCACCCGAATTATAAAACATTATTACAAGCTTACCGTTGTAAATCAGGCTAAGATAAGGAGATAGTTTTGAACACTGGCTGGTTACGTACATGCTCAAAAATTGATTTTGGATCAGTTTTAACCAAAAAAAAAAAGTTACGGACAGCAGCTTCAAGTTGAGCGAGTGCGTTTCCAGTGAATTTGGGACATGTGGTTCAGCGGGAGGAGCGACGTGCTTAAATATAAGTGATATTCTGTGTGGCTCTGCTTCATTTCCTAAACTCTTCACTGCTCATTCCTTATATGACAATATAGCTGCAGAGACGAGGAAAAAAAGATAATGGAGACAAGCGAAAATTGGGCTGGTTGATTCATTTCACTTCCGTGTCTGAGGCGTGGATTTAATTCATGGGTGATTAAAAGGTGAATCTATGCTTAACTGGTTCTTGCAGCTGTTACTTTCATGGTTATGCTGTTCTTTAAAAAAAAAAAAACACTGTGTATTGAATAATGTTTAACATACTTTTTTGTTCATTTGTAAGCAGCACAATGAATGTATATACTGGATCATAATTATCTTGCTATCACATTTAGTAGATTGGGAAATAAGTTCCATAAGTTCAGTAGTACCTTGTTGTTTTTGGTTGGTGTAACAGGTTCCAGATGTTCACTTGAAATACTAACAACCTTGTCTGTGTCTTGCAGGAAAACCGAGCACATCCCCCCCTGTGTGAAAGAAGCAAGAGATTTTTTTCCCACAGATAAAGCGCTATATTTCAGGGTAAAGTTGTGATATCTCAATGTGTTATTAATCATAAAACTGAATTGGAAATAAAACATATCACAACATGGACACACCTAATCTATGTAAAATCAGCCCCGAGCATCTCAACAATACAGAATATGCAAAACTAAAAATCACATGCTTCTGCCTGTAGAATCTTGTTGACACTCTTAGCACATCTACTTTTTAAAACATCAAACCATTAAAAACTTCACTTACAGTGACACTGCGAATGATGCCGGTCTGATTGATGACACCTCCATCCAGAAATGTGTCTTTCACACGCACCATGATATCTGTGGTGACCCAGTCATTGGAGGCCTGGTCGATGTTAGATCCAGGGGTGTGAGGGTTGTAGCCTCCCGGAGATGGAGCTCCAGGAGTCATCGGACTGTACCCTACTGGACTGGGACTCGGACTGGCCTGAGGAGCACATGGAGCACAATTCAAGGCTAATTTTATGCAGTCGATTTATTCAAATAAAGAAGACTTGATGCTCCAAGCTATTGATGCGCTGAAATTGTGGCAACTGAAAATAGTCGGCTGAAACAACAAAAATAAGTTTCCAGTTTCAGCCGTTTTGAAATGCCTGAAATCATGGACCAAAACAGTGACTTAATTAGCTTTTGTCCAGCTTTGACTGTCAGGAGCTACGTTTCTATTACCCTTCAAATTGCGCAAATTGAAAATACAGCCAATGGAAATGTGCCAATTTTCACAAAAACTCCCAAATATCGCAAAAAATAAGGCGGTCTAACTGAGAGGAAAAATTCATTTTGCACAAATCTGTAATGGAAACCCAGCTAGTGTCTATTTTGTGCACACAACAAGGATAAACTACAGCAGGTAAACATGCACTATAGAGCTGGCTTGATAATAATGATTTCTCAATTTCAATTGATCTTAATTTTGATTAGCTAATTCTTAAATCCCAAAATTGATCTTTTAGTCTATGCTGTTTTCAGTTGAACAGGAACCCATCCAAGAATCGCAAAAAGCTTTTTGCTTTGCAAACACAACTCTCCAAGTAAAATAGTGCTGAACTTTATTACAAAAAAATGACCATGAAAATGTATAGTACTTTTTAAAGGTGCAATATGTAAAAATTGTGTCCGCTAGAGGCCTATTCAAAACAAAGGCGTAGCTTGATGACGCCAAGTTTGAGCGTGGAATCTTGGGACATGTGGTCTTCACCTCAACGGATGGTGCAAAAGAATAGGGATAGGACTCGGGAAGAAATCATGTTCATGGATGCGATTATTAACGGTATTGTAGTATAAAGCAGAGCAGGACCGAGTGTTGTTGGAGCTGAACGAGGCCGCTGAAGCGATTGCGCAACACACGCCATGAGCAGCAGAATTTTTATTATGCTGCAGTCGCCGGCGCCGCTTCTCCGGTCATGAGTATGAGGTAACGCAGCTCTGTTTATCATATTAGATACATTTGAGAGTGTTGAAAATGATGTTAGAACATTACTCTGTGCGTTCGCTCGGTGGCTGCTGTGAGACACTTGTTTGAGAGACACTGCAGATAGATCGATTTTAGAATATCATTAAATGCTGGATGGCTTGAGTTGATAAATGGCATGCAATTCATTTTAAAACGTATTGTATGATGGAGAAAATTCTGTATTACTGTTACTAAAAATAAAGCTGCATCTGATTATGCTATGTTAGCTACTTGACAAAATAGTGTTTTTCTCTGAGGCATGGTAAAGCATGATACACAAAAAAAAAAAAAAAAAAAAAAAAAAAATCAAGGAAATTAGATTTAAACAATAAGACTAAACGTGTTGAGCTATATAACAACAATTAGTTTTCTTTCTATAAATATATCAAAACAGTTGTTGCCTTGTCTATTAAAAAGTGTAATATATTAAAGCATCTTTGGTGTTTCCATGGTTTCTACAAAATAAAACCGGAAACCGAGGGTAACGCGCGTATGACGCAATTGACAGGTGACTCCTCACATGTCCCGGAGTCTTGGTTAAAATTGCAATTTTCTCACGATTTACAAATAGTTGGAACATTTGGGATATTGTAAGTACTCAAGTGAACAAAATATATAACACTGGCCTAGTGGTTTTTGGATATTTTACTGCAAAAATATTACATACTGCACCTTTAAATATAAAGAAATAAAAATGAATATATTGATTATACCATGATCATTCATGTTAGTTCATAGTACATTAAATGTCAACAGATACAACTTTAAATTTTAAAAATGCATTAGTAAATTAGTAAAATTAAAGTGCCCCATTATGGTTTTTCAAATTACTTTATGCAGTGTGTAATATAGCTGACTGTGAATATAAACTGTCTGCAAAGTTGTAAAGTTGAAAGTGCACGATAAATAATGTTATTGTCTCCCAAAAGAAATAATAATAGACTCTGAATCGTTGTCAGGAATTTCAGTCTATTTGCATAATGCCCACCTACGGTCTTCGTTGGGTGCCCGCGAAAAACGTCTACTTTGACCCGCCCTCAAACACTGTAGTTGGTTTGTGTTGTTTACATGTCGAGAATAGGCTGTTTTCTGCTCAGCAAATTCTCTTTTTAAACACTTCCAAAAAGGATGAGGATGTGAAGAGTCAGTATTTAAAATTACCACAGTGATACAACAGCAGTATAACCTTTTGAGGAATGCTTCTCAAATCTACAAGGTTCTACAAGGGATTTATTAAATGCTTATCCATTAAAGATGGGACAGTACCCACTTCATTTGGCACAACTTGCTCCTCAGAATCACAACCTGTTAGTATGATTAATTACTGATGTATATATTTTCTATCGGGTGTTCAAAATATGTCTGTGTTTTATATTGTGTAGATTTCCGGCTAACCGGCTAACTCATGTTATTACTGTGTTACTGAAATGCCTTTGCTAATCAGCTGTGGGCCACTATTACCTAAAATTGTGTCCATTAATGCAGATTGTCTGTTGTTCTTACTACTTTGAGTAATGATAAAGGAAGGAGCAAGATTTATTTTAGAAACATTAATGTTACATCAGTCCTTCACGTTAGTGCTGCTCGGCTAACGTATGCGCTGTTATTGATACATTCCCACGTGCACCGCAATAAATTAGAAATATACACATCGGTTTGTTGATGGACACACACTTGTTAATGCTGATGGTGAGGAATTAACATCTCATAATGTACAATAAACTGAGTAGCGTATCACTGAGAATCGTCCTGCTCAAGTCGTCCTTGTGATGTAGGTTCGAGTTGAATAGCTAGTTCTTCCCATGTTTCATCATCGGACTTGATATGATGAAATTGACGCCATTGTTCCTGTCTTTACAGGGTGTACAAGCGCTGAGCTTTAGGAAGCCTCCGGAGCAAAAATTCATTTTTGTTGCACTGTTTTAACCGTTTGACTATGGTTAAAACAGTGCGACAAAAATCTATTTAAGCTCCGGAGTGCCATTTGAGCTGGCATTCGGACGTAAACACGGAAGCCTGCACTGCGTTCACTAAGTCAATTGCGTATGACAACAGTTCAAATTAATATTTGTCATTTGTTAAATAAAGTCGTAATTTTTGTTTTTGCGCACAAAAAGTATTCTCGTCGCTTCATAACATTAAGGTTGAACCACTGTAGTCACATGGACTATTTTAACGATGTCTTTAATACCTTTTTGTACCTCAAAAGGTGCAATGATGTTGCTGCCAATGTGTGGTTCAGATGCCCTCGGATTTCATCAAAAATATCTTAATTTGTGTTCCGAAGATGAACGAAGGTCTTACGGGTTTTGGACGACATGAGGTTGAGTACTTAATGACAGAAATTTCATTTTTGGGTGAACTAACCCTGTTAGTGACATCTTCATTATTTAAAGTATGTTTGAATAAATCTGTCATAAACAAGTCAAAACAAGTTATTACATCCACCGTTTAAACAAACAAAATTATCATTAAAAAGTTTATATAAAAACTACCTTATGTGCAATTTAATTGTTTGTATACAACATTTATACAAATAAATTTAACTGATTATTAAAAAAAAAAAAAATAGTTTATATTCAGTTTTTGGCTTTAACTTTGAAAACTTTAATTTCAGTTTTAGTTTTATGGTAAAAAATATTTCTGTGTATTTAGTTTCTTAATCATTCAAGTGTCAGTGTCACTACTACCTTTTTTTAGCTGCCAAAACTGTACCTGGTAGGCCATTGGTGATGGAGTGGGGTGGTAACTGGCAGGCGAGTGCGTGTTTTGGTATCCCACTGGGCTTGGGGCCACTTGGTGGTAACTCTGAGGGCTGGGACTGGGCTGGTAGGACCCCTGTGGAGAGGGTGCTGCATATGGGGAGAATTGGTCTGTGTTGTACCTATGGTGCAAAAACAAACTCAGTTTAAGATGTTATTGAGCCATATCACAAGCATCTGAGCATCTGAATGAGCTCTTACATGGCAGGAGTCCCAGGAGTCTGAGGGTTGTACTGAGGGTTGACCTGTGGAGAGGGCACTTCTGGGTAGCCAGGAGTCTGAGGGTTAGGCGTACCACCATAACCTTGAGGAGATGGAGAGGGCTCGTCATCATAGGCGAACTCATATTCATCATCGGGCCTGAAAACAGATGGAAAATTAGTTGAAGCTGAGATATGTGGGACTGTTTGATTGCATTGATTGTCTCGCTCTGCTTACCGTGATGGTGTGTTTGGATTGCTGGGGTCCCACGCGCCGCTCTGACCTGGCGTCCTGCTCCCATCATGCAGAGGGGTCTGAGAGCCATAGTGAGGAGTACGGCTTCCTGTGAGCAATGAAAGACTTTAAAATAAAAAACGTGTTGCAGAACATCAAGGTATATAAAAAAATATATAGTTTCTTACCATCATGGAGGGGTGTCTGGCTACCATACATGGGGGTACGTGAGGCAGTTCCATAAATGGGAGTCTGGGAACCATACATTGGGGTTCGTAAATGGGTGGAACTCCTTCCTTGTCTTTCTTTGCCACCACTGATTCAAAGAGAGCAAAATAATTGAGATTTAAACAATAAGGATAATTAGGAGAACAAAAGTTCACAAAAGAAACTTGTTTTACCAGACAGTTGAGATATAAAACCTACACAATCATTCAAAAGTTTAGGGACAGTAAGATGTTTTTTTTTTTTAATGTTTTTTTTTTTAAGATATTAATACTTATATTTAGCAAATGTGCAAGAAATTGATTTAAAGTGACAGTAAAGGCATTTATAATGTTACAAAAGATTTATATTTCAAATAAATGCTGTTCTTCAATTCAGCTTTGTCATCACAGGAATAAATTACATTTTAAAATGTATTAAAATAAAAAATAGTTTTTTTTTTAAATTGTAATATCTCACATTACTGTATTTTTCATCAAATGAATGCAGCCTTGGTGAGCATAAGAGACATCTTTCAAAACATCTTTTTAAAAAACAAACTTTTAAATGGTAGTGTAGATTCACAGATATCAACACAGCAAAACCAACAATCAACTCAGGAATCTGAGGTGCACAATATGCAAAATTTGTTCCAGCATTAAATATCCCTGTGCTGTCAGAGCCTGTATGGTCGGTCACAGTTCACTGCACTAGCATATCGACTGACAAAGCAATCCAAAATAACATGTTAGACAAAAAAACCCCCAAAGGTTCTGCCTCATTTCACTTTAGACTGGTTTAACAACAGTTGTGGAGATGTGATGCCTTTATTTATAGTTTCTGTGTGGGAAAACGTGAGGTGTAAAAATGTGTTAAGCAGAGCTGAGAGTACTGCACATTTTTTTAAGGCTAGCTTGAAGTAGTGTCGTGGAATTAGCCAAAACATGGAATAAACAAATATAGAAGCAGCAGAGGTTTTTTTTTGCTAAAAACTGCAGACGGATAACTGATAACATACACAGTTGTAAGACGCTGGCGGTCCACAGAAATGGTCTGGCAAGTTGAGTGGAGCTCTACCCTAGCGGTTGATTCTGTGGCATCCTTCACCACGCCAATGTAACCTGTGGAATTGAGTAAAGGTGTTAAACTCGTGGCTTAAGGGAATAAAAGGCAAAGTGAATGTCTCAAAGAATTTAGACACTTAAAGGGATAGCTCCACCCTCAAGTTGTTCCAAACCTGTAAGAGTTTCTTTTTTCTATTGAACACAAAAGAAGATACTTTAAAGAATGTTGGTAACCAGACAGTTGATGGCACCCACTGACTTCAATAGTAAGAAAAAAAAAAAAAAAAATACTATGGAAGTCAATGGGTGCCATCAACTGTCAGGCTACCAACATTCTTTAAAATATCTTCTTTTGTGTTCAATAGAAAACAAACTCCTACAGGTTTGGAACAACTTGAGGGTGAGTAAATGATGACAAAATTTTCATTTTTGGGCAAACTATCCCTTTAAGCCACACTTACCATCTATACATTTCATTGCATTCTATAACAAAATACCAAACCAAAGCAAATGGAGTTTCACAAAAAGTTAGTTTCAAATAATTTAACCTTTGTACGGTCCCTGGGATATACGGACAGTCTGCCCAATCAGATCATTGTCTCGTCGTCCACGGCCCCGACCCATTCCACCACCTCCTCCTCCTCCTCCTCCTCTGTGCTGCTGACCTGGAGGGAAGACCAGAACACAACAGATAATGACCAGTTCAAAACATAAAAGGAGCTTATATCAATTAGATTAAAATGCTCAAAAGGCAACCACACAGACCAAAACTAAAAAGTTTAAGATATTGGCATTTGCAAGTGTTTAAATGCATGATAAAATCCTCTTGCAGGATTTGAACCTGCAACCTTTTGATTAAAAACCCTGATCTTCAACCACTATGTGGCGCAACCCTATTAGTTACATGAAAATGCTTACCACCTCCGCCGGGGTGCATTGGACTGCTGATGCGTGGACTCATAGGAGCAAAGCCACCCACTGTAAAATTGGTCACATCTCTGGGCTTTGGGAACAAAAGAGGACTGTTTTATGATAGGGAAGTTGAGAAAAACCATTAGATTTGTCCATAGGTGTAAAACAGACCTACCTTTGAGCCACCCGCCAGAACGAGGTGCCGTGCCTTACAGACAAACATGCCTCCATTTTCAACCAGCTTCTTGCAGTGAAGAAAAGCAAAGCCTCTGAAGATGTGTCGAATTTCACCTTCACGGCCCTGACAGATTACATAAATGAGAATATTAACTTAATTTCAGTTATAAAGTAAATGTCAAACCTTTGACCCAGGTCTCTGGTAGGTACCGAATGAGGTCCATCGATGACTTTCACAATATCCTTCACATGGATGTTGTTTTGCTCAGAGTCGAGAGCGACAGCAAAGCGGTTGTCCTTCCTTCTGTTCACTGCCTGGTGTCGTACGGTTAAAACTTTCCCGTGCATGTTCAGAACCTAAAAACAAATCATTGTGAAAGAAAATTCAGAGACAGCAGAAAAATTAGCAATGCTCAATATGGCAGCTGTAGGAAGCAAAGTCCTGCCTTTCATTTAAAAGTGTGTATTAAAAGTATTTTAATTTTTTCTTGCCTGGTAAAACCAACCTTTTTTTTATGTTTCTATCTCTATCTTATCTTTTATGTTTTAATACTTTTATTTAGCAAGGATGCATTAAACTTAATCAAAAGTAACAGTAAAAAAATTGATATTACTACAAAAGATTTCTATTTCAAATAAATGCTGTTCTTTTGAACTTTCTATTCATTAAAATAATCCTGAAAAAAAAAATGTAATGGCTGCTGACAATTTAGCATCGCCATCATAGGAATAGATTACATTTTAAAATATACTGAAATAGAAAACAGTTATTTATCCAAATCAGTGGTTCGGAGCGCGTATCAAACTGCCAAAGTCATGCGAACCATTGAAATTTCAAAACACTTCTAATGTAACGAAGCCTTGTTTACTGAAATCATGTGACTCTGGTGCTCTGAACCACTGATTCGAAACAAAAGATTTGTAAAGCTTTGAAGCTTCATGAAGCAGTGTTTTGAAATTGTTGAATAAAGTCATTATTTTGTTTTTTGTGGCGCACAAAGTATTCTCGTGGCTTTATAATATTATGGTTGAACCACTGTAGTCACATGAACTGTTTTAAATATGTTTTTAGTAGCTTTCTGGGGATTGAAAAAGCAGATTAACTTGCTGGCAATGGAGGCCTCACTGAGCCATCAGATTTTATCAAAAATATCCTAATTTGTGTTCTGAAGATGAATGAAGGTCATACAGATGTGGAACGACATGAGGGTGAGTAATTAATGATATTTTCATTTTTGGGTGAACTAACCCTTTAAATGAACTATGGTGAAAAGTATGCTATTGCTGTGAAAAATCAAACCCAGCAAGTGTGTCCTATTGGATTTTGATCATGTTACACTTGTCTGTTTGTTTCTCTTGGACTTTACCTGGAAGGTCTCTCTCTCCAGCCTGACAATGACACCTACAGTTTGGGGGTCTAACTGTACCAGCTCTCCCCACTCATGCTGGCCTCCTGCATCCACACCTGAGGCAGTCTCAGAGCACAGCTGCAAGTCCCGGGGCAAGACCTTCAACTGGACCAAAAAGAGGCATCACATCAGTCAAAGAACACACAACATTGACTACTGTATATTGTGTTTTTTTCTGAACGGGCTATTCCATAGCTTACTAGCGAAACCTACTTCATGCATGGTGAGGTCTGAGAACAGAATGACAAAGTTCTCCTCCACACGGACTATGAGGCCCGTGTCACCTTCAAAACGTCCCGCGATAACCTTCACATGGTCACCCATACGGAAGTACTTCCTCAACTCATGAGCCGGAAACTCAAGAGGGTCCTAAATAAAAACCAAGCCAAGACAGTGAAGCAATAATCATAGTGCAAAAAAGAACACATCGTGCAGAACAAGATATTCAATAAATATGAACTTTCGCAATACAAAGCTTAGCAACTTGTGATGCAAATGGCACTGAAATTACACACTTCACCTTTGAATATAAGAGCTGCCAAGATACAATGCCTTGTGCTGATTGCTCACCTTGTGCTGATTTGCTCACCTTAAGGTCTTCATGCTTAGGCATGATGGTAATCTTGTTGCCATCCACACTCAGGATTTTGCCCTGAAGGTTGATCAACTCTCCCTCACACACCTCCACATTATCTCCTGCCTGGAGATTGTGCTCTCGCTCCTTACCTGTAAAAAGTAAAATAATAATAATAAAAAATTCTGTGATTCACCCTGCAAAAATGTATGCACAAAGGACTGCTCAGTACACCGGTACTAAAAAAAAAAAAAAAAAAAATGTATCATGGTAATAGTTTACAGCAATTAAAATGTCAATGTATTTTTATTAACATACGCATTTTCTACCCAGATGATATATGCTTATGTATGCAAGTATGTATGTATGCATGTATGTATTTACAGGGCTTGACATGGATTTCAGCAGTGGTGTGTATCGCAGTCACACCTACTAGCCACTTTGGCGGGTTGAATTTTATATATAATATATACTTTTATCAACTGTAGTCTTTAAAAAAGGTATCTGAAATAGTAAACTAAGAGCAATGTAGTGTCAAAAATATTGATTTTTTTTTTAATACATATCAATACTGAAATATCAAACACAAACCCGCCTCCCCTCACTCACTTGTTTCATTTACTCCGGATGAATACTGTTGGTGTTACAGGGCTTGAATTTCGGCGTAGGATTGCATGTATTGCACATAATTTTACTCATTCCTACAGATTTTGCGCTCACATCCAAAGTGCGCGCACAAAGCGCCTCTCAGTACTAAATTGAGTTCTTTTTCACTGCTTTTTGCGCTTAAACAGTCAAATACACACAAAATGCCGGTCCTGGCGAGTATTTACGTAAACACCATCAGTTATCCTAATTTGTTTTAAGTGAACAAACAGTTAAGAAAGAAAACGCACGTGTACCATTATAATGGATTCATGTGTCAGGTCTTAAAGTGTCAGCAGCCTAATATACCTGCAGCCAAATTATGAAATAATATTAAAAATATCTATATGGCAATTTTTCCCCATGGTATTGATTTTCCATGCAATATTTTATTTCTTATTTTGATGCACTGTTGCAGAGATCTAGTGCTGCCTGGTTGTCTTTACCTGTTGTCTCAGTGACCACTTCAAGGTCAATACCCTCTGGCTGGTCCTCAAACTTCTCTAGCTCTGACAGAGTGGGTTTGACCCCTTCTGTGATCTACACAAGAAGAGACATGGATTGAACCCGTGAACCAATAAGGAGCGATCAGACAGACACCCAGAACTAGAATGAGCGTGAAGGCTCTTACCACAGCTGACATGGCAAAGCTTTTGAACAGGAAGCCTTTGCGGCTGTAGCGGTTGCCTTCAAATATCATGAAGTCACCATCATGGCTGACCTCACCGCCAAGAGACCTGTGGAGCAGAGCACATGTGTCAGTGCGGCTGAAATGTTTCAGTAGGTTGTGATTATGAGACTCAACTTCAAATAAGTGTACTTTTACCTGATCTTTTCAGCATCAAAAAGCCTCTGAGGTGGCCTCTTAAACTTCTTCCTCTTTGCAAACCAGTCTTTCTGTGAAATGAACAACAATGTCGGGATCAGGTCACTAAAAGGTCACACAGAGCATACACACTACTTTTAAAAGTTGGTGTTTTTGAATGTTTTTGAATGTCTCATGCTCACCAAAGCTGCATTTATTTGATTAAAATACAGTAAAACAGTAATATTATGAAATGTTGTAATAAATTTTAAAATGTAATTTATTCCTGTGATGCAAAGCTGAATTTTCAGCATTATTAGTCCAATCTTCAGTGACACATGATTCTTCATCATTCTAATATGCTGATTTGGTGCTCAAGAAACATTTCTTATTATCAATGTTCAAAACATTAATATATATTTATCGTAGTATAAATACATTTTGATATATGATCATTATGATGACAACCCACCATGCTCATCCTCGCTTTGATGCGATCCAAATCAATACGAGGAATCATTTTCAGTGAGATCGTATTCTGGCTCGGTTCAACATAGTCCACCTGACAAAGGCAAATTATTAGATACATACATAAAACATTCTCGTGGCGCAGAGCCGTAGGAAAGAAAACCTAATGACCCAAAAAACATTGTAGTAGTTTCTTTAAGACCATATAGCCAGTGTTATGGAGCACCCACCTGGGCAATGTCATCTTTATAAAGGCCTCTCTTAAGACGAACCCAAGACTTGGGTTTAAGGTTAGTCACTTCCTTAACCACTTTCAGCACATCTGTCATCTCTTTAATGGGCACCATCTGCTGATTCCAAAAGCCCATGCGCAGGTTTCCAACACCCTCAATGGCGGCCTTGACGTGGGTCTGCTTGTACGCCTCCACATAGATATAACCTTTGACATGCTCAGGGGCCACCACTGATTTGATTTGAAGTGGCTGTGCAGAGAAATAAAGCACAACATTTAGTATGACACCTTCGAGCAAACATTTTTATGCTAAATGTACTCTCTGCACTGCAGCTGTTTTCTTCTCTCTTGGCCTACAATTTGAAGAAGAAAACAAATGACAGAGGAATCTATTTTCAGAAAAACAAAGGTGCAAGGAAAGGTTTTACACAAAGAAGCCAAGTTTACATTCATAAAGTTCTGTGCCTTATGTAAAAAATGAATGAAACAAACAGACCTTAAGTTAAAACAGAGGGACTATGGAAAACCTACTGTGTCGGTGCACTGATAAGCAATGAATTTTCGCATCAAGGCGATGGCAGTTGCTCTCTCCTCTCCAATCTACAGAGAAACAGAAGAATTAAACTGTGCACATACTGCAGTCTCATCACAGCACCCGTAAGCCACATGTTAGATATGTCCAATACTAACCTTACACTTAACGGTCCACAAATTAGGATCCCTGCAAGAGAAAAATCTCTTAATACAAGCCTAGTGGTCCTTATATATATTATATATATATATATATATATATATATATATATATATATATATATATATATATATATATATATATATATATATATATATATATATATATATATATTTAATTCAGCACATTTAATAATCAATAAATAATTTTTTTTTTTTTTTCATACTTGACCCCAGGAAGCAACTGTTGCTGTGTGATGTCATCAGAAAGATCTTCAGAGCCGCCATAGAAACTGCAGTAAACAACAGAACAAGAATGTTTAGCTAAAAGCAGAAAGGTTTATGCAGTAAGGCAAGATCCTTTAATTCCGAAACTGCAATGTGCTGAAGTCAGTCATGCATTTCATAAAATACCACACACTCTTGAGTATGGATGAACTCTTGTTGACTTACTGCTCGCCTCCTGAGGACTTGGCATATTTCCTCATGTAATACTCCCCCAGAGCTTCCTCTCGTGAATCCCTACAGAGAAACACAGATATTTAAAATAATCTCCATTCTTCAGATTCAATCATGCAAGTGTGTTTAGTGCAGTTGTCACACCTCCAGAGATTCTGCAACCTCCTTGAACCGGAGTGGTCCTCATCCAAGACTGCTTGGTCAATGTTGGACACTAACAGATGAAAACAGAATAAGCAACTAAATGACAAAAAGAAAAAAAAAAAATATTGTGGCTAGAAAAAAACAAAAACAAATTGCTAATAGCTATGTTTACATGCAGTGAAATAATGCGTTAATAATTTGACTAATTACTAACGTTTTGTTCTACAACGTACACCACACACACTCACACCATAAACCGTCTGATCTAGGTACTTATTAAAAAGGTATGTTTTCAAAAATGAACATAACTTCTTCAAAATTCCTGTTTTCACTATGGGTGTGAATTTTCGTTGTAGAACAAAACGTCAAAGTATTGTCAAGTTATGTTTAGCATAGGCTTTATCTATCTACATATATAAAAAAAAACATGATAAAACCATATATAAATCTATTAAATAGAAAAATTGTAATTTAAACCAAAAATCTCGTATAAAAAGTACACTACCATTCAAAAGTTTGGGGTCTGTAAGATTTTTAAATGTTTTTGAAAGACGTCTCTTATGCTAAGGTTGCATTTATTTGATCAAAATACAGTAAAAACAGTAATATGGTGAAATCTTACTACAATTTAAATTCAACTTTTTATTTGAATATGTTTTAAAATGTAAATTATTCCTGTGATGCAAAGCTGAATTTTCAGCATCATTACTCCAGTCTTCAGTGTCACATGATCCTTCAGAAATCATTCTAATATGCTGATTTGGAGCTCAAGAAACATTTATTATTATTATCTTATTAAATAGTTGTGTTGCTTATTTTCATGGGGATTTTTTTGGGGATTCTTTGATGCATAGAAAGTTCAAAAGAACAGCATTTATTTGAAAGAAATATATGTAATATTATAAAAGCTTTTACTGTCACTTTTATTCAATTTAATGCATCATTGCTAAAGAATTAATTTCTTTGAAAAAATCTTCCTGACCACAGTTGTTTGAATGGTAGTGTACATTTAGAATCTGCAGAGGACTCAACTTATTCAGATTGACCTAAAGCAGTGCATGTAAACACAGCTATTGAACACATGGTTGATACCGAGAGATGGGCACAAATACATCAAAAAGTATTTAGTTACAAATTACAAATACTTACTCATCAAATGTATTTAAATAAAACACAAAATACTGCTGTAAAAAATGTATTTAATTAAAATACAAGTAATTTGTAATTTGAAAATACAAAGTATTTTTTGAAGTGCGAGAGTAACAGTGGAGTTAGATACACGTAAGAGAGAGTTGCTCTCAGTTGCTATGTACAGCCAAAGCATTCAAAAAGCACTAACAACTATTTAACGGTAGCATTCAAGAAAGAAATTACACTGTACAGTCCTCACCATAACAATTAAATATATATTGATGATCCTTATAAAGATACTAAAGTTATTCAGTCAGGAGCAGTTTGTTGCTTGATTAACATTAATAACAGACATCAACAGGTTTATTAGGCTGCTATCACTTTAAGAACGAACGCACAGACTGAATATACTTATGGTTACAGACACGACCAACTGTTTTTTACTTCTACTTCTTTTTTACTAGATACTTTACCTTAAAGCAGTTTGATTGAGCACAAAAGCAGCTTTACCTGCTTCTGACCTTGCTATACAAAGTAAGAGAACGAAACAGCAGCCGCCTTTTATGGTGCATTCACACGGGCCGTCGGTGTTAACGCTTCTCATTTACTTTGAATGGGTGACATCATGCATTGCCGAACTGAATTGTGGGTCTCTTCACTCGCGTTGCTCATGGCAGAAGTTAAAAATTTCTAAACCTTAGCGCCTAGCAAGAATCAGCCAATCAGATCGCCTTGTGCAAATACCCTAGTGCAGACGCTAGCAAATTGCATTCATGCAACACTGGAAAGTAATGTGATTGGCTGCTGTCACTTTCACGGTCACGTCAGCACCAAGCTTCAGACACGCCCTCCATCAAGCGTTGACGCAAACTGATAATGACCTACCCTACCTTTAAGCCTGGTGATGAAAGTTATTGTATGCGAGAATAAAATAACATATTTGAATGCATTTTTAGTATTTTAAATACAAAATACTTTCTCTCAAAGTATTTAATTACAAATTACATTAGATTTTTTTTTAAGGAAAAAACAAATTACAAAATACCCAAAAGTAATTAAGTACATATTTTAAATACATTTAATTAAAATACTGCCCATCTCTGTTGATACATAATAAAAAGTGAATATCCATGCACACCAAGAAGATTTATGCACATACCTTCAGCCTCTTCTGAACAAATCCAGTGATGAGGGAGGAAGGGAGGAACGTGAGCCATAATAAAATGTCATGTGCACACAGCAATTTCAGGCAAGGGCATAAACAGGATCAGGTAAACAGAAATAAAAAAAGGGAAATTACCACTGATGGGCAGGCTTATACATGTGATATATTTTAAAGATGGAAACTACATGATAATGATGTCATGTCACTGTTAGCTTATGCAATACAATAAGCACAATTGAATACTATCAAAATAAGGAATTGGGTTTTCTTTTTTGTTCAAAGGAGCATTTTCAGGCAAATGACCATATATGGTTCTCTTTCAGAACTCAGTCAGTCCCCGCTATACAGTCCCCTGTTTGATGAATGGTGTATTTTATAATGATCGCCTTCTTTAACTTTACCCTTACCGAATATGTTGAGATAATGCAAAAATGTACAACTAAAAAAAGTATTTGCCATCCATGCTCCTTGTTTTGAAATGTAAACAAATTAAACATTTGCCAAACAGCTTTAAACATCACAAACAGATGTTAGAGGGGTGCAGATTATGGGAATGGATATTACCGAATGTGAAATAATGATTTGAAAATTAATCAGCTCAATTAGACAGAGAAAACAGAGAAATCTGGAGTTGGTTTACCGTTAACTGAAGGAGGCATGCACAAGAAATAAAGAATCAATGAGAGCAAGAAATACATTCAAATTACTGGCATTGGTTTATACAACATTAAATGTACAGCCTGTCGTTGGTATTTCACTTAAAATGCCTCCATTTATTCATTTAAGTTATGGATGTGAAATAAAGCATTCAGCAGATACTGGCAACACAATATCAACAGTTTGAGTTTTAACTCCATCTGCAAAGTTTGTATTAGGCATATATAGGGGACATCATTACAAAGGCTATAAAATAAACATTAAATGTATATAATATGTAATTTAGGTCATTCAAAACAAGCAGAAATAATTAAACATTTCACACCTTTTTCTAAGATGTCTTCAGCACCATCCTCCCATGGATCTTCATCATCGTACTCATCATCAACATCTAGTCAAACAGAGATACATCTTTATACGTATATTTTTCAGGTATGCAAAAAAGGCCAAATATGCTGTAAATTACTTTAACATAAGAAATATTTGTTGGTAAGGGTTTTTTCGAACCGGCTTCGTCCAAGATGAAGCCACCATGCCGAGGTTTTTTCCTGGGCCGGTCATCATCCTCTTCTTCCTCTTCATCATATTCCTCCTCATCTTCCAAATCTTCTCCCTCCTCCTCAGCCTTGTCACTGCCAGCTACACTCCCCTGCTCCTCCTCATCCTTAAAGAACGGAACAAATTGAGCAACGGATGAGATGGCATGTGTGTTTTTTTTAATCAACTATTTAAAACGATGAACTATTTCAGACAAACCTAGGCTTACTCTAAATAATATGTAAAAACACAACAGAAGGGCTTTTCACACTGCGCTTAACCCCGGGTTATCGCTGTTCTAAAAGCCGCTTTTAATCCCAGGTTAAGGAACATTTCACACTTGTAATTTAGAAGCAGGGTTTAACTTGTAATTAAAGAAGCTTTTTACCCGGGGTTATGAAACCCTGCTCCAGTGCCAAACTTGTACAGTGTGAAACCATGCCGTGTTAGAATGTTACAGTTAGACGCTTAGCAACAGACAACCAATCGCATACTCATATTTGGCTGCTTTGGACAGTCACAGAAACACTGCACATTGTATATAAACAGTAAATTCAGCATTTGAGAGGAAAGATGTCAAATGCTGACACCGCAAATATGCAAATAAGAACGTTAGGAATGGTTTAGGAATGTACAATGTGAAACGTCAGCTTATGAATACCCAGGATTAATTGTTAAAGGGTTGGTTCACCAAAAAATGAAAATTCAGTCATTAATTACTCACCCTCATGTCGTTTCACACCCGTAAGACCTTTGTTCATCTTCAGAACACAAATTAAGATATTTTGATGAAATTCGATGGCTCAGTGAAGCCTACATAGGGAGCAATGACAGAGGAGAGAGGAAATGTCATTGCTCCCTATGTAGGCCTCACGGAGCCATCGGATTTCAACAAAAATATCTCAATTTGTGTTCTGAAGATTAACGAAGGTCTTACGGGTGTGGAACGGCATGAGGGTGAGTAATAAATGACAGAATTTTCATTTTTGGGTGAACTAACCCTTTAAAGTTGAACCACTGTACTCACACGAACTGTTTTAATTATGTCTTTAGTACCTTTCTGGGCATTGAAAAAGGGAGTGTTATTGCTGGCGATGCAGGCCTCACTGAGCCATTGGATTTTATCAAAAATATCTTAATTTGTGTTCCGAAGATGAACGAAAGTCTTACGGGTGTGGAACAACATGAGGGTGAGTAATTAATGACTGAATTTTCATTTTTGGGTGAACTAACCCTTTAACCCTGGTTAATTTATAAGCAGTGTGAAATGTAAAACAAGATAACCCAGAATTACATTTACCCAAGGTTTAGAATGACCCAGGGTTAACTATTTCAAGTGTGAAAAGCCGTAGACTGTAATTGATCAATTAGAAAGACCTTGAGCCTCTGGGCAGTTATTGAATAAAATATGCTTCAAAAAATGGATAAGACTTTATGCAGTGTTATCTGGCTAAGACTATTTACAAACTATTTACCAGAAACAGAGCTGGAAAAATAAGCAAATATACTCAGAATAAATATTACAAACATTATACATAAAAAAAATTACAAATATTACAAACACACACACAAATAATATATATATATATATATATATATATATATATATATATATATATATATATATATATATACACACATACACACACACGTACAAAGACTTCCAGGTGTTTTATGATAAACCCACAATGAGGGAGGAGCTGTTTGTCTCACCTCATTCTCTTCCACCTCCTCAGCCTCACTGCTCCTCTCACTCTGATTATCAGAGAAATCACTGTCTTCGCTGTCGGACATCTCTTTGTTTTCTTCTTTCCGTGTTACCCAGACGGGAATACTACTGGATAAACCACATAAAATAATAAATAACAAAGACTAATAGATGGAAGATTCGTTCATGGACATCACACTACATATGCTATTAGACTGAAACCAGCCATTTAACCCGAAGAAAGAATATGCACAATGCGAATGAAGCGAGCCATGACGTTTACACTGAGATTTGATTAAATACAGTATGTTAGCTTTTTACTAGCGCATGCATATCACGACTTAAATGTTTAAAACTACAGATAAACATCAATAGTCCATCTAGCTTGGTCCTGTTGTCTTGTATTTTATGTGTTTACGGCGATGTGCTCTAGCTAATGCTGCTAAATCCATCCGATAAGGAATTAGCACATGAGCTGGCTAACATACACCTTATTTTACAAATAAAACGTCGTTTATTTACCACAGTCATGTCTTAATGCGCCACAAAACCCATATAACGCTAAACATATAATTAAAAAAGGAGTAAAAATCTTCTTACCCTTAAACAGATGTCTGGTTTCGCTTCTATCAGGCAGCAAAGGCCAATGTTGTTTTCTTTCCTTAAACTTCCGTAAGCAACAAGCAGAGCGAGAGCTGCATCGCGCCCTCTCGTGCTTTGGAGGAGAACTGTGTAGCACATGAAGGTGTGGTGCAAGAGTTTTATCCTATGTTTAGTTGCTGATTAAGGATATGTACACATTTAAACTCACTAATAATCTACTTTATAGCAAACAGCGAAAAAAGAAACCCAAAACTCCACACTCACTTATTGCTACAAATCTGCAGTTACATAAAAGTTTTAGGAAACTATTTTTTGGATGACTGCCAAAGTCTTACAAGTCAGCCTTGTCCCTGAAAAAAGGCTGTCAAATTCCTTTCATGTCATGAAGTAGAATGTTGTGTTTCATCTGTCAGAAATCAATCAAGGTGTTCCAGTACATTTAGAAGCCTTTTAAAGGTATGTTGAACACTTATGTATTAAAGTTACATAGTTTGGTCATGTTATCTGTAAAGTTACAGACATTGGTCATGGTATTTTTATGTTTGTGGCTCTGGATGCAGATGTTCTGCATATTCCAGGTTGCATTATGCAATTATGTGTACTTTTTCTTGATGTGAACATCATGAATGAAGTGCTGATTTTCAAATAAACCATGCAATGGATTTGAGGTACTGTAAAACATAACTCAGTTTTTGGAAATGCGGGTAACTTAAAAGATAGCCCACATAAAACACGTCAAGACATACAATTTAAGACACTGATAATCATCAAAGTAAACAGAAAATGTAAGGGAAAAGACTGCAAAACCAAAGCACTGCTAGCACCTGGCTTTGGGTGATCTTTTATTTAAGTTCATCAAATTATTATTTTTAGCACTCTTTCTTGACCAAAATCAGGGAGAGAGTATAACATAAGAACTTTATTTGGCAATAATAGAAAAACAAACAATTAGCAACATATTATTGGCTATGACTCAACATGGCATGTAACAAAAGGTCAACACTTGTTCAATGAACTCATCTTATCACATTTTATGGCTTAGACTCATGCTTTGGGTTCCTCTGACTACGTAAATCTTCTCTTACGATACATTAAATTCACTCATGACAACTCTCGGAAGATTTTTAGCATGGTTATGGATATGACAATATTAATATATTTGGTCTTGGCGGAATAGATCTGCTGCTGAATTGCTGCTGCTGTAGAGCAAGTACAGGAACTTGCTACTGCCAATACATACGCAGATACGCTGCTGCGAGTAAGACATAGTGCTGCTGCACAAATAGCATATATCAATAACCCACAGCAGATCTATACAGGTGGAGCTGGGGAAGGTGGAGGGTTTTAGAGGAACTCTAAAGCGCGCTGCAAACTGATATAGTGAATGTAACCAGCCATTTAAATGTGTGAGCAACAAGCTTATTGGCTACAGAAGTGACATGAACTAATCAGCTGTGCCAAGTAGTTAATGCTGTAATTATTATCGGCTTGCGTTAAGGACCCATCAGCCTGCGCCATCTAGAGTTTCAGGACTGAACTAAGTATTTATATTATAGTTAAGGTAACAGTTATTATTTTGGTCAGAAGAATATACTAATTCTCAAACCAACCAATTGCATAATTAGCTATACCCTGCTATAATTTATAGTCGAGTAAATGTTCAACAAAAAAAGTGGTCATGGATTTGGACTTCAAAGCAGACTATTGTAAGCAAATATTCCACAAAAGTCATTTATTTAAGAAAATATATCTTTGCATGTTCGTATACAGATGGATATGTACTGTAGTTGTGTAGCTTAGTATATGGTGTCTGTTTTGCCACTCAGAAACCTCTCCATAACTGCTTCAGGGATCAACAGAGCTGCTCCTTCAGATCATGTTCTTAATGTTTTTTGCATAAAGTTCTCTAAATGTCTCTGGACTTTCCTCGGAGGACAAGTTTTTTCAGCGTTTATCCGTTGTAAAATGTTTTGTAAGGTTTCCACAAAAGTCTTAGCTTTTTCGCCTGGGTAGAGCTCACAGTCTGGACATGACTTCATTTTGTCCTGTAACTTAAAATGGCATTATGTAAGATTAGTGCACTTGCAGATAAAGCATTAAAAGACATTAATTGTAATTTACAAAATCAACCATCCAGAACACACAGAATACCCTAGTAACCACATAGCAGTAAAAAATTAATCCGTAAAATAACGGATAAAGTACTGGTAACTCATTACCTGGACATTATTCATTAATTTTACGGACATTTCCGTTAACCCTAAAACAGAACTCAATGAAGTGCAAAATTCTAAATACCGGTAAAACACCTGTAAAAAATAAATACGGAAAATTCTGTTAAATTAATACAGTAACTGTGCCCTTTTTACAGATTTTTTTTAAAGAGTGAGTCTATCTAGCTGTCTTGAGTATGAGACTGCATGGCCTAAAACACCAAAATTCAAGCTTTTGAAACTACGCTGAAAAAAAATGGTGTAGGATTTACTTTGAAAAAATACTTAGAAATTGCAATGCAATGACAAGTAATGAATTAGTAATAGTGCTCAGTTGAAGGTAGTAGTTCACTATTAGCTAATCAGTAACTATTATTAGCTAATCAGTAATTACATACCTCCCAGAGAACTACTAAGAACTACTATATGCAGGTTCATAATTAACATGAATGATGCATAATGTATAATTAATTATAAAGTAAAAATCATGGTAACCCACTAGTAATGAATGAAGTATTACCAAATCCTTCAGAAGGAATTACTAATTATTTGGATCAGTATTCTAAAGTGAGAAACATGATAACTCTGTAGTAACTACTGAAGTCATTGTAAACTTTTGAGGTTCTTGTAAAGTACTGGATAGTAATAACTCAAGAGTTACTATATAACTCTAAAGGAACTACTACTTATTTGGATCAGTATTCTAAAGTGAAGATCATGGTAACCCACTAGTAATTACTTAAGTGTTACCAAATACATCATAAGGAATTACTGTACAAAAACATACAAAAACATCAAAAGTTTACAATGACTCCAGTAGTTACTGATTAGCTAATAGTGAACTACTACCTTCAACTGAGCACTATTACTTACTAATTCATTAATCAGAGTTTCTTGTTAGTTAATAGTAGTTACTAGAGTATTAATAATGCATTATTCATTTGTTCCTGTGCAGTTATTTATTAATGAAGGATCAGTATTCTAAAGTAAAATCTTCACACTTTCTGGCTAGGCTTTCTACAGCCAACATCAGAGTTTGTTTAAAAAGTTTACTATGCTTGTTTGTATTATGGGTTATTCACATCTGTGGCATGCTGTAGATTATCACAAGAAATAATTTTCATCCCTAAAAGCTCATCCCTTAGTAAAAAACAAACAGAAAACGTGAGCAATAATACATTTACAGTAGCTGCCTAGCTTGTAAGCAGGCAAGAATGTTTAAAATCATGTGAAACCTGAGCTTCTTTATGAACTTGCATACACTATTCAGTGGAAACAATGTTTGCTATTTCAGCTGTGTGACAGTAATCCGCCACACACTATAAATATATCTGGGTGTAGGTGTTGTTATGTGCAGGCATTATATGTAAATCTTATCTTAATTTCAGTTTTTTTTTTTACATTATTTTTAAAGACAATTAAGGACTTAAAGCATTAAGCATTATATCTAATGAAACATTTGTGTATGTATAAATGCATGCATATATGCTTTAAATAAATGTGTTTAAAGGTGCAGTAAGCGATTTCTGAGAAATGCTATTGAAAGTGGACCTTATCGATAACCACAACACACTTGTAGCCAATCAGTAGTAAGGGGGCGTATATACACTCATGATGGTGGAGGAGAGAGAGTGAGCAAGAGGGAGATTTAAAGAAAGACTGTAGAAAGAGAGATGGCTGAGAGACATTACAAAAGATTAAGAAAAAAAGGGTTATGACAAAGTCTCTTTAAGACAAGTCATTTCACTTGGCGGCCATCTTTGGAACGCCTCTCGGGCATTCAAGTGCAGCTCCTATCTCTTTGAATGGGGAAACATCAAATTCTCCAAAGCTGTTTGCGAAGCTTTCGATTAAATTTCATATTTCAGAGGCGCGCGTCTGACTGTTTCTATAGGAACCGGAGCTTCTAACAGCCACTGCATTGACACAATGACTGTACCAGTCGGCGATTGGCTCTTATTTAGAAGGTGGGGCTTATTCCACCATATTGCGCGTTTCACTTTCTCCCATTCAAAACAATATGAGTGATGCGTCTTGTTATTCTATAGTCTTTAGTTATGATCAGGCAAGAGCTTTAGGACCCATGTTAATATTAGAAAAACTTTCCAGTGCTGGAGAGACCTAAGCAGGAAGGCCTGAAAACGGACGCTGAGGTTGCATTGTTTCTGCTTTATATGTAAAATTGATTTTGAGTGCGTGCTGCTGGCGACTAACAAAAACTCTTGTTGAATGAATATACTCTTGTGTACTGTATGTTCATTTTTTGTTCTTCCTTGTCTTTCATCATCTTTGTATGGAGCCCCGCACATGACATGCAAGAAAAAAAATTAAATCGTGCGCACGTTTTAGTAAATCGAGGGAAAGAATTAGTAAATCGTGCACACGATTTAGCCTACTATTTTTTTCCTGCATGTCATGTCCAGGGCTCCGTGCTTTTTTTTTTCGCGAAGCTTTATTTTGCCTCGCTTCAGCTATGATAAAGAGACATCCACTCTTGCATTGCATTTTGGGGGCGGAGCAATGAAGGGAGGGGTGTGTTTGTTTGGGTTGATTTCAAATATCTACAGTGTTCAACAATGATTCTCAAAAATCACTTACTGCACCTTTAAATGTGTGTCAACCCAAGTTTTGATGCCTCTTAAGGTTTTTTATATGTTGTGTATTGTGAGAAGCGCTATATAAATACATTGAATTGAATGATTTTCAGTTTGGTTGACTCTACAGTATTTGCATATGTGGGGAAATTTTGCTTTGTCACAGTAACTGGCTGTGTACATTGTGTATAATATTACTGTAAACATATTAAAGGTTATCTATCTTGATTACAAAGCCATCATTAATTACATGAGAACACACACCTCAGAAATTTACAGCCACTTCTCTAATAATAGATGACCAGATTATAGGATTATCATAAATGACCTGCAGATATTGAACTCACCTTATATTTCAGCTTCTTGAGAATCCTTAGTAGTTGCTCAGACAACCTGGCCACACTCTGGATTTCAACAAACAAAACTTTCAGTTCCAATGCAAAACATTTAATGGTGGACCTGGAGCAGTTCTGCTAAAGGAGATGACACAACAATTATTAGCCTGTAGCAGCGGTGATGCTTAAAAACTGCACGTTTTTTTGCAAGGTCTATGAGAGCAGCATGAGCACTATTTACTTTAGAAAAAGCTGTATCTGTGACTGCCTGGAAGCCGGCATTGCTACTAATTGGATGAGCACTCAAATGGGCGGGGCCTTTGCAACAAATGGCCAATAATTGAAACAATGACACACATCATTGACAGCACTTCAACAGCAGTCAGAGATTGGCATGCAGTTAGTCTGTAGCATGAGAAACAACCTTAGTAGCAACATTGCAGACATACACAGATAACAGATATGAATTAATCAGTACATATTTGCCATAACACTAAGTGATAAGAGTTATATCTGCTCTTCCTTACCATGACATGCGCTGGCCTGTATGTATTTAATACAAATTACACAACATCCTAAAATGCTGCTGACACTAGTTTTCTGAAATATATCAGTGAATGATTATGAGAATGTACTCTACTGAAAATCTTGTGTAAACTAAAAATCAACAAAAGAAGAAACAAAAGACGAAAATGTCGCAGCTGTTCTTCACAAAAATCTATGACCCAGAAATACATCAATGTTGCTTGTATCAGTATGCAATATTATTCAATATAGGCCTGTGCATATTAATAATATCTATCAAAAACACTATATCTTGACTCCAATTCTGAAGCAATTAAAGTAGCTGAGGAGTAATAATACATTATTATTATCACAGGACAAGACTCAAATGTCCCTTCAGGCAACTGCACAACAACCTCAGACCTAGAAAAGTTTTTTTCTGGCAGAATATTCAAATAGTATTCTGACATCTAGTGAAACTGCAAATCACACGCACCTCATAATCTTCCACAGTTGGTGTGTACAGCAAGCAATCATTGTCCTGTTATGAGAGAAACCACGTCTTAAACAGAAGCAGAATAAGAACAGAATAGACAGAAATTTCTACCTATAATTCATACAATAAAAAAATTGCTAAATAACAAGGTACCACTTTTCTCAGTTCATCTGCAATCCGTTGCACCATTTCCACACTCTCTCTGCTGCACATTGATTGACACTTGATCTGTCTGGTCAATGTGATCAACACATACAGAAATAATGAAGTGAAGCACGTGGAATAGTGGAGTAAATCTGTCCTCATATCAAATATCCAGCTCCTCGTCAGTACCAGATTTGTCATCAGGCCTAGGAAGAGATGGGGTGCTCTGAATGGCTACATTTCCACTTTCTCGGGTTTGATTTATTATTAGGTACACAGTGGAGCAAATGGCTGAAGACACATTCTGCCTGTAATCTAAAGGAACAAGAGAGGGTGGAAAATAATACAGATTAATAGAATTAACAGGATTATTTCTTTAAAAGATTCTTTGAAATACTTTTATATGTGCAGATGTAACTGTTACTTGTTCATTCTTACCTGTTATTTATTTTATATAATGTAGAGGCCTATTTCATTTCAACAAACGATGTATTTGACATATAAACTTTGACCCTGACTACTCAAGAGGTATTTTTAAACTGCAGTTTGTCAGCACACCCTTTAGCACCGACCTACCTCATCAAACATTTCTGGAGGGAAAAGTTTAACACGTCCGCAGACAGAATTCCACATTCACGTGTAATCATTATGTAGAATAGTTCAGCATGTTTTCATCTGCCACAACTCCAAGGAAAAGCTAAACATTGATAAAATGATGACATCCGTGTCTCCGTCAACTCTCTGCTAATACGTTACGCATGAACTCTATCCGTCTTCATGAGCACCACAGCGTAGTATAATCTCGACAGAATAGAGCAGTGCAGTGCAGTGGACTATGTTTATATACCGCCGCGTGATTGGGCTGGACTGTGATGACTCAAACATCTGCCCTGGAGCATTCGAAAGTGAAAGGACGTTATGTTTACTTGACAATTATAAACGTCAATAATCGGTAGGCTATATATTTGCCTTTCTGTGGGTTGTGCTAAGATATATACAGGAGTGAAAATTAAGTGTTTTTGCCATTATTTCTCCGTGTAGCTACACTGTCTTTTATGTCATCGCATTAAAGCGCCGCTGCTGAAAAGCGAAACTTCTTCATACTGGGTGGTAACGTAATGCTCTTTCTTAGGGTGGAAGTTGACTATTAGATGGCGATGAAACACTGGCTGTGTCCGAAATCGCCCCCTATACCCTTAAATAGGGCACTATTTGAGGGGACAGCCATTTGTAGTGGTGTCCGAAACCATAGTGGACGATGTTGAGTGCACTCATTCAATCCCACACAGGGTTTCTACAGGTTTCATCAAATCTAATTTAATACCTTTTTAATGCCAATTTTTACATTTTTTTGATCATTAAATCGTTTAATTAAGGTTTGTACATGCTAGTTTCCATGGCAGAGTTCAACATAAAATATTCATTACTACTGGAGCTGCCAGTTTGCTATGTTTCAAATTATTATTATACAGCAAGCACAAACTATGCGAAAATGGCAGCCCTTCCGGCGCACTCAGTGTCCGAATTCACTCACTCTTTTCATTCACTTCTTCAAGTGGACTATATTAGTGAAGTAATGTAGGGAATAGTGAATGAGGGTGTAGGGGGCGATTTCGGACACAGCAATAAATTAATCTTAACATGTAATGCGCATGTGTATGACGTAATCGTTTTCACAGATTCGCGTTTTTGTTGGGGTTTTTTTTTTTTCGAAAACTTGAACTTTGAAACCGTTTTCAAACGTTGTATTCGTGTTGTATTCATTTGTGTAAATGAACGGCCAAAACGCATAAAAAGTTTTCCCTTTTTTAGCTGAAAACGGTGTCGTGTAAACAGCTCTAGATAGTAGTAGCCTACTCCCATAACAGGGACATTCTAAAACGCTTAACGTGAAAAACGCTTAACGTGACTTAATGTACTAATACAGTGATATTAACAGACCAAACTTACTAAATAGCATACTAATAAAGTATACTATGTGCAAAAAAATAGATGAGCCCTGAATATGATCTTGAGTTTGGTCTGTTAAAATCACTCTTAGTACATTAAGCCACGTTAAACGTTTTCTTATAACGGGTTTCTATGGGAGGAAAAGGCTTAACGTGTTATTAAACGCGTTAAGATCATATTCTGGGCTCATCTGATTTTTTGCACATATAGTATACTTTATTAGTATGATGTTTAGTGAGTTTGGTCTGTTAATATCACTGCTTAGTACATTAAGCCACGTTAAGCGTTTTAGAATGTCCCTTATAAGGGTCTTTCAATAAGTTGGGCTGCACGCGGGGAGTCGAAAACAAAGCACAACCTGCAGCCCAGTTCACAAACAAGTGGGGTTTTCCATTTGTTCGTGCATCATAAAATTACAGCTTCTCGGCCAACTCAGAGGTCCTATGAGAAATCATATCCCGTCCGGATATGTCTGTTTCCGGATTACGTATTGTTTAGCGAGCGGATTCTCCGATAGCCCGCTCCACTTTCATCATGGATAACGTTATATATAGCCCTATTCTACAGTAGAGAAGATTATTCACAAGTGGAAAACATTAAAGACGGTTGCTCTTCCCAGGAGTGGACTTCCCAGCGAACTCACCCCAAGGTTTGGCTGAAATTGAGTTATGCAACACAATAATCACAAGCACAGCAGCAAATCTACGCCAGAATGGCTGAAAAGGCAAAGAATCGAAGTGTTGCCAGTCAAAGTCCAGACCTCAACCCGATTGAAATGCGGTGGCAGGAGCAAGACCTTAAGAGAGCTGTGCATAAACAAGATGCACTTAAACCTCAAAGAACTGAAGCAACATTGTGAAGTAGCCTACTGATTGTGACATGGGACAAAATACGTCCAGTCAATTGTAACTTGCTGTTAGGTTTAAAAATGAAAATAGCCTATTTTCAACTGTAAATGTTAGGCTATGAGGGATTAATAATGGAATGTATTTAACACAATTATCCCCTTCAATTTAATTTTATCATTATTATATCAAATCTATGACACTTATTGTCTTCTCACTACATCTAAAACAGCGTGTCCACAGAGAAGGGTTCAGTCATTCGTATGCAATAAAATGGATAAAATTAAAAAAAAAAAAAAAAAAATGATGAAAAAGACATGCGTGTTTCATAAGATTTCAAAGTTGTGTCCCAACTTTTTGTCAACACCATCAGACATTCATTAATATGTAATAAAGTCAGGGAATATCAGGGGCGGCTGTCACTCTGAGGGACCCCCTTGACACATTCCTCCTTTGTAGAGTACATCAATGTCCTAATGTTAATATTTCCTGTGTCACAACAACCATGATATCATGATATGTCAGCACCCTCTTCCAATTTCTGAGGAAATTATTTGAAATTTTTAGATCATTTTATTTTCCTGAAGCAGGTTCTATTAGCATCTAGCATCAACAGACAAAACAAAATGGCTACTACATGAACTCCGTTCGTTTTGTGAAAGAAATGCCTAATGTGTCAACACCGTCAGATGTCACCACCATAAGATTTTCTGTCTGACGGTGGTGACATTCAACATTAAGTCATTTTTAATTATATTAATAATTATATATTAATTATATACCCATAGACAGCAATATAACCACCACTTTCAAGGTCCAGAAAGGTACTAAAGACATTGTTAAAACGACGTGACAGCAGTGGTTCAACCTTAATTTTATGAAGTGACGAGAATACTTTTTGTGCACAAGAACAAAACAAAAATAACGACTTTATTCAACAATATGCTCTCTTCTGTGTAATTCTCCTACGTCGTTTATGTTCAGCACTTCCAGGTTCTACGGATATTGTTGAATAAAGACGTTATTTTTGTTTTGTTAACATACTCACTGTTTGTTGTGTTTGTTTTAATACAGTAATTGATAGTTAAAATGACTACAAATTCAGGTTTTCGTCACCACCGTCAGATGTGTCGATTCTGTCAGGTCTATGTCACCTCTGTCAGATGAATATTTTGATAATATTTCATTATGATATTTTATATTTGTTGAGGAATTGTTGGTCATATGTAAAAATGTAATCTGTCAGCTAACATGAGAATGTGTTTTGAAACACAGCATTTTTACCGTAAAAGAAGGGAATTGGGCTGATAGGATTATGACTACAAGGTACACACATTATGGCTGCATCCAAAATTGCATACTTCTCTACTATACCAGGGCTCTAGAGTGCGACCAATTTGGTCGGACGTGCGACCTAATTTCTCAATGGTGCGACTAAAAAAAAATCTGAGGTTGCACCGGTATGACCAGCCCTTCGAGGAAAAAGAAAAAAAAAAATGAATACCATGGATACTATCCATTAAATTTCAGCTCAGTGAAGCACTTTGATGATAGTAATAGTGGCGCGCATAGACGCAGTGGTTTTTGGCTCTCTGATACGGTGCTGTTTGATTGTGTATGCGGTGTGTGTAGTGTGTGTGAAGACGTGTTCTCAAGCAAGACACGCATATAGTCAATCAACCTTGCTTAATATCGGTCTACGGTGTTAGATTAATGTTACGAGCTCGTTCCATCATGCTCATAACATTCCGCAGGACATAGCCAGGCCACCGGGATCTGCCTGGATTGTTTTCGGGCTGGGGAGGCAACGCAGGCGGCGTCGGGAGAGACGACAGAAGAGGGGCTTCCGGGGAGGCCTACTGGCCCGACTGAAAAAGCGACCACACAAGCCATCGGTACCAAGCATCTTTCTCACCAACGCTAGATCCGTTGTGCACAAAATGGACGAACTGGATCTATTTATCGCTGGGAATTCCACCATCCGCGACTGTTGTGTGATGATAATAACTGAGATTTGGCTACACTCACTGAACCTGAGAACTGCAAGACCATATACACCCACTGCTGTCCGGATCTGGAAGCACTGACGGTATTGTGTAGACCCTATTATCTGCCGCGAGAGTTCTCGGTAGTGCTCATTACTGCTGTGTACATACCACCAGAGGCTAACGTTAGCATAGCTCTCGTGCTGTTGCATGATTTTATGAACAAACAGCAACAGGCTTATCCTGAAGGAGTGCATATAGTTGCAGGGGATTTTAACCAAGTGTGTTTAAGGACTGTGCTCCCTAAATTTGTACAGTATGTACAGTGTGCCACCAGGGGAAAGAACATACTGGACCATGTTTATTCCAACCTAAAACACGCATATAGAGCAGTGCCCATGCCACATCTGGGCCTTCTCTCACTGCTCTTACTCCCAGCATATACCCCACTGATAAGACAAACTAAGCCAGAAAAGAGGACAATAAGAACCTGGCCAGCGGATGCACTCACTCAGCTTCAGGACTGTTTTGCACACACAGAGTGGAGTATTTTTGAGTCCCAGGATCTGGAGCAATATACAGAGACTGTGCTGTGTTACATTAGGACCTGTACAGAAAATGTGACTGTTGGCAAATGCATTTGGGTCTACCCCAATAACAAACCCTGGATAAACAGAGAAGTACAGTCTCTGCTCAAAGCACGTAACTCTGCTTTCAGGTCCGGGGACAAGGCCCAGTACAGCGCAGCGAGGGCTGACCTGAAGAGAGGCATTAAAAGAGAACTACAGGAGGAAAATAGAGGACCATCTGCAACAGAACAACCCACAGCAGGTATGGCAGGGACTACAACATCTCACCAACTACAAGAGCAGACCACCTGTGGCTGTCGGAGGCGATGCTGAACTGGCAGAGAAGCTGAACCGTTTCTTTGTCCGGTTTGAGAAAACAACACTGCATCCAGTCACACTACCTCCACCCTCCACGACGCTGCACACTCTCACGCTACAAGAACACCAAGTGAGACGTGTGCTGAGGGCAGTGAACCCAAACAAGGCCGCTGGACCAGATGGAGTACTCCGCAAAGTGAAGGCTGAAGGCTTGTGCAGACCAACTCTCAGGGGTCTTTACAAAGATTTTTAACATCTCCCTTACACAAGCCTCCATCCCCACTTGCCTAAAGTCTGCCACAATTGTCCCTGTTCCCAAAAAACCCATAGTCAGTAGTCTTAATGACTACAGGCCTGTAGCCCTCACTTCAATGGTCATGAAATGCTTTGAAAAACTGATCGCTGAGAACATCAAGGCCAGCCTCCCTCACAACTTTGATCCCCATCAGTTTGCATACAGAGCAAACAGGTCGACAGCAGATGCCATCAACACAGCCCTTTACACCGCACTGAGCCACCTGGAGCTGCCAGGAACTTATGTTAGAATGCTGTTTATTGATTATAGTTCAGCATTTAATACCATCATACCAAGTACACTGGTGGATACACTGCTGCACCTAGGATTTCCCCTCTCTACCTGCACCTGGATTTTGAATTTCCTCTCCAACCACCCACAAACAGTAAGAATAGGTTCCCACTCCTCTTCCACCATCACAATTAGCACCGGCTCCCCACAGGGCTGTGTGCTGAGTCCACTCCTTTATTCCCTGTACACCTATGACTGCGCTCCCATCCACTCCTCCAACACCATTATTAAATTCACAGACGACACAACAGTGGTTGGCCTAATAACAGGAGGAGATGAGTCAAAGTACAGGGAGGAGGTCCAGGCACTGTCCAAGTGGTGTAGCAATAACAACCTGGAGCTGAACACCAAGAAAACCAAGGAAATGGTCATTGATTTTAGGAGGAAAAGGAAGGTCCCACTCCAGATCAACGGCGATGAGGTAGAGCGGGTCTCCACCTTCAAGTTTCTGGGGACGACCATCTCTGAGGACCTCTCCTGGACTGACAATACAATGGCCATAGTGAAGAAGTCCTGAACTTCCTGAGGCTACTCCGAAAAATCAATCTGCAGGGAAATCTGCTGGTGACTTTTTACCACTCCACCATCGAGATTGTCCTTGCATACTGCCTCACAGTGTGGTACTCTGGCTGTTCAGCTGCAAATAGGAAGGCTCTGCAAAGAATTATTAAGACTGCTGAAAAGATCATTGGCTGCCCCTTGCCCTCTTTGGAGGACATCGCAAACAGCAGGTGTCTCCACAGAGCCCGCAACATAATAAAGGACAACACCCACCCTGGACATGAACTGTTCAGCCTCCTGCCTTCTGGGAGGCGATACAGGAGTCTTAAAAGCAAGACAGACTAAAAAACAGTTTTTATCCATGGGCTGTAAGGACTCTGAATGGGGACAAGACTTAATATATTCTATTTTGCTTTTAACATGCAATAACATTTTAAGGTGCAATATACTTCTTAACATATAATGTGACTACCTTTTAAATTATTATTCATTCATTATTCATTTATTGTTATTTATTTGATTTTTATGATTCTTATGGTCTTTTGTTATGTGTGTGTGTGTGCTAGATTTTCTTCTTGGCACTGATCAGATGGGGCACTATAATTTTGTTGTTCTGCAATGACAATAAAGCTTCTAATTAAGCACCAACACTTTTTCAGTAAGTTACCTTTCTTGTAGAATTGTGCTTCAAATAAAGAACTTTATGTTGACCAGATTGTTAGTTAATCATTTACAAGTCAATATTGCCTATATGGACAGCGATTAAAAAAAAAAAAAAGTGAACTTGTAAAACTGCGGTGTTATATGCGATGAGGTCGAAAATTTGGGTGCACCTAACTTTTGTGCTGGTGCACCTAAGAAAAAAAAGTTAGGCGCACCACTGCAACCAGTGCAAAAAGTTAGTCTAGAGCCCTGTATATAGTAGGCGAAAAACAATATGTGACAAAAGAAGTCACAGTCTGAATTCACAGTACTTACAAAAGAGTAGGCAAAAAGTACCAGGATGACTTACAACTTCCAGCAAGATTCTGAAGTGTGTATACGATGGACACTTTACTATTCCATGAGGCCGCGGGAGAGAATTTGTGAATGGCAGTGAAGGAATGCAACTGACTCTGGTAGGTTACTTGATAATGACAAATTTTTAGCAGTCAAGAAGTAATTACTTATTCAAAATATGTACCTACTCAGGAGAGTATGCAGCCATTGTCTATCTGTAGGCCAATAGCGTCCCACATTTAGGAACAGGCAGCTTTCGCGACCAATTGTAAAAACCTTTCGGCGCACCCCCCACCTTTCAGCTTACTAAACTTGCACTGAAACTTGAAGCTTTAAAAACAAGTCATTAACAATTAACTTCAGGTCATGTTTTTTCCTTCTTTGGTCTCAGACACACCCATACAACATCTACCATTGTACTACTTGTTTTTTGGGTTTTTTTTTTGGAAAAATACCATATGTTTTTACTAAAAGCTGTGGTAACACAATGGCACAATCATAATTACACTATGCAGGTTTTATTTAGGTACAAATAAGTGAGGGCACATTACAGTGTGACAATCATGGATTTTTTTTTTTTTTTTTTTTTTTAAAGTACAGAGAACAGACTTTGAACATTTGTTTTCTTTGCATAATGTGGCAGGCATGATGTGGAGCATAAAGGCCATAGGTAAACAAATTTGAGATATATGTTTAATTAGCTTAAGCATTAAGTGATTGTAACAATCTCATTTAGAAATCAACAACGCATTACATTAAAAAAACACTAAAATTTAAAACAGAAAGTTCAAGAGTCCATTTGATCAGGATTACCTTGTCTTAGTCCACACCAGAGTACAGTTCTTAAGCATGATGGAATGCTTTTTTTTAATTGTACAGCAAACATTTTCATCAATATAAAATATCAGATCAGATGTTTCGATGTTCGTATTAACATCAATCAAAGCAGCGATTCATGTTCCCTTGTTTTCAAATGTCTTAAGCAAATTTGTATAGAACACAACATACATGAGAATGTTTTGTCTGAAACACACTATTTTACAGACACGTCTGGACCACATTCGAGAAAAATGTGCAAAACAAAGAAACAAGAGTTAAGTGCCAGAAAACAACTACTTCATAAATAAGTTCTTTATATATCACAGCCAACTAAAAGCCTGTAATGACAGAGGCTTTAGTTCAATTACGTATAATGAATTTGCATATTACAGAGTCTTAAAAGCAATAAAATAAACACTGCCAAATATAGCAAAGCAATCGTTTTTTTTTTTTTTGATGTTTGACTTGTATCTTGGCCAAGAAGTAGGGTTGAGGGTTAAAAAAAAATAAATCACTGACCATAGTATCAACTGGCTGATACCCGTATTTTATTGTCCGTGAATTCTTTCCCGTCTGAGTGAAGTGGATTTGGATCTCTATGCTGACTCCTCTGCTACATGCTAAAGTGCCAGATAAAGTGTCTTTGAAGAATGAGGCACAATACTAGACCTCAGGAGCACACCACTCAAAGCCTTTTGCAGTTCTGCATTGAGAAGTTGCAGCTATTGATGCTGACCCTTCTTCTGCTCTGGCTGTCTGCTACAGGGGACAGTGTTTGAGTCAGGCTGACTTGTGCATTGCTAAAGGATGCTATCCTCCCACTCCCGGCAATCTGCAAGTTGACGGTGGTGGCATAACTGGTTTTTAATGTTGTTTTGGACCCTTGATTAATAACACTGTCTTCTGTTTTACCCTCAGCTGGGCAATGAATGGGAGTCTCTCTCTCATTGGGGCTGGCTGGAGCGACATAGGGACAGATCAGGGTGCTCCGACATGTAGATTCTGCAACCTCTATGTCATCTTGCTCTGTCTCGGCGTAGGACAAAGCATCGGTTTCAGTATTGGGCTCTGTGTTGTATTTAATCAACAGATCATGTACATCTGGCCAGGCAATGCTTGTGAAATGTTTTCCATTATGACTGGTCCTTTCAGCTGTTAGTCTGACAGGTGAAAGAGGGCCAGGACTGATAGAAGATGGGCTACCACTGTATGAACCCCCACGAGGACTTGTTAACCCCAATTCTGAACCCATTGACCATCGTTCACTTTCTGCCCAAGACCTGCGTTGGTGCCTTTTTGGACTGGGTGGTCTGTCCCCTAGAGCAACAAAGGGCAAACTGGTTCCTCGTAGCCTCCTCTGGCTCTGAGAGATGGTTGCTGAACATGGAGACGTTCCCATTGGGGTAGGAGAGATGATTCTGGTGCCTTTTGGTGTAGAGTTTGTTTCCGCTTTTGTTGGAGAACATGCATTTATTAATGAGGGATTCCTTGGCTGTGGATTTGCAAAGCCCCATACACTTGTAGGAATGCCAATAGGGGGTGGGGAGGTGATTCTGGGGCTCTCACATGGAGATATTGAACAAGCTGACGTTGATCTTGAGATGTCCAAAGATAGAGGGGTAAAAAAGCCACCTTGTCTGGGGGCTCTGGGATTCGGTGGCTTTGTTACCAGATTACTTGAATGGTTCGGGGCAGGTGGAGGGGAGCAGATTCGAGAAATTGGAGAGGGGCAAATAGAGGGGGACTGTACACGAGAGCTGGGCTCGGAGGACGGGAAGGGCCGAGCCACCCTATTGTGCAAGGTTGTTCGTTGAGAATCATGGAAATGAGGGAGTCCACCCACATTTGAGTGTGGTGCTTTTTTGTGGTTAGTGACCAAACCGTTATTACTCAAACTGTTGTTATTGTTGTTATTGCCATTTAAACTGGTGTAAGGAGACTGTTCAAGAGCTGCGGCGCTTGGGCTGTTGGCAGATGGAGTTGAATGGAGGCTAACTGGAGGTGCAGGGGATACTGACCGTTGACTACGAAAAGGAGGAGGGGACTGAACTGTTGCTGGGCTAGATCGAAGACTGTTTGATCTAAATGGGGATGGAGAAGACCTTGTGGCTTGACCTTGGGGGTTTCCTACCCCAGTGCTGGATGTACTTCTAAAACCTGACTCCACACTTAAGTCCAAGGTGATGGCTTTAGGTGATGGTGTCCTAAGTCTCACAGAAGATGTGGGCAGAGGAGAGGAGCTTACAGGTGGGGAAGCAGTCTGAAGATGTGCACCTCTCTTGGCCATGCTTTGAGAAATCGTCTGACTGATGCAAGAGGCAGCAAGAGACTTTGCAAGAGCTGAGGGCGTTGAGGAAGGTCTGGAGTTCTGGGCACCTCTAACTGGAGAGGGTGACCGCATTCGCAGGTTTGGGCTAAAGGCAGAGGGTGGTTTTGCATCTAATGGACGTCCACAACCAAAGGGAATGTGTAAAGGTTTATCATTAAGAGCATGGGATAAAGATTGTCTATTATGAGAAAGACCAAAATCAGAAGTATCCTGAATCTGTTCTTCAGTCCGCAATGAAGTATGTGGCACTCTGAAAAGCAAGATAAGACACAGATTAAAATGAGATCAAATACTTGACTGCTGTTATATAAACTACAACAGCATAACCTAAATATCAACTGGGTACACCCTATAACCACAGCTTGGTTTGTAGCAGCAGACTACCTTTGAGCGACTGGAGATGATGAATTCCAATTGGCAAAGGGACTCCTCTTTCCAGCAGTGGAGGGTAGATTGGAAGGTCTTTGGCTAGTAAATCTTGGAAGCTCATCCAAAGAAGGTCCACCTAAAGGGGGTGTAGAGGGTGGGCTCAAAGACTTTGAACTATTGCTCAGGTCTTCTTTGGATTTAATATCTAGTGGACTACACTTGCCACATGTACCAAACAGAGGTGCCAGTTGTGTAGGGCTAGTTGTATCCTCCTGCAACTGGGCCAAAGGGTATGACTGCTCTGATTCCTCAGATATGACCAAAGTGGTTGAAACACAGTTTTTCAAGGAGGCTGCTGACTGTAATGGGGGACATGCACCTACTTCGTTAACAGAGGACACTACATGTGTTATTTCCTCCAAGCTAGTGGTTTCAGTGTCATCTTGGACCTGCTTGGATTTCAAATGTCCTGTATGTATTTCATTTTGTTTATCATCTATGGCCAATATTCTTTCACAGTCCTGTACAATTGACACACTTTTCTCTTCCACACTGTGAGTCTCTTCTTCTAAAGGTTTAATGACTACTGGGTCAATAAAATGTTCACCACTTGAACCAGAATTGCTCACAAAAGCAGTGTTTTCCTCTTGCAATATCTGTCCTACTTCAGTCCTATTTATTGAAATGAATTTGTCCCCAACATTTGAATAGTTCTCCTGAATGGACTGTGGTATGTTGTAAGCATGCTCATCCAAAGGAAATCCAGAGAGGTTGGATGGCATTTCTTGGACATGAGCTCCAGAAGTTGGAAGTGACAAGGATTCAGCTCCATGTATTTTAGACTCAAATTTTTCTAAGGAGCTTTCTCTATGGTCTGATATCACAGAGACCTGTGATTCCATAACAGTTGTTAATATTTGAACTGAAGTAGCAGAGGACTCAGCAGAAGAAAAAGACAGTGAATCAGATCCAATTGCTGAGATCTCATCTGGAGGCCCAATGAGATTACAATCATTTTCTTGGTGATACATTGTAGACAGCTTCTCCCTTAAAATTATGTGACCAAAAGGCTCAGTAGGTGTGGATACTGAAGATTCTTCTGCAAAAAAACAATAGGCAACATTTTATTAAACATATTTAAAATAATGTTTTCCATCACACAAGATAATAATTAAATTATCTTAAGAGCTCACCTGTGGGCTGACTTAGTATTCTCATGTCCCCCTGGTGCAGCTGTACTTGCTGCGACTTAGGTGAAGTGCTTCCTTTTCCCTCCACTGACCATGCTCCCCTACTCACTCGTGTTTTCTTCTGATGTAGTGGTACCTTCATGCTGCTTGCCTTGGCAGTGTACATGCGTGCAAGCATTTGCACTTTATTAAGAATCTTTTCTGAGTTCTCTACCAAGCATTGGTTGACTGGTCCACCCTCAAGAAACTCTAAATCTGGTACCTCTGCCATTCCTTCATAAAGGGTATGACTACATGTTACCACCTTGCCATGACGCGACCACCGGCCAACTTTAATCTGACTAGGAAGGCTGTCCAGGCTTCCATTAGAAGACATTCTAGCTCTGGTTCTTCTTCCATATTGAAGAGATGTATCCGCTGTCTCTGTCGTCTGCAGATTAGATGGGTCTGAAGTGTCTGGATTGCACTGTGAATGTTCAGATTGCTTTTGTTGTACTAGGGTTGTTGTGCAATTTATAGATGTCTTATTTTTCTCAGAAACATCTGTATGTTCAACACAGCTGTTCTCTTTTGGAAGAGGGGCTTTTGGATTTTTTTGAGACTCTTCACCAATTCTTTCTTTCTCCTTCCACAATTTCATACAGGGACTGAATTTACACATTTCTACATCATTTTCTTCTGCAGTCTTGCTGTCTAATTTTTCTTTTTGTTCTTGTCTAACATCGGAATGTGAGAGAGGAATGACTATATCAGCAGATTCCTGATGGTTGAAAGTCTGGTCAGCTTGGTCTGATATTGGGAGTAATGAAGATCCTGAGTCAGTTTCAACTGAGTCTGAGAGGCCACTCTCAGATTCAACTAGACTATCTTGGTGAACACAAACATTGAATCGGGACACAGAATCCTTCACTAATCCTGCAGGAATATTAGAGAAGCTGTTCCTTCGTGCCATCTGACTCTCCTCGACACCTGCCTCTGCGGCCTCATAATAGCTGCGTATCTTCTCAATAATCTGCTTGTCACTTTTGGTCAGTTTTTGCTCAGGTTCTACTTTGAGGACAAGAGAGTTTTCAGTTGCTTTCAATGTAGTACCAATGTGAGCACAAGCTGAACTGGCCTCACATGCGGTATCATCAGTTTTGTCCAAATTATCAGATAGATGAGGCTCTTCACTTTTACTAACAGAGCCCTTAGTATCTTTTTCACTTATGGTCTTCTCCATCTCTGGTTTAGATGATTCACTATGACTGGGCTCTGGTAAAGTCAACTCTTCTGATTGATTCACTTCTTTGGAGGTGTGCAATGGTGATGATGCTCTCTCAAGCTCCTCTGGTGAAGCAACATTTGCTTCACAGGATGGAGGGCTGCTCTCATCTTTGTCTGACTCATCTACCAGTTTGTTGTCTGCCTCTGGTACTTTGGCATCGTTGGTCTGATGTTTATTTTCATCCACCTCAGATATTAGTGGTTTGGATTCATCTGACTGTTGTGCCTCCAGTGGCTGGACTTCTAGGGACTCTGGAGTCAACTGGCACTATGGAAGACAAAAAAAAAAACCATGTAAAATGGCAATTTCTTATAACTAAAAGCTTACATTAATAGCATTACTGCTACAAAATCACTGATGTCAATGTGTATACCAGTAGCAGAGTTAATACAGCAATTACTATCTCTGCAAAATGTGTGAGGTGTCAAAATGTTTTTGTGCTATATGTACCACTTCAGATGTTAACTCTGCCATGCCTTGTCGAGCACGGCTCTGGTTAATGAACTGCATGATTTCCTCAGTAATGGACAGTGTTGGTGGTGGAGGGAGTGGGGTCATGTCATCCTCATCCTGACATAAAGCCAGATCATCACGACCAGATTCAACTTCAATGACGGAGGATGCCAGAGTACTGGTACTGCCTGAAGAGCCCATGCTATCAGCCTGTGGGCACAACTCCCCTTCACTGCCAGCCTGGGAACCCATTAATGGACAGAAGCATAGATATAGAAATATAAATAAGGTAATTTTGGACCCTTGAATAACATTTTATCATGGCTGAGTAAACAAACCCTGTTGCTACAAGATTGCATTATGTTGCAAAAATTTATATAATTAAGGCTGTGTGTACAATATGTAATGTTAAATGGAAGAAAATGAAATTCTCTCACACCTTTAAAGAACCTGGATTCCGTGAGCAGTGAAGCCATGGCAGATCAGAAAAAGAAAAATAGGAACAAAAAATGATTTTACATTCTTTTTTAAAAGACATTTCCATTCTTTAAAACTTTATCTCTGTTCCAATTATGTTTACTTTTTCACATACTTTTTCACATCCAGAGATAAACAAGATAACAAAACAAGATGAAACAAAGTGAAGGAACTTAAGTTCAAACTCACCACCTTGCTGGAATGCAGCTTCTATATCTTTGGCAGGCGCTTGAGACACATAAAGGTTAGATTTTAGACTTTAAACTTTAGAAACTGTTTTTGCTAAAGTACAAAAGAACAATAATTGGTGCCAGTATCATTATAACTTAACAAAAAACAAAACAAAATACAATAAAAAAGAAAAAAAGATTAATTATAATGCAACTGTGTATATAAATCATGAGATTCACCAGACTGTCTCCTTCCACGCTTGTAAGGCAGGTTTCCCTCTAGGAGGAGTGGAAGGCATTTCCTGGCTTTTTCAGGGGTGTAGATGAACTCTGGTGGTTCTGTCAGGAGTTATGGAAGTAACTTTTATGAGTATATGAATCACTACAGGTTTTGAGGTATTCTAATAAACACTATATATGCCAGACCTGATTGCCTTCTTCCTCTGTGGTAATTATGAACATCATCCAGTCGAGGAGAAGGCATCGGCTTTCTTATTGGCTCCTGATCAAACTGCGGGGCTGAACATGATACAAAAAACGAATAATCCACAGCGTGTAAAAACAGTCAGTGCCTCCAGCAACAATTAAAAACGACAACAATGCAGACAATACTTACACTGACAGAAGTTGTCACCAAGAACCTGCCTTGCCTGGAAAACATATTAAGACATTTAGCACTTTAGTGTCCTTTTGTGAACTATGTATAACTGAACCAGCCAGATTTGAATGTGCATTATCCCTTACATAATGACATATAAACAACTCTATTACTTTTTGGGGCAAGGATGCAGGATGGTTCTCCACTATCATTCTCTTGAGGTAATGTAGCCACAGCCGCTTCTCCTCCTGGTTTTTAGCCTACATATAAGGTAAGTTTTTCTTAAGGTAAAGTTGTTAATATACATTATAAAAAGTACATTATAAAAATGTATATATTTTACCTGAACAATGTGTTGCTGTTTTGGGATTGTTTGATCGGACACCTTAAAACAGAGGGGATCCTTCATGTTTTCCACTAAGAGCAGATTACAGCACTTGAAAGATGAGAGGGAGAAACGGAACAACATGAGGCCTGCATATCCCAAATCCTGTAATATAACACTATACTCCTACTGTAGATTTATGGTAGATTTGGAAATTAACATGACTTACAAAGATGTGAGTACTGTATATGAAATGATCCAGCCTTTTCTTGGCAATTAGAAGCATTTTGTCAAAAAGAAAGAATGCTCTTTCCTTTTTCACACGCTGAACCCGGAAGGAACCTTCAAGAACCAGTTCCCCAAAACCGCTTAGATCAGGACCAGTCCAGTTCAGCAACAAGCTCTCAATCTCCTATTTAAAAAAAAAAGAAGTTACATTTGCAGTTGGAATAGAATTCAATACATTGAAATCTCACAGTTACAGAATATTTGATACTGTAAAAAGTCATAGGGTGCGTTTGATGTCTGGGATTACCTGAAGTCTGACTGCATGTTCCTGTTTCCTCTTCATGTCATTGATGTACCAGGCAACTGCTGTCATGGTTATAATGGCATCTTCTACCACCTCATACCCTGGATCACTTTTATCAAAGTGTTTGGATAGTTCCTACCACAAGGGGGCGACAACATATCAGCTGTACAGTCTGACAGGAGTTACAAATTTCTTTCCAAAGGGTCAGGGTTTGTTTAGTTAGCATGGCCCCATTTGCCCTGCTGGTAGATGGCAGGATCAGAGCCAAAATCGGCACAACTGTCACTGTATTATACTCCACTGACCTGCAGTAAAAGGTGGTATTTAAGAATCCTTTGCACCGGTTTCAGCAGGTAGGTCTCCAGAGGCAACGAGTGACACAGGGTGGCCTGCCTTTCCTGGAAGAAGCGCACCAGGCTCTCGTTCTTCATGCAGTCCCGCAGAACGGCTACTGAGCTGGACGGAAACAGGGAGGAAGACATTTAACAGGGTGGTCTACTGGGAGACTCATCAGTTTGGCAGTTTTGCCTGACAGCACTTCATCTTATCATAAGGCCTACGGTAATGCATTCAGCTGATGGGCCTGTAAACCTACAAATGTACCAACAAAACACTCAGACTCTTCACATACAGTCTCTAAATGTTAAATACAACTCAGAAGTATTAATTTGTTTTTATGAAACCTCCTGCTTCTTCCATTTTCACACAAAATGTGTTTTTATTTCTTGCTGTAACTTAAGTGTTTCAACACATTTAGATGTATATGAGTACTGCCGTGTCAAGTATTTATAATAAATTTTCTCTCAAGAATCTGTACTAAGACGAATCAGCGCTGCAGTGTTATGTGTATTAATATGCAACAACTAATTCTCTAAAGGTGGATCAGAATCAGCTCTAGCAGAACATCTGTTGCTGTTGTACCAGAGGCCCATGGGAATACTAAGAGAGGGGCTGAAAAGTATTTCCAAGTAGTCATCATCCAAGCATGTCTGCCTCTGATATGTCTAATTTTTACACTAGACATATAGCTAACACTGACTAATTAAAACCACATGACATTCATCAAAAATATCTTACATGACTATACATCATTGCGGTTGACATCTACATCACATGAATCTAATTATGTTTTCCACAAAAATGCATTGATGAATTTTTGTTACTAAGGTTTTTAACAATTTAATCAATTTGAAATGTAAGTAAATAAATTTTAATTAAATACACATACTGTTAAAATGTTTGAGGTTGGTAAGATTTTTTTTTTAATGTTTTGAAAGGCTGCATTTTTTTTTTTTAGCAAAATACAAACAGCAATATTGTGAAATTATATATATATATATAAACTGTTTTCTATTTTAATATATTATAAAATGTAATTTATTCCTGTGATGGCAAAGCTGAATTTTAAGCATCATTACTCCAGTCTTAAGTGTCACATGATCCTTCAGAAATCATTTAAATATCCTGATTTGCTCAAGAAACATTTCTTATTATTATAAATGTTGATATTAATATTTTTTGGAAACCATGATACATGTTTTGGAAGATTCTTTAGTCAAAAGACCAGCATTTATTTGCAATAGAAATCTTTTGTTACATTGTACGTCTATAGACATTTTTTTAATCAAAATCTTGCTGGCTTCAAACTTTTGAATGGTACTGTAGTGTACATAATAGCAGAGAAATAGAAATATTCTTCACTTACTTGGGGTAATTCATGCAGTATATGGTGTAAATGTCAAAAGCTTCACTCTAAAAAAACAAAAAATCATAATTAATTGACTTCAAAGACTGATTGTATGATAACACTTTCACTTCTAATTTTGGACATTACTTGCTGTTCAAAAATATGGAAAGTGTGGTGTTATGAAACCAGACAAAAATACAACAGAAGAAAAAAAAAAAATGGCACAATCATTGACTTTGGCAGTATGTGGGAGATTTTCCACTAAACGTTTGTGCACCAAAAACAGAAGCAGTACAAGAACAATCCAATCAAGTGAACCCCGTCATCTGCTTTGGCAATGGTCACTATACCCAGATCTGACCAGATATGGGCAGATCAGCTTCAGTTACATTCACTGAACTGCATGTAAACACATCTAATATTTGCTCTATTTGGGGCCTGATATCTAGTCTAGAGGCATTGCTTTGATTTGGTACAAGTTTGGGGTTTTTTGATGCTGCTGAGATTATGGGAGGAAAAACTTGACTCTGAGCCTCTATGGCATTAGAGAAGGTTAAATTGAGCTAAAACCTCAAAATAACCCACCGGTAATGGCTTAATCAAATGTACTCTGTGCTTCCTAGGCCAGTGCTAATTGATCCTAACAGTGGCCTGTTCAGCAGGAGGTAAACACTGGGTTCTTGGTGCTTGAGACACTGCCTCTGGCAACTGAAAGGTAAAGAACGATTTCCTTTTCTAAACCAAGAAACAAATCATTGCAGAAAAAAGAATGAGCACATTCAACCCCTCTACCACTGCAAACAATGATGTCCTTGTCTGGTTCCCATCCCAGTCTGGTCTGCTCATTGTTGTGTCATTGTGGTGTGGAGACAAGAGCACCAAAATTGTCTGCAAATGCACTTAGCTGACGTGTGCATGTGTTAAAAGTTCAACACTGTTTGCTGATATGTTTAGGTTTCGTTTTACAGAGTCCATCTGTTTTTCTGGCCCAAACATTTCTGTGTGCTTCTGCCATACTGCCAAGCGAGGGCCCCAACATAACAGATTAACAAAACTGGATTTCCCTTAGACAACACTCTTAGAATGACGTGCATTAAAACACTTCACTCCTTGTCTTGAGATATGTGTATTGTATGCTTTCCAATAAGGTATTAAACAGAAAAAAAAGTGTATTTTAATTTGTCATGTGCTTACCCTCTCCACAAAGCATTCTGCTATGGCTGCCGCATGTGGACTACGTTCCAGATCTTCCAAAAGCTCACTATGAAAAACAAAAGGGTCAATTCAGTTTTGGTGCATGACACACTTATTTCTGCTCACATAGTCTCACAAAAGCATTTGCAAGTTAATAAAATATATTTGAGTGGCACATAAAAACCAGTTTTCTGACATGAGTATTTGTTTGTTTAAATTTTGTCCCTTTCTGAGGAAACATCTGGGACTGGAGTTTCAAGAGGACACTCTTGACTGGAACGGGCTCAAACTCCAGGCTGCATTTCCAAACAGCATTCATTTCTTTTCTATCATTTAGACCAAACTCTTGCCTAAATGCACACAGATGGGATGCTTTTCATTTTGGCTTGATTTCCTCCAAACATGTCCCAATATCCCCACAGTCAAACTTAAAAACCTGTCTAAACTCTTAAACATAAAGGTTCCAAAAGGGGGTTTTCACAGCAATGCTATTTTAGGTTCTCCAGAGAACCGGTAAAAAGTTCTTAAAAGAATAGTTTTTTCTTAGCGCAAAGAATATTTAAATAATTTGAAGAAACTATTTCCATTATGTGCAATGGAAAGGTTCCATAGGTGTTAAAGGTTCTTCATCGAACCATAAATGCCAATAAAAACCTTTATTTTTTAAAGTGTACACAGATTTTCTACATTCTGCTGGTGGGGGAAAAGCTTTCAGGAAGTAAATCAATGAAAAACATAAATTTTGCATTATATTGACTAGTAACAGCGTCTGGAAAGCAATAAAGAAAACTTGGTTTAGTGAAACAATCTCTATTGTGACTCAAACACTAGATGGATTTTCCCCTCAGTGTTATGGATTGATATGATCTTTTGTGGCCGGTGGGACTTTTTCGATCAAGGGTGAGTGGTTGTACATTCTCCGACTATATTCTGAAGGGTTGAACGAAAACTGTGTGAAGGCACGACCAGGCATGCTGTATTTCATTCAGTCCATTAGCAAGACTCCAACATTCATTCCCGTAAGGCCCCCAAACCGCCAGGCTGGTCAATCTCGAGGGAAGCCTTACATGTCGTGAAAGAAAACAACGTGACGCTCTCTAAACACTATGGACTTTCCTTCATGTGGCTGAGGGGAAAAGTTCGGAAGGAAACCGCAGCACTCCAGCCTTCATCATCCTCTCTTCCCCTCTGAAGGCGAAACTCATTTAGTGGCTGACCTTTGTGGTGAGGGGACTTCACTGTGGTTATGAAGGAAATTGAATGAGTTTATGCATGCCTTCTTAAATTGTCCAAAGAGCTTGATGTTCTAGGTGCCTGTAGGGATGGGATGTTCTTGACCGATGACTTGAAAAGGTGTGTCATAATAACAACACATAGTTCTGTAATTTGTAATTGTAAAACAATAAAGATATGTTACTGTCGATTCAAAGCCACAAGTATATGCTTTCTGGTCCGAACTGTAGTAGATAAGTTGGATTCAATTAGATCTTGGCGAATCTTGTGAGGTTTTGGCCCTTTCACTCAAATCCCAGGAAAGTGTTGGCGGACCAAAGGTTTGAGACTTGAAATATGTGTGCTACATTCATAATAAATACTTTCCCAGGTTCTTCTTTGCCAGATACAGTACACACAAAGAGTTATTTGAGTGTTTAGGGTAATATTTGAGGTAAAATGAGAAATTTAATACATTAAGACACCAGATTGGTTTTTTGAACGTGTCAGAATTGGCTACCAAACCATGTAGCAAAATCATACAGTGAAGAACAGCAATAAAAATGTCTCACTTATTCATTTTCAGGAGATACAACCAGAGATAGGGAGTTACCTGAAAGAGGCCCTGAATGTAAAAAATGTAATTCCCTTCGTCCCATTCAGTCTTCACCTCACCCTTCCCCTTTTTTTGGACTCAACTCATAAGTTGTTGTCTTCTCTCAATTCATTCTCTCATCCTAGTCTCATCCCTTTCTTTTGTCTTACTCCCACCATTCATCCATTAACATGGTGTGTATAACTCAAACAGAAGTTCGCTGCATTAAGGTTCCTTTCATCTAGCTCGTATTTCCCACAGCAGTCAAGCCTTTATTTTTGCTGGAGACGCATCATCCTATGGAGGGGGAAATTCACACAGTCATTCTTCTTTTTTATGCAATATACAAATCCTCAGGACAAATCTACACCCGTTATTTCTCCCCAATGAGATCAAAGCAGACAGCGAGACAGTAAGGAGACAAGAGAGCAGTAAAAATGAATGCTTTGGGGGAAACCAGATTTGTCTTTATTAAGAAAAGAACACTCCTTATTCTCAGTGTCAAGGTGTACTTGAATCCAAAATAAAGTCAAAGCATGGTACAGTGGCAGACCGAGACCTCATGCAAGCACACACAGGTAAAGGTTACCTGTGTGTGGAGCTCTCGGTTGAAATAACCACCACCTTTTGCCCTGCTAGCGACGGCCCTGGATGCACTTGGAGTGTACTTGGTACATGAAACAGTATGATATTCCATTTTTATAAGACACAGTCGTTATATTAAAAGTAAAAAATAATAATGATAATAATAATAATAATTAAAGGGGTGGTTGATTATGATTTCATTTTTTTTTTTTACTTTAGTTAGGTTGTAATGCTGCTGTTTGAGCATAAACAACATCTGCAAAGTTACGACGCTCAAAGTTCAATGCAAAGGGAGACATTTTATTTTAAAGAATTCTCTGTTTAAGGACTACAACAAATGGCTGATAGGTTCTACAACGAGCTTCTTCCCGAGTCGGTGACATCTCTAACCCTAAAATTTACATAAACTGAGGAAGAGGAAGAGTTGTTGTAGTAGAGTGTTGTTGCCAAGCCGTCATTTTATGGCGGGCTGTTTCACAAATGAGGGTCAATTCAACGCTGGATTTGCACAAAAGATTAACATGACAGCACATGCTAGTCGATGAGTTGAATCAACTTCACAGCAACTACATAAATTTATCCACTAACCATTCAGAAATGTCTAGTTTCATTCTAAAAGTTGTAACTTCTTCCTGAGTCTCTCTATCAGTGTCCGACTCCGGTTTGAACAATGTAAGGCTGAACACCGTTACTGACAATCGTCATTTGATTCTCCAGCTTGTTAAAGCTCTGCCCTCTTCTGGAAAGGGGGCCGGGAGCAGCAGCTCATTTGCATTTAAAGGGACACAAAAAAACATCCAAATAGGAGAAAATTTGACAAGCTATAATAAATGATCTGTGAGGTATTTTGAGCTGAAACTTCACAGTAGGGCTGTCAAACGATTAATCGCGATTAATCGCATACAAAATAAAAGTTTGAGTTTGCATAATATATGTGGGTGTACTGTGTGTAATTAATATGTGTATATATAAATACACACAAATTAATGTATATATTTAAGAGAAATATTTATGTACAGAATATTTTTATTTATATATAATAAAAATTATATAAAAATATAAATACATATACTTGTACAATTTTTCAAATATATACATACAGTGCCACTTGAAAGTTTGTGAACCCCTTGCAGAATCTGTGAAAATGTGAAAAATTTTAACAAAATAAAAGAGATAATACAAAATGCATGTTATTTTTTATTTAGTACTGTCCTGATTAAGATATTTTACATAAAAGATGTGTACATATAATTCACAAGACAAAAAAATAGCTGAATTTATTAAAATGACCCCATTCAAAAGTTTGTGAACCATTGATTCCTAATACTGTGTGTGGTTACCTGGATGATCTACAACTGTTTTTTTTGTTTTGTGATGGTTGTTCATGAGTCTCTTGTTTATTCTGAGCAGTTAAATTGCCCAGCGTTCTTCAGAAAAATCCACCAGGCCCTGCAGATTCTTCAGATTTCAAGCATTTTTTGCATATTTGAACCCTTTCCAGCAGTGACTGTATGATTTCGAGATCCATCTTTTCACACTGAGGACAACTGAGGGACTCAAACACAACTATTAAAAAAGGTTCAAACATTCACTGATGCTCCAGAAGGAAACACGATGCATTAAGAGCCGGAGGGTGAAAACTTTTTGAATTTGAAGATCAAGGTAAATTGTACTTAATTTGTCTCCGGGAAACATGTAGGTATCTTCTGTTGCTTCCAAAGAGCAGTACTAAATGAAGAAAATTGATATTTAAACAAAATAAGAAAAATTTGGACATCTTCATCCTGTTCAAAAGTTTTCACCCCTGACTCTTAATGCATCATGTTTCTTTCTGGAGCATCAGTGAATGTTTGAACCTTCTTTAATAGTTGTGTTTGAGTCCCTCAGTTGTCCTCAGTGTGAAAAGATGGATCTCAAAATCATTCAGTCACTGCTGGAAAGGGTTCAAATATGCAAAAGATGCTGGAAATCTGAAGAATCTGCAGGACCTGGAGGATTTTCCTGAAGAACAGAGCTCAGTTTAACTGCTCAGAACAAACAAGGGACTCATGAACAACCATCACAAAACAAACAGTCGTAGATCATCCAGGTAACCACACACAGTATTAAGAATCAATGGTTCACAAACTTTTGAACGGGGTCATTTTAATAAATTCAGCTATTTTTTTTGTCTTGTGAATTATATGTAAACATCTTTTATATAAAATATCTTAATCAGGACAGTACTAAATAAAAAATAACATGCATTTTGTATGATCTCTTTTATTTTGTTAAAATTTTTTCACATTTTCACAGATTCTGCAAGGGGTTCACAAACTTTCAAATGGCACTGTAAATGTGTTTGTATTCATATATACATAATAATTACACACAGTACACCCACATATATTAGGCAAACTCAAACTTTTATTTTGTATGCGATTAATCACGATTAATCGTTTGACATCCCTACTTCACAGACACATATTGGGGACACCTGAGACTTATATTACATCTTGTAAAAGGGGCATTATGGGTCCCCTTTAAATCAAGCGGGATTTTTTTTTGTCAAATAATGCAAATTGGGGGAGATTTTATTGATTTTGAAAGAAGTCTCTTATGCTCACACAAACGGCATTTACTTGATCAAAAATACCGTAAACCAGTACTATTGTAAAACTATTATTACAATGTAACATAACAATATAATAATAAGTTTTCTGTTCTTTCTTTCTCAGAAACCATTGATTTGGTGCTCATGAAACATTTCTTATTATTATCAATGTTGAAAACAGTTGTGTTGCTTAATATTTTTGTGTAAATTGTGGTACTTTTTTCAGCAATCTTTGATAAACAGAAAGTTAAAAACAGCACTTAATTGAAATAGAATTCTTTCATCACATTATAAATGCATCCTTGCTGAATAAAAGTATAAAAGTAATACAAAATTTTGAATGGTAGTATATATATCTGACCCTGAAGTTTTAATACCTATTTAAGGGCACCAGAATAAGTGCAGAATGACACAGAAAGGTGTGACTACAAGTGCTAAAATAAACCTAGAACAATATGAACTGATTAGAAGGTTTTAAAAGAACAATAGCAAAACACAGAAATGAGTCAGCAGTGGAATGTTTTCATCACTGCAATATAGAGAGGAGATTCCCAAGCCAGCAAAAACAACCTGCTCTGTTGCAGTCACTGCACAAGACAAATGTAGCATTCCAGTGCAAAGGCACAATTTACAATGCTTCACTATAACTGGACAGATGTCTGTGGGAACAAAATAAGTCCTGTCTGCTGTCCCAGGATGCACTGCTCGCTTGGCTGCACCCTCACTTTCTGACAGGTCATGTGTGGCTCGTTCACCACAGGGGCTGGAGCTCTACCTCGGAGCCTGGCTGCTTTGGCTAAGAGGAAAATGACATCTGTATGTGTCCTAAAGCTCTGACCAGTGCCAAGAAAGTAGACTCAACAGAATCAAGTCTGAATACAGGGGCTACATTCCACAGCGATGAGCAGAGGGCTTTTAAGAGTAAGAAAAGACAAAGAGAGAGCCTTTGTGTGTTTAAACTATAAGACAGGAGGGAAAAACAAGGTCAGTCATTCATTTTATATAATCTTAACAACTACAGAGGTACGCATGACAGCTGATTTAAAGGGATTGTTCACTCCAAAATGATAATTCTGTCATTTACGCACCCTCATTGTTGTTCTAAACTCACACGCTGTTATTGTTCCTCCGAACACAATTAGAGAAATATTGAATCATTTCCAACACCCTGTTTTCCATAAACACAAAGCTTTGTGGGATGAACAGACCAAATTTCAGTCATTATTCACTCTAATAAAATTTGAGACCTGCAAATGGTAATGTTAATTTTTGATTTGTAACCTAAATTTCAGTCTATTAATCATGTAATTATAGCGTATGGTTTCAGACAAATTGGAATATATATTATATGATATAAGGCTGTCACTAACGATTGTTTTGGTAATTGAGTAACCGGTCAATTATTTTGACAATTAAGTAATCTGATCATTTTTTGTGGTAACCGAGTGAACAAAAGCCTTTAAATTGATTTAAAATATATATATAATAACAATGAGGCAATAATAATTGGTTCAAATAAAGTATCAAAAGCAAGTAATCATATGGTTTTATTGAACAACACTGTTAAAATACATTATGTAATATACATAATATAAACATGATCCATTTATCTACATTACGTTTTATAACAAATATTATGATTTTTAAATGGCTTAAATATATTGTGTAGATTTATAAAGTGGTCTAATAATGCGGTTCATGGATTCTCGTCCGTGGAATGCGCCACTTCCGGTATTTTGCTGGTTAATCAACATGGGAAAAATTGCAATCAAGGATTTTTATTTTTTTTTTAAATCAAGTACTCGAATTTAATTGAGGAATCATGACAGCCCTACTATGATTTTTTTTTTTAACAAAGAAATTAATACTTTTATTCAGCAAGGACATTGAATTGATCGAAAATGACAGTAAAGACATTTATTATGTTACCAAAAATTTCTATTTCAAATAAGAATAAATATTATATTATAAATATGGTGCTCTTTTGAACTTTTTATTTAACAAAGAATCCTGAAAAATTAAATGTATCATGGTTTACGCACAAAAAAGACTTTTTTTCAACAATAATAAGAAGAAATGTTTCCTGAGCCACCAAATCTGCATATTTCAATGAATTCTGATGGATCATGTGACACAATTACATTTAAATTACATTACATTAATTACATTACATTTAAATTGTAATAATATTTCACAATATTACTGTTTTTACAGCCTTGGTGAACATAAGACTTTAAAAACATTAAAAAAAAATCTTACTAACCAAATATGACATGTTTTATTTATAGGCGAACTTTCCCCTTAAGAATGGTTTTCTTAAAAAACTAATAACTCATTCTGCTCATTACATGCCAATATAATCTCAAACAGAGGCCAAAAGCAGCTGTGATGGGAACAAATGCTCTGCCATTTTATTAAAGAAAGCTTTATTAAATGAGGTTGTGAGGACACCCAAGAGTTTTTAAGATTTTCTGTTTTCAACAGCCAAGCTGATTTCCCACAAGAACTGGCAGTAAGGCGCCATGTTCAATTTCGACACTGCCTAATGTCATTAGAGGGATGATGTGGAGTGGAGTTGACCAAGAAAGAAAATTATGTAAAAACAGGGTGTTTGAGTGGCAAGTAGCAGCGACCCACCAACTGAAAACCTCTGGGCTCAACCATGCGTATGAGTCTGAAATAAACACAGAGTGTCATTTGCAATAAACAGTGTGAAGCAGACACATAACAAGACTGACTAAATTGTTCGGTGGACCATGCATGAACTCGCAGTGTAATAAACCATATGCTGCACGTCTTATAAAAAGAGCTTAACTTATGATGAAGGCTGAGAAAACGTCTCATGAAGAGCATTCCAGATCAACTACAGCAGTCCAGGGACAGTCTGCTGGAGTCTATCAGAAACGGCGAACACTCACCCTTGGCAGACATCTGCACATTGTCCCTCACGGTGGGACAGAGCAGGACAGAGGCCAGTCATTGTGTCGGAAAAAATTCAGCAGACACCACTACCACCCAGACAGACATCTTGACCTCCAGAACTTTGAAAGAAAGAAGACACCAACCTGTTAAACTCATAGATGTCCTCAATGTTGCAGAAGAGGGTGCTGACCTCCTCGGGTTTGAGAGGTAAGTCTCCACAGTCAATAATGCAGCCAAGATAGTCCTGAGAGAGAGAAACCGAGAAAGATTGAGTGTGATGACCTCACAGAAATCATACTAGGCATTTTCACACTTGAATTTGCTTTGCTTTTTTTAGTGATTCACAAAACTCCTGTGAGACTTGTGAAATTGGTAAAATACCTATATTCCATCACATTTTCCATTGTAAACACTAAGTTGATTCATAATTCATGGACTAAAAAAAGAGACTATAAATGGGTCCTTCACAGCAGGACATGACTCTCACCCCCGAATGATCTCTCGACACCAAAAATCTCTGTAATGTAATTACCGTGAAAGCCACACTTGAGCCCCTCAATGATCTTCAGTGTAAACATACAAAGCAGTACTGAAAAGCAAAGCATGCAACTAATACGGTGGTTATAAGGAGCCCCTCTAACAATATTTATCTTTTCTCTCTCTGCTCTTTCAACTCTGACCTTGAAAAAGTCATAAGCTGGTCTCATGAGAAAACTGTCTCATCATCATGCCACGTAAAATACTGGCTGGTTTAGGCCGCCTGCTGAGAAACAGAAGCAGGGGGTCACCAAACTTTCTCGGTTTGGGGTGTTTGGTTAACACTGCTTTATAGTCAAGCAGTTTCACTGGGTTAAATTTTAAGGAAGATCTGGGTCACAGTGAAAGACTTATAACAGAAGTGAATGTGGGGTTACACTTTATTATTATTACAGTGCCGTAATTACATTGTAATTACTCAAATAAGTACTGAGTACTATTTATTAACTACATGTACTTACTATAGAGTTACAGTTAGGATTAGTTACTTGTAATTATGCATAATTTACTGTTATTCCTATAGTAAGTTCATATAGTAACGTGTAACTACGGCACTGTAAAATAAAGTGTTACCGAATGTGGCTTATCTATAAACATTGAGATTTTCAACAGTATAGCCATGAGATGTATAGATAGTTACACTATCATTCAAAAGTTTGGGGTCAGTAAGATTATTTTAAAGAAATTAATACTTTTAGTGTCATTTTTTTCACACTAGTGATTTTATCACACTAAAATCATGTTAAAACATATGTTTACATATTGAGGCTATACAGCTGAAACAGTGTATTTCATCAAAAATACAGTAAAAAGATTGTAGTAATGGACACTGAAAATTCAGCTTCGCCATCATAGGAATAAATTACATTTTAAAATATATTCAAATGGAAAACAGTTCATTCAAAGTGTAATAATATTTCACAATATTACACATTTTACTGCATTGTTGATGAAATGAATGTAAAGCATTTTAAAAGTTTGAGGTCAGTAAGATTTTAATGGTATTGTATATCCAATTTTACAACTTAAAATGACTAAAAAAGTACAAGAACAGCTCAAATAACACACTTTGAATGAATGTAAGTCCTTTTATAAAATTATAAGTTTAATATTTCTGCTTTTAAAAAGTGCCTTTTATAAATAAGAAAACAACAGATTTTTACTTGTATAACAGAATGTTCCTTTAAAAAAATCTATAGCACAGCTTAATAATTAACTATCATTTATAATAAATAACAACCTTGTGGTAGTGAGGTTTCTGGCTTGAAGTGGTTTTCCAACACTATAATCATCATAATGCTGCTGTTATGAAGATACATTCTTGGCTTAATGAGGAAAATGAGTTTTGTATTAAATTAGAAAGTTAATCATATTTTACAACCTCTGTTTTGTCCAACACAGGCCAAAAACCAAAACAGATCAGATGCAAATGGTCTCTGGAGTGGTTGCTGGCTGTTGAGCTGGCAGAGTTAAACAGCGCAATCTATCAACATTGTATCAGTCAGTTTATCAGTGCTTGGCCTCATTAACCCTTAATTAGCAAGCCTTGGGACCAAAACCAACAAACCGACACAGACAAACAAATTCCACCAGACTGCAACGGACTATAGTGCGGGAAAGTGCTAAGAATGGCCCCTACAATCTCCCGAGAGAAACTACAGACTCTGGAGCCAACAAAAGAAGGCCACCAGGCAAAACAAACTAAAAAAAGATTTTAACTGGAAGTTACAATAAATAGCTACAAATAAACGTACATTATGAGTATAGTGAGACAGGAGACTGGCTTTATAAGGGGCTCTCTTTGTCACCCTCCCGCTTTCCCTATGCCTCTGCATTCCTGGACTGTAAAACATGGGGTCTTTTTTCCTCTTCTGTTTGTTTCCAGAGCCACAAGGCGTCTGGGAAAGCAAACATGCTGAGGTGGGGGCAAAATAAGCCAGAAAATAAGGGACTGGCGTATTCAGCACCTTTACCAGGCAGGGGGGGACATGGACACTGTAATTACACTGATTTACACTCAGCCATAGGCTGGAGTGAATTCCCCTGAACGAATTGCGCTCATGAGCATGACACATGGCAAAACTGGAGCGCTAGATGAAGAGATGAGTGATGACACAGCTACTCAGGGAAGAGTGAAAATCCAGGAGGTGAGGGGAAATCTGAGGATTACATTGTGAGTTATGAAAGGAGAGTGTGCGAGACAAGCGGGACCAGCCACAGACAAAGGAACCATAAGTTATGTGCACATTTTCTTGGCAGATGGCGTCTTACTGAAATGACTTACTAGAGCGTACGTGAAGAGTGTTATGACAGCCAGTCTGGCAAAAAGAAAAACATAAATGTTCACATATGAGATATGGACCAGAATGAGAGAAAACACGAAGAGAAGAGAAGAGAAGAGAAGAGAAGAGAAGAGAAGAGAAGAGAAGAGAAGAGATAGATAGATAGATAGATAGATAGATAGATAGATAGATAGATAGATAGAAAAGAGGAAAAAGAGGGACAGACAGAGACAAAAAGAAAAGAACAGAAAAGAAAAAAGAGAGACAGTCAGACAGATAAACAGACATAAGAAAAAAGAAAAAACAGAAAAGAAAAGAGTAGAGACAGACAGATAAACAGACAAAGAAAAAAGAAAAGAAAAAAGAAGAAAAGAAGGGACAGACAGACATACAGTATAGACAAACAGATAGAAAAACTAGATAGATAGATAGATAGATAGATAGATAGATAGATAGATAGATAGAAAAGAGGAAAAGAGGAGGGACAGACAGAGACAAAAAGAAAAGAACAAAAGAAAAAAGACAGACAGATAAGCAGACATAAGAAAAAAGAAGAGAAGAAAAGAAGGGACAAACAGACATACAGTACAGACAAACAGAACAACTGACAAAGAGAAAGAAAGAAAGAATAGATAGATAGATAGACAGACAGACAGACAGACAGACAGACAGATAGATAGATAGATAGATAGATAGATAGATAGATAGATAGATAGATAGATAAATAAGAGGAAAAGGAGGGACAGAGACAAAAAGAAAAGAACAGAAAAGAAAAAGGAGAGACAGACAGACAGACAGATAAACAGGCATAAGAAAAAAGACAAGAAAAAAAAAAGAAAAGAAAATAAGGGACAGACGGACATACAGTATAGACAAACAGATAGAACTAGCAAAGAGAAAGAAAGAGGGACAGACAGAGACAAAAAGAAAAGGACAGAAAAGAAAAAGGAGAGACAGACAGACACAGACAGACAGATAAACAGACATAAGAAAAAAGAAAAAAAGAAGAAAAGAAAAGAAGGAACAAACAGACATACAGTATAGACAAACAGAACAACTGACAAAGAAAGAAAGAAAGAAAGAAAGAAAGGAAAAAGGAGAGACAAACAGATGAACAGAAAGAAAGAAAGAAAGAAAGAAAGAAAGAAAGAAAGAAAAGAAGGGACAGACACATTATAGACAAAAAGATGACAAAGAGATGATAGATAGATAGATAGATAGATAGGAGGAAAATGAGGGACAGAGATAAACAGACAAGAAAAAAAGAAAAATTAGAAAAGAAGGGACAGACAGTACAGAACAAACAGAACAAGTGACAGAAAGAAAGAAAGAAAGAAAGAAAGAAAGATGCTATCTCTGAGAGGAAGTTTGGAAAGGTGGCAAACAATAGAGAGAGAGAGACTGTAACAGAAGTTAAACACACTCTCAGAGTCTTTGTCTGGGAAACTAGGTCAGTTTGGAGTTTGGAACAGGAGTCGGTCCCTCTCTCGTGAGCAGCCCCTCTCCATCTCTGCTTGTGCCCCAGAATGGGGGCTACAGCCAAACCCCCCTCGTCCCCCAATTTCCTGTCCTATTTGGCTGAAATACAGCTGAAACAAAAAAGGGGAATCTCTCAGTCTTGCTCCCCTAAACGCTCCCCACATCAGCACACACTGGAGCTGAACCCACTGCACCTGAATGCCACCAAACGACACTTCACAAACTAATAATAACCCACACAAACAACAGGCAAAACACTAAGACACAGCAAATCTGTGCACTCTGAGCTCGTTTCCAGCTAGCTTGACATCATTCTTTGTTACACTTTCTATCAAAACCAGACGGCTCTTACTAATAGAAGCTGAGCCCGGCTCAGTATGACTCCAATCAGACATCATACATACATATCCCAGAGTCAGCACTATGTCCCCGAAACCATCCACCACTCAGCCTCCATTTTGAGACCACAGATTGATAAAACAGCAGCATTCCTCGGCATGATCCACGTCTTTCAGCAACCAATTTCTGGCTATTTGATCTGAAGGCATCTTTTCATAAAGCAGCGCAAGCTTGCATGCCTTCTCTTTTTATTGGCTTATGAAAAGCTCGACTTCAAATAAACCATCAGCAAAAGGGAAAAGGAGTTACATTTCAGGCATTCCCCAACCTCCAGCCTATGTACCCATGATCCTCTGCAATCAATCAGTCACAGATACAAAGGGTAACAGATACAGTATATTCGCGCACACCTGTTTTTGGCCGGCACTGGCAACATTCCCATGAGTTCAAAGGCTGTGTAGACCACAATCACAATGACCCGTCACTCATGACAGACCCTTCTCAACCCTCTCTCTGGGCTCAAAGTAAAATCAGCACAAATTAAGCTAAACTCACCTAGTGTGTTTAAATTTATGCAAATGAGAAGTGACTACTAATGGAAGTGGTAAAATCGCTGCCAGTGTGAACGGGCATAACATGTCTTGGTGCTCATCCATGACCCCCGCCGAAGGTCACAGCGGAGGTCTGATCTTCTAGCAACCTGTGCATGGAAATATGATGAATGTGTTGAGAAGCATCCACAAAGAGTCTCTTATATTTACAGCACACTCTGATTTGTGCGAATATGCGTTTGAAATTCTGAGCAACAGCCTCCTTATTGTCCCGGATCAGCGCTGTGCATACGAAAAGCAGCGCAGAGATGCGTTTGAACTGACAGTATGAATTTATTGTTACTTTCATCCAGTGCCATGACCTCCTTTGCTCCACCTGAATGCGTGATGAATGGCACAACAGAATCTCACAATGATCACATTTTAAATCGCCGCTGGCACAGGGAAAGGGCTTGGCTTTATCTGCTGTCTGTTATATGAGTCCTGGATTACATACAGGGTGGGTGGTGGGTGAAGAGATGTGACGGTTGAAATGCTGATCTGGATGAGCTTCCATGACTGAGCAATCCTAGAGCCCAAAAGAATGTACAACCACCTGGGTGGGTTTGGACCAGCAAAAATAATAGTATTCATACTGCAGTGGGTCTTTTTCAAAGTCATCCTATATGAGTTTAATATTCATATTTTATTTTTATTTTTATTTTTTTTTTAAAACACACACACACACACACAAAAAAAAAACATTTAAGACATTTAAAATAGGGGTTCTTGCCCATGTAAACCATCACAAGCAAGCTGTTTACAGGGGGTGTTTTGGATGATCTCTAGACCGTTACTAGATACTTGGTAGGTTGTTATAGGTGTTTTTCCTGGGTGTTGCTAGGTGCTCGCTAGGGTGTTCTGGGTGGTTTCTATGCCATTGCTAGGTGCTCGCTAGGTTTTTCTGGGGTGGTTTCTAGGGAGTTGCAAGCTGTTTGCAGGAGGTGTTTTGGATGGTCTCTAGACCGTTGCTAGATACTTGCTAGGCTGTTATAGGTGGTTTCTAGGGTGTTGCTAGATGCTTTCTAGGATGTTCTGGGTGGTTTCTAGGCTGTTGATAGGTGCTCACTAGGGTGCTTTGGGTGGTTTCTAGGCCGCTGATAGGTGCTTGCTAGGTTGTTCCGGGTTGGTTTCTAGGGCGTTGCTAGCTGCTCACTGGGGGTGTTGTGGGTGGTTTCTAGACCATTGCTAGGTGCTTGCTAGGGTGTTCTGAGTGGTTTCTAAAGCGTTGCTAGGTGCTCGCTAGGGTGCTCTGGGTAGTTTCTAGGGCAACAAGTGCTCACTAGGTTGTTCCGGGGTGGTTTCTAGGGCGTTGCAAGCTGTTTGCAAGAGGTGTTTTGGATGGTTTCTAGATGTTGCTAGACACTCTCTAGGTTGTTCTGGGTGGTTTCTAGGGCATTGCTAGATGCTCGCTAGGGTGTTCTGGGTGGTTTGTATGCCATTGCTAGATGCTCGCTAGGTTTTTCTGGGGTGGTTTCTAGGGCGTTGCTGGATACTCGCTAGGTTGTCCTAGGTGGTTTCTAGGCTGTTGCTAGATGCTCTTTAGGGTGTTCTGGTTGGTTTCTAGGGCCATTGACAGGTGTTCACTAGGGTGTTTTGGGTGGTTTTAGGGGTTGCTAGATACAAGGTTGTTCTGGGCGGTTGTTCTATGGTGTTGCAAGGGGATAGTTTCTAGGGCGTTCTACTCGCTAGGTTGTTGATAGGTTGTTGATAGGTGCTCGCTGGGGGTGTTCTGGGTACTTTCTAGGCCAATACTAGACGCTCGTCAGGGTGTTCTGGGTGGTTTCTAGGGCATTGCTAGGTGCTCGCTAGGTTTTTCTGGGGTGGTTTCTAGGGCGTTGCTGGATACTCGCTAGGTTGTCCTAGGTGGTTTCTAGGCTGTTGCTAGATGCTCTTTAGGGTGTTCTGGTTGGTTTCTAGGGCCATTGACAGGTGCTCACTAGGGTGTTTTGGGTGGTTTTAGGGGTTGCTAGATACAAGGTTGTTCTGGGCGGTTGTTCTATGGTGTTGCAAGGGGATAGTTTCTAGGGCGTTCTACTCGCTAGGTTGTTGATAGGTTGTTGATAGGTGCTCGCTGGGGGTGTTCTGGGTACTTTCTAGGCCAATACTAGACGCTCGTCAGGGTGTTCTGGGTGGTTTCTAGGCCGTTGCTAGGTGTACTGAGTGTTATTAGTGGGTTGCTATCTAGAGTTATCTCAGTGGTGACATACAGGTCAAGTCAAAAGAGCCCACCTAACCTCAAGATATTTTGAAAAATGTAAATGTGTCCAAAACAACAATAAACTTTCATTGTATGGACAAAAAACTTTTTTTTTTCCAAGAGTGCCTTCTTTTGTGTTCCAAATGCATACAGGTTTAGAATGACATGAGGATAAGTAAATAATGACAAAATGTTCTTTTTTGGGTAAATTAGCCCCTTAAAGGTTAAAGAATATAAGAAACATTATTTCAACATTGTTTTAACATTGTTGAAATGTTGTTCAACATTATTCTCATACTGAAGTTTATTTGGTTGCAAATTTAGTTTTTTGCATGGTACATAGAGATGTCTGGTCTTCTGATCCTTACCTCCACAATGCTCTTGAGGTCCCTCACATAGGCCTGTTCGGTCTCCACGATCTCCAGCGCCACCCTCTCCAGGCGAGTGAGTTTGGGCAGCGGTGTTGTGGAGGCAGGGTGGGGACTGGCTCCAGTCAGTAGGGAGAGAGGGGTGAGGTCCAGGCTGATGTCTGAGCCGTTACGTTGTGGCCCGGGGTAGACCGGCAAGGCTCCATAGGGGAGCGATGAGGAGGAAGATGAAGAGTGTCCATCCTGCAGCGAGGCAGATGAGGCAGAGGAGCTGAGACTGGCACCGCGGTCACTGTCAGAGCACACCGTGTTAACAGAGGTGCAGCTCCCACGGGACGCACCGCCTGAGGAGGCCATGCGGCTCACAATCCCACTCAGCGAGGACACAGAGGAGGGGCGCTTGGCAGCTGCAGCAGAGAGAGACAGAAACAAGTTAGTGTGCGAATACCAGTGATCACTGCATAATACTGAATTTTTGTTTCATAATACAGAGTATCTAGCATGTTAAAAAAAAAAAAAAAAAAAAACATTATGAAAAGCAAATGAGATCTTTTAATTGTTTTGCCAAGACAGCAATGTAGAGCAAATGGAGACTTTGGCTTAAATCTTCTGCTTCTTGAAGACCCCAGTAAACTCACATGTGTCTATTCTAGAGTTTAAGAAGAGATCTCAAAACTATATTTTAAATTGTCAGGATACCAAAGTCTGTGTCCATGAATCAGAGATATTAATACAAACTCATTATCATTTCTTATCAACCACTTCCCATTCCAATTATTTTTGATAATCTTTACTTTTCTTTGGTCTCTTTTTCTCTGGTTTTCTGGGTTTGAATATAATATAATATAATATAATATAATATAATATAATATAATATTATATAATGATTTTATGGTTTTCAAAATAAGGAAACAAAAAGAAAAACTTTATTTACAAAAAAATTAATAACATTTTATAAAAAAATTGATTTATATACTACAAATTGTATTTACATTTAACAATATATATATATATATATATATATACACTGTATATAATACAAATATAATTTCGAAAATATGTATATATTATAAATATATATTTTTTTAAATATAGTAATGTACAAACCTAGAGTAAAGTACAAGGACAAACTATAAGTGCTTACAATGTGTTTCCTGCAAATATCTTTCTGCCTGCCTCAAAGGTGTGACTGTGCAAAACTACATCACAATGGTTTGCAGCAAATCCACAGAGGCTGTCAATCTAACGGTGCTGTGCACGCCCTGTATAGACAGGAAACAAAAATCACAACTTCCTGACTGCAATTTGCTGGACGATTAAACCTGTGAACACAGAAGTCATTCAATCAGCCGTGCCCTAAAACGACCAGAACATCTAAATCAAAACAGTGACGTTCTGCCTGAAGAGCCGTATCAAAAACTGAACACAACAGTCTGGTCGTCAAGGCAAGAGAACACAGGCCGGTACAGAGCGCTGTAAGGATTGGCATTGTTTAAAGGCTGAATGCTGGGCTGTGCTCATCACAATGGTGGCCCAGTTACAGAGCACAAGCCGGCAGAGACGAACAATCCTCCATTTCCTCTGACCTAGCAGGCAAGGCGACGCAGTCAACTGTTACTCTCTGCACTCCCTTCCTCGCCAAGTCTGCCTATCATCCATCAAGTATTTCATCTGACCATTAGCTGGAACTGCTTGTAGCCTTTTCTCCCATTCCCTGCATTCATAGAAGGTTTGAAAGCACTTCGGTAATATAGATTGCCTGAATTTGATTTAACACACTCATAAAGTACATGAAGGCATGTGTTTATCTTTTGCTGGCCCCAATCCAAGATCAGCACCACTATGGCGGCAGTCGCACATAAAAAAATGTGAAAATGAGGAAAAAACGTGGAGGGACGGATTGTAAAATTCTTTGCAGCCAGACATACATCACCACAACAGCCATCTTTTGCTTTTTGTTTGATGCCTATCTCGAGATCAGCTGTACTGGATACAAAAGCATTCAGAAGCATGTTCAAAGCACGGCATAAATTCAGCCAGACAGATGCATGAAGTGTGACAATGTAAACCCAGTGCATCCTGTGGAACAAAAGCAAACAGACAGGGTACTCCATCACTACTTGGGCATGAAGTCAGAAACTCTCATGTGGCATGGAAGGACCATAAGCAGGGGACTGTTTCACCCTAAACCTTATCCCTATGGATTCTGTTATCCCCAACATTAAGTTTAAAGAGCCTCTAAGCCCACAAAACGAATTAAGTGTGGATAAATCGGTTGGGATTTCCAACAAAACCTGACAATCTCTAGATAAGACTGATGAACATGTGCGTGAGCCAAAACACATATACTGTTCTTCATAATTATATGATTCTCAATGGAAAATGGAATGACTCGATTAATTGTGCAGCTGCTTTAGAAATCTGAAATAATACATTAGAGCTCATTTCCTCATAATATTTTCATAATGACATAGATCGACTTGGAAATAATGTAAAAAACACCTTAATTTGGTCTTTGTGTCCATAATTGCGATAAATTATTAGTCATTGATACGTACTAATTATGAGTTCCAGTAATTGTGGTATTTTCATCATAAATTTCATGCGCACTGTTTTTTTTTTTTTTTAGTCACTTAAAGTCCAATAAAGAGCCTAACAAGGCTCACCTAATTCCTAACAGAGAATCAGGCCTGTTATGTAGATCACGGAAGTCTGTGAAGATCATTTGGCCAGATGAGTGAAAGCCAAGAGAAAGATATCACATACCTGATCCGCAAGGCACGGCAACATCAGCTGGAATGACCACCAGTGCGGTTAGCTGTGAAATATGTCTTCTCACTGTAGTTTAGTTAGTCCTCATAACTAATTCAAAGCAACTGGGTAGCACCGTCTTCCAAATGACTTCTGAAACTGAATCTTATTCCAACAGAGACTAAACGGACCTCACTGTAACGCAGACAGGAACCATGCACCATATCTAACGTACATGAAAAGTGAGTGAGTCTTGTTCACATGTGCACACTTCCCTCTCATAGACAGATTTCCTGTCTAGGTGTGTATTAGCCTGCAGGCCGCAAAACCACGTTATTTCGAGAGTTGTCAAACTCTTCAGTCCTTGCCGGAAATACTGAAGAGCACTTGTGTGCTCAAGAAACAAGAACACAATATAGGAGGTTTGGATTTGGGTGAATCTGTCCAGGTACTGTAACATTTCACCCCAAAATAAAGCAAAAAAAAATAAAAATAAAAATAAAAAATAAATAAAATATATTAATATTAATAATAATTCATCTTAATTATGTCAGATAACACTTAAGCAAAACATGGTCAGGTCAAAGTGTCTGAATAATTTTTGGTTCCAAATTTTTATCAATTTTACTGGTAGTCCACTGTATGAAGAATTTTGGGGTATAATATGTCACAGTTTATTAGAATGATTTCTTAAGGATCATGTGACACTGAAGACTGAGTAATGATGCTGAAAATTCAACTTTACCATCACAGGAATAAATTACATTTTTAAAATAGTTATTTTAACTTTTAATAATATTTTAAAATATTGTTGTTTTTACTGTATTGTTGACCAAACAAATGAAGCCATGACTTCTTTAAAAAAAATCTTACCCCAAACTTTCAAATGGTAGTGTATATATATATCTATGCTTTCCATTTCTAACTAACACAAGTTCCTTAATAAGATCATCCTCCTCCAGATAATGACATCATTTTTTATCGGGAACAGAACAGAAAACAGTATCAAAACTTGTCTGAGCTTGACCGTAGCATACTGAAAGTCTGCTATGCCTATTTATAGGAATACATCCTTAAATTACAACACTGACATTCAAAAGAATGAAAAAAAAAAAAAAAAAAAAAAAAAAAAAGGTACAAGATGGAGCTGAGCTTGAACAGTGAATGTTTATTTGTATCAGCATATCTGGGTGTTCATCCATCTGCTGAGATACTTCCTGTGTGCCATGCCAGTCTGCACCTGTCGGCCCCATTACAGGAAGTGGTGTAACCAAATACAAGCAGTTCCCTGCAAAGATGCTCAGAGCTCAACACCACCTAGTCATCACATGCCAGCTGAGGTCAAGAAGATATGATTTAGGTCAAATGTCAAAGATGTTTGTATTCATGACCTCTTTATTCTTTTGGGGTTGATTGGTTGTGATTTTAAATGCATTTGTTTTTGACTGTATATGTACTGACAGGGATATATTGCTCTTTTGGGATGTCACTTGTAGTATATTGACATATTCCAGATTCTATTTGACATAAAAGTTTCTTTCCAAACATAAATGTGCCCCTTGGTCTCTGTTGCATGATCAGAACTATTTCAATCATGAATTGTTTAGAGAGCCCAATCCAAAGAGAGGTGACCAACCCTAAACAATTGTGATTGTCAGCACATTTCCAACAGACTTGTTCAGTTTGTTTGAATTGATAATGTAAGCAACCATTCTTTGTAAAGTAGGAGAGGCTGAGGTCCAAAAATATCAAGAGGGAGACCACCCTGTCTAATTCTGAACCTGATAATTCTTAGCGTTTCATTCCTAATAGACACTCTTATCTAGGGCATGCTTGATGGCTTATCTCCATTGAAAATTGTGCAATATCTCGGAAAATATATCTTTCGTCATTTTCCCAGGCTCTCATTTGTGGTTTTGAACTCAACCACAACACAGAAGTTAACAAAAGCAAATTTAGACCGTGAATGAGCAGTTCCTGTCAGTAGCTTTTGATTGGGATATTACATAACCATGTTAAGATTTTCAAACACTGATATTATTTGATTGGCGTCTGACCTTGGTTGCTGTTTTTTCTCTGGCTGTCGCGGCCCGCCCCCTCAGGCATGGTGTGATTCTATCACAGGAAGTAGAAACCTGCAAAACAAATGCAAAGTGTTAAAAACAAAACAGTGTCAGTTGATCAATAAGTAATGTTATGTGACAAATGTAATAAAAATATGGGCAGAAAATAATAATAATAAATAATAATAATGACAGTAAAAATATAAAAATAATATATATAATATTATATATATATATATATATATATATATATACACACTCTACATACAGTCAAACCAAAAATTATTCAGACATTTTTTATATTTTTGATATATTTTACTAGTGGGTGCAGGACTCTATAGTTCATTTATGTAAGTGAGGATAGCAAAATAAAGTAAACTGTGACATATTATACCCAAAAATTCTTCATACAGTGTACTACCAGTAAAATTTATAAAAATTTGGAACCAAAAAATATTCAGATACTTTGACCTGACCATGTTTTGTTAAGTGTTATCTGACATAATTAAGATTAATTTTATCTGACATAGTTTAACTCTGAGATCTTGTCATATTTTATTACCATTTTTTTAAAACTATAGTGAATAAACTGTATTAATGAATGAAATGTTTAAGGTGTATAAATGTATAAATATATATAAAATGTTAAAACCAACTAATGAAATGAAATTAAATGAAATGAGATGAGATGAGATGACATGAAATTAAATGATATTAAATTAGCTCAGTGGATTGCACTGACACCTCAGAGTAAGAAGGTGTATTTGGAAAATAAAATAAAATAAAAATATAAAAAACAAAAAGCAAAATAAAATAAAATACAAAAAAAAAAAAAAACAGAACAAAAACAAAATAAAATAAAGTAAAATAAAATAAAATAGCTCAGTGGGTAGCACTGACACCTCACAGTAAGGTCTGTTTGGAAAACAGATGAATAAAATAAAATAAAATAGTAACATCTCTATAACATAAGCATACTGTCCTACACAGTCAGCTCAGACATAAGTTAGAACATTATTATCATAATATACTGTATACTCCCATTAGTTTAGACTGAGAAAAACTACTGCAAACGGGCTCTTTCTTTATCAGTGCTAAAGTGCCTTCCGCTTCTTTCACATGAAGAGGAAGACAATGAAAAAAAACTAGAGGAAAAAAATACCAAAGGTCTGAGCCAAAGCAATTAAAGAGCTGAAACGCGATAGATTCTGTTTGAGTAAGTGGCGGGGGGTGGGTAGCTCGCAGCCTTCTCTCTCTCTCTTAAAAAAGAAGAGAAAATGAAACATATGTAATGGTTGGCACAGACACAAAAATCTGCAACTCTCTTTCCCAAATGTTGAGCATGTGTCCTGTCAGCGCAATTGGTGCTGGAACTTCAGGAAAAGGAAACAATAGGGATAGACAGGGCTCCTCTATGATGTGTTAATGTTTATCATATCCCAACAAGCCGTCTCCCATGTCACCTGCCCCGGCCTTCACTCCGCAGGCTCCCTGCTGCCCGTCACTCAGAGGACAACACCAGCGGGAGAGCTCAACATCTGAGGGAAAAGCTCTAACTATCCAACCATGCTTCATAACTCAGGAGAAGACAGAAATAGTTCACAGCATAGAGTACAATTTCTCCTTTCTTGTTTTGCTCTGATGTCTAACAATAAAATTGACACAGGTCTTTTCCCATCAAATTGACTTATGATTTTCAATAAGGAGTTTTCTGTTATCTAAACGGAATAAAATATACATTCAGTATCATGCAAATGAAAATATCCCTAAAATAAAACAGAAAAAAAATTCATAAGACAATCTTTTTTCTTTTTTTCTAAATTAGTTAAAAATAAAATAAAATTCAGGCATCACAACATTAAAATGTACATTTGCACAACTATAATTATTATTTTAAAAAAATAAAAGTGAGAAATACATTATAGAAAAGGTAATCTAAATGTAAAACATGAAAAATGAGAATGTGCACTTAATTAACCAATATCGACTGGTAAAAATCAAGCAAAATTGGCAGATAACTGATACGGCACAGACATAGGCTGCATCCGAAAACTTAGGCTGACTTGTTGCCTCGCTGCCCTATCAGGCAATGACTTTGCAGGCAGCATTTGCGCACAAAGGTACCTCACGAAACTGATTTTGGACAAACTTCTGAGGCAGCATAACGGTTTAATGATCAACAGCAAAATAGCGCAAGCTTTCTTCTAAAAACGTACATTTACACACAAACTGATCACCAACTGCAACTCAACTGTCACAGAATGGAAAGCACAGGATTGTGGGATATCAAAGGCAGCGAAGGATACATCTATGCTGCCTTCAAAAATCGATCAGATGAAGGTATCTCAGGAGACAGGAAGTGAAGTTAACATTGGATTCGGACAGGCCTTAAAGGGTTAGTTCACCAAAAAATGAAATATCTGTCATTAAGTTCCACACCCTCATGTCTTTCCACACCTGTAAGACCTGAAATCCAAGAGGTTTTTTATCCTCAATAGAAAGCAACGAAATTACCACATTCAAGGTCCAGAAAAGTAGTAAAAACATCGTTAAAATTGCCAACGTGACTACAGTGGTTCAACCTTAATTATGAAGCGACGAGAATACTTTTTGTGTGCAAAAACAAAACAAAAATAATGTCTTTATTCAACAAATTCATCTCTCCCGTGAGACTCGTACGCAATTGACCGTTCGCAAAGACTCACCTCCTTTAGTTACTGTTGCTATGTCCGTCAAGCCATGCCACTCTCATGTCACACATCATGTTCTCACAGTGAAAAATACGTCGCGGAACAAAGAGGACACTGACAATGTATCGACAGACAAGACAGAGCAGGTTACTTTTGATAAGAAACAAAGTCTCAAATTTTGTAATTTTTAAAGAAATTTAAACAATAAATACCGTTTTGTGGCTCTTTAATGTGTCGTGACAGATCGCTGTTCACCTCAGTTCATGAACCGATCATCTCTTCTTACTAGTTAATTTATATAATCAAATAAACATGAATGAACCACATTCCATGGAAAACCGTCAGTACACATAATTTTTCAAGTTCAAGTCGTCAAACGTTAATCTACTAACTCCCCTGACTGCTTTGTCAGACAAAATGGCGGATTCGGCGTTATGATTGGTTAGATCGCCTGTCAATCAAACTCCCGGCGAAGGGTCAATTGACACAGTGAATGCAGTTCCACACTTCCGTGTTTACGTCCGAACGCCGACTCATTATTGGCCGGCTCCTGCATCAGGATCACACGCATGCCTCGTGCTGCTCACGTGAACAGGCGTCGGCCAATACTGAGTGGGCGTCCTGATGTAGAACCTAGAAACGCTACAACGAAAATAGTGTATGAGTCTGACAAGGGAGAGAATTTGAATAAAGTTGTTATTTTTGTTTTGTTTTTGCGCACAAAAAGTATTCTCGTCGCTTCATAACATTAAGGTTAAACCACTGCAGTCACGTTGACTATTTTAACGATATTTTTACTACGTTTCTGGACCTTGAATGTGATCATTTCATTGCTTTCTCAAACTCTTGGATTTCATCAAAAATATCTTAATTTGTGTTCTGAAGATGAACGAAGGTCTTACGGGTTTGGAACAACATGAGGGTTAGTACTTAATGACAGAAATTTCATTTTTGGGTGAACTAACCCTTTAATGCCTTCCTACCTTCGAATACATCCTCCTAAGGCAGCATTTATCAGTTTTCGGATGCAGCTATAGTGTGCATCCCTAACCATGATATGGCTATAGTTGAATTTTATTATTTACATTCAGCATTGTTTTTTCTCTCCTGTCAGAACAGACGTGCAACCTATTTTTGGGTCACGATCCAACAATTGACAAACACTGATGTGAAGTTTTGGATCAAATACCCGAGAGGGACAGAGTCGGTTTGGGCATGATATAGACTAGCTCCTGTTATTTAGGCAGCTCTGTTTGTCTCCATACTTCAGTTGAAGTGAAACACTCAGAGCCAAGCGTAATGATCTGTTTTGGATGTCTCGAAACCAGACTAAATTAAAAATTACCCTGGCACTTTTCCATGCACTGTCCTTCAGAGTGTTTCTCACCGCAGTCCCCCGGGTCCTTTAGGGCCCATTTCCAGCTCAGCCTCATTAAAGGCATCTCACTTCCTGTAACTGCGAGCATGAAGGTTGTAGAACACTACAAGCCTTTGCGGTAAAAACCCCATGTATTTTTTTGGCTCCAGAGCTTGTTTGCTGTGAAATTCCCGAATTCCAATTGTGGTAAAAATTAACTCACTTTACGACAACAGTTTCTAATTGCGAATAAATGTTACCGTCGGAGAGAAGGTCGGGGGGGCAGTGACAGCAAGTATTTTTTGAGGCTGAGTGGATGCGAGCCAACATCTGGTTAGCCAGCGCAGAGGTTAGAATGAGGTTAGCGAGACTCCACTCTCCCTAATGCAGAGCAGCCAGTCTCCATACGTCTTCCAAACACCCTGACGTGCTCCTTGAGCAAAACTGCAACTTTGTCATAATGAAAAATGTTGAGCGAGAGGCCTTTTTCCACCCTGTAATTTTCATTACAGTTGCATCTTTCGTGGCATCATTCCAGGTGCATCCGTACGCTCTGCACTTTGACAGTCATAGAGACAAAACTACCCGCTGACAGAGTCCTATTACACTGGACAGCTGTGTGCGTGTTCTTGCCTGCACATGTGTTTGAGTGTTTTGGGGAGTTTTCTTTTGCGTGTCTAAAGGGTAGTAGAGCTGGATGACAATTATATGTTAGTGGGAACAAGTTCCCTGTTTTTTGTATTGTAATATAAAAGAGTCAGTCACTGACAGACAGCAGAGCCCTTAAAACGTCATGTATGAAAAGGGGGTTTTCACAGTAATGCCATAGAACAAGGGTTTGTGAGTTGATGAAAAGCTAATAATTAATAGAATGTAATAGAGCTGCACGATTCTGGATAAATGGAGAAACACAATTTTTTTGACACTGTTGATGTAGTGAATGCAGTGCAGCGCTTCCGTGCTTACGTCCAAACACCGGCTCAGTATTGGCCGACGCTGTACATGTGAGCACCACAAGGCATGCGTGTGATGCTGATGCAACAGCTGACCAATAATGAGTTGGCGTTCTGATGTAGAACACGGAAGTGCTGCACTGCGTTTTGTTTTTGCACACAAAAAGCTCATGGCTTCATAACAATAAGTTCTGAAAAGTATCTTTAATACTTTTCTGGACCTCAAAATGTGCAATGACGTTGCTGCTTATGTGTGGTTCAGAAACCCTTGGATTTCATCAAAAATATCTTAATTTGTGTTCCGAAGATGAACGACGCTCTTACGGGTTTGGAACAACATGAGGGTGAGTAATTAATGACAGAAATTTCATTTTTGGGTGAACTAACTCTATTTAAATAAATTATTCAATGACAAATACATTTTTTTAACAGTCACTTGTCGCCACCTAGTGGCGAAACGATGTAATGATACAATCGTTATTTGAAGCACTAAGTGGGTGATTTGCTCTATTTTGTTTGCTTCTGTAGACATTAGTGTTTATATCTGAACTATAAACTTTTATCCCAGTACTTCTGTGATAATTTGAATATTTGTAACATGAAAATAACAATATTGTGTGGGTGAAAACACTATGTCATATAATCGCTGCATGTTTCAGATTGAAGAACGGCACTGTGTTCATTTATATACATGCAACTTAATACAGTGTTTTCAGAGCAGCTTGGTTCACAGTAAATGCTGCTTCTCATGAACTTCATCTCTCCAATCGCTGTGAGTTTAACATGCATTTGGGAACGCTACAGGGGTTTTGCACCGGAACTCAGTTATATGAACTACCCACCAGGGCAGTCCCCCAAGAACTAAATATTCCTCTAGGTCCATTTTCCTGGTTGCATTTACACCACCAGTAGGAACATTTAAGTGCCCTACACCAGCTGACAGCAACGTCATTTAACGTCAGACAAAGACGACAGGTAAATGCCATTAACATTAGCTTTCTGTATGTTTATGTCTTTTCGCTGTTTCCGTGTTCGTGTGTGTTTACATGGATTTTAAAAAATGCTGGGTGCTGGTGTTTCATATGACATGCGTTCAACCAATCAACGTACACTTACTTCACTGGTAGTTCCTATTGTGCTGGGTTGGACCCTACTCTGAAGTAGGAGCTAATTTAGTCCACCTACAAGGTGTTCCTATAACTAAAATCATTCCCAGTTCCTGCAGTGCGAACACGCCAAAAAGCGGGTACAATAGTTACAGGAAGCAGGAACTATGAAAAACATTCCTAAGGTGTGAAAGCACCTAATGCATGCTAGGTTAAACTGATTTACATTCACATTTGCATTATTTGCAACAATTTTGTGTACAGCATTTCACCATTCCACTAAAATAAAAGCTTGAGGATTTGACATTAAAAGCAACTTCAAGCACATCCAAGATGGATGACAAAAAACATCTGGGAACCCCTTCCACAGAAGAGCCATTTCAGGTCAATGAATAGACCTTGAACCAGTTTTCTTAGTGTAAATGAAATTTTAATAATCTAAAAACAAAACTGAAAGGTTCATTGGGGAACCAAAAATGGTTCTTCTATGGCATTGCTGTGAAACCCCCCTTTCGGAACATTTATTTTTAAAGGTATAGGGATGTTAATGGTTCTTAATGGAACAACAGATGTCAATAAAGAATCTTTATTCACAGAACAGTTAAACCTATCAAATAGTTATTTTGCAACGAAAAAGAGCAAAGCTTCTGGTTTAACTATGAAAAGTTTAAAAACTATTGCTTTTGACACTGAACTGTAAAGAATTATCAACAGATGAATTCATATTGCTAACAGAGCCCACTAGTGTATACACACTCACACCCAATGCAACGTCCTTCTATCTAAAACTCTCCAACACAACTATATTTGTTTCTATTCTCCTGTATCTTTATTCTGCTATTATTGCAAAAGTTTAATAAACATATTAAGCATAAAACTCTCTGACACATAAGAGGTGCAATGTGTGTGTGTGGAGAGAGGTTAAGATGTTTTTTGATGTTCAACAGCTGACCTGTTCACAAAGTGAGGTCAATGCTGATGCACCCAAACACATAAACAGGAGCGTGACTATTGTAGTCCACGTGATGGGGGTCAAAAATGGCCCTGATGCTCTATTGTCTTACACTAAGAGTTCTGAAAGTTATTGTTTCTTTTCTAGCTGACCTTCACATTTCCCCGTGGAGCCGGACCACAGCCGTGCCATCCACCACTCCACTCCCCCTCCGACATGTCTGCCTAAAGCCAGCACCATATTTTTTTTAGTCTTTTCCTTGTTCGGTTAGACAACAAAGGCTTCACAAACACAATGGATAATGCTCAGTAGGGGCAGTCACCCATACTTACACAAATGCTGGTGAGGAAATGCAGTGGGCATGAAAGCAATGGGGCACTGAGGAGGGAGGGATAGTAATGCAGGCCACACTGTATGCGGTCCTCAATCACGTGAGGTTGAGGAGTTTGAGGAGCCTTTTGTTTCAAGTCTTTGTCAAGTCTTACACAATAAGTGGGGGTTGTAAAATATGGTAATAACAAAACTGTTTCTGAGAACAAATCATAATTGGCTAAGGGTGAAATAACAATGAAATAACTGAAGACATGGACATGTCACTTCTCCTTAATTTTGAGGGGAAAAGAACATCATATTTCAAGAGTTTCATTTTGCTGGACAAATAATAACTCATTCACCAGCCATGCAGATCAGGTTTATAACGTGTCCCCTTCAATTTTTCAGATTGTTCCTACTGAGTTTGTACATTTCATGCACAAATTTTGTAGCTTTGGGAATTTGGCCTACATTTTGTAGTGTAACAGCTGTCCATGTGAGATCATCCAAATTTGGCTATTATCAACTGGCCAGAACGAGCAGAGCATTCCCTGACATTCACACTATGAAACAAGGCCAGTGACCTCACGATGACCAATGGAAAGCAGTTTATACAGTTCAAAAGAAATGTGTCATGATTGCACAGAAAGGCAATCATTCCCCAGAGAACATACAGTGAGGGGAAAGAGTTTTGACCGAGAGGGCTGAAACATCCAAGTTCCTGAAGCTCAATAAAAGTGTCATCGGGTGTAGTGAAGAGTGGGGCTATAAAAAAAAAAGAGCCTGTATCCCTGAGTTCCTGCCTACTCCACCAGGGAAATTCCCTTTGTCTTAGTATATGCAACTAATTATAGAAGGAAAGCTATGCTGCAAATGATGTCTATAAAATAATAAGTGTCAGTCCATAAAAGTTCAGGGTAACAAACTAGCATGCAGCCTAATCAATTTATCAGCGGTGGGAAAAGGGGGGGCTAATGGACCTTTTAGTAGCCAGGAAAAGGAAACGCCATGTCAGTGTACCGAGCTTGGGAAGTTAAACAGTTATATATTACGAGCAGGAATGTTTCTAGTGATCAAAGATAAGAGATAAAAAAAGACAAATGGATAAATGATCCAGGCAAGGCTAAGTGTAGACAGAAGGAATGATGTGAACTTTGACCTGGATGAAAGAACGTGGCAGGGGTGCAGATAGAAACCTGGGGTGATCAAGAGTCACAGAGAAGTGCAGGAGGGTGGGACGTATTACTCATGGAGGACACTGCCAAGTCAGGCAGAGAGACTTGAGTCACCAGACAGAGGACGGCATTCACAGCTGTGCGTTTTTACACACCTGCACTTGGAAACTCTCACAAACGCACCCAGTTCCATCACCACTGCAAACACAAGACTCCTTGAGATGAGCACAGTCAGCAAACTGCACCGTCAAGATCCTCGTCCCCTCCCAAAACCATCAACTCTTTGAACCACTTCCAGCTCTTTTCTCCTACACCAGTGTCGGAAATGCTGCTGTTTGAGGGAGATGGGTGTAAAGTCAGCCTCTTGGCTGCTAAGGGATTGCTCTTGCGTTCATGCTGGGTGCTTCAGAGGCTGCAAAACTTCTATATGGACATCTGCTGGACAGATGCTCTTATCTGGGAATATCTTAGAACATTTGCATTTGAGATGAAAATGAAAACTCAAAATTAAGTGCATTTTCTAATACATCCACATAATGCAAATATGTTTCAGGCCAAAGTATACTGTTTTTTTTACACACGCTTTGCATACTGTATACGTACAACAGAACGCATAGCCTTTTTAAGTATGCTTCATTTGATAGCGTGCGAGAACACGAGCACTCATCACATGCACACTAGAAAGCTTCAACTTTGTCTATTGTCTGCACTATTTCTCTCCAAAATTTCTAAGCAATAAAAATGTAGTTGTATTCATTTAAACTTAGTTGCGGTATCTTGTTTACATGAGTATCCATTGTTGTTGTAGTCTTGGGTAGCTGTAAAACAATGTAGCAGGTATTTTAATTGCACTAATTAGTGCAAAACTATTTAACGCGAATGTGCAAGCTGAGCGCAAAAAGTATGCACAGTTAAAAAAAAAAATCAGACTGTACACGTACACTACGTGTACACTATGGTGATGACAAAATTTAGACTTTGGGCGTTAAAGGATTAGTTCACCCATAAATGAAAATTCTGTCATTAATTACTCACCCTCATGTCGTACCAAACCTGTAAGACCTTTGTTCATCTTCGGAACACAAATTAAGATCTTTTTGATGAAGTCTCAGAGCTTTCTGTCCCTCAGAGATCCAACGCAATGACCACTTCCAAGGTTCAGAAGGGTACAAATGACATCATTTAAAGTACTTCATGTGACTCTAGTGGTTAAAGCTCAATTTTATAAAGCGACGCGAGTGCTTCATTTGCTCAAAAAAAACATAATTTACCACTTTACTTACAAAATATTGATCTGCATCACACGTTCATGAGAGCTTCACGACACATACTGTACGTGTGTTGTGTTGTGTTGCGCTGTGTTCAGACTCGCGCGTCAACACAACGCACATGCGCGAGTGTTCACGAGAGCATCACAACGCAGGCGTGTTGTGTTCAGACTCGCAAGTGTTCACGAGAGCATCACGACGCATGTGTGTTGTGTTCAGACTCGCGCGTCAACACAACGCACATGCGCGAGTGTTCATGAGAGCATCACGACGCAGGCGTGTTGTGTTCAGACTCGCAAGTGTTCACGAGAGCATCATGACGCATGTGTGTTGTGTTCAGACTCGCGCGTCAACACAACGCACATGCGCGAGTGTTCACGAGAGCATCACAACGCATGCATGTTGTGTTGTGTTGTGTTCAGACTCGCGCGTCAACACAACGCACATGCGCGAGTGTTCACGAGAGCATCATGACGCAGGCGTGCTGTGTTCAGACTCGCAAGTGTTCACGAGAGCATCACGACGCATGTGTGTTGTGTTCAGACTCGCGCGTCAACACAACGCACATGCGCGAGTGTTAACGAGAGCACCACGGCGCAGGCGTGTTGTGTTCAGACTCGCGCAACTCAAAGCATGTTGTGCTTTGAGTTGTTCACAACGCACATGCGCGAGTGTTCACGAGAGCATCACAACACATGCGTGTTGTGTTCACGCAAGAGCTAACATTGTTGCGTCAACACACTTTGGATAATATTTTGTAAATAAAGTGGTAAATTATGTTTCTTTTTGCACAAACAAAGCACTCGTGTTGCTTCATAAAATTGAGTCACATGGAATACTTTAATGATGTCTTTAATGACCTTTCTGGACCTAGTTACATTGGATTTCTGTGGAGGGACAGAAACCTCTCAGACTTCATCATTTGTGTTCCGAAGATGAACAAAGGTCTTAAGGGTGTGGAACGACACGAGGGTGAGTAATAAATGACAGAATTTAAATTTTTGGGTGAACTAACCCTTTAAAGCACATCGATTGCAACAAAAATACTGATACTATGAAAGATGATACACAGAATTCAAGCTGCACTTTGCACGTCAGACACGTATTGTACCCCATCACTCCATGCGGGACATGAAGCATGAAGCTGGGAAGCTCATCAGCCCAAATTCTTGTAGCTGGGGTGCACTGGGAGGAAATGGGGATTTGGCATATTCCCTCCGAGCTCTTAGGAGGAGAGGGTTTGTCTCTTAAATTCATGGTAAACTAAGCAGCAGGTCGGCATTAGCAAGGACAGTTTTCCAAGTGAATAAGTGGATGGTGAAAAGGGGATGTTGGTTTTCAAAGCAAACAGAGCTTTGCATGTTAACCTTCACATTCAAAAGGTCCAAACATCCAGAGGGAGGGTTTGGCTGACTTCCTGCTTCTCAGTTCAGATTCCATGACCAATCCCGAAGCCTATTCTTCTCTTTGATATGATGAAAATGACCAAACAATACCCTTTCCCCCCTAAAGACCCAAATGGGCGATATTTATGATATTTTTTGTCCTGGGATATGCTGCAATTTTCATAATAACATAATAAGCTGGAAAAACACTGAAGTGTCACTTGCAGAGAGTTTTCAGAGCTCAAATCCACGTGTGTTGACATTTTCAAGAAAGTTAGACCTTGAAGTCGGTCAATGTTCTGTTTTTACCAAGTATACATGTGTCTTGCGTGTTTGGAAGGAAAATAAACATGACACCACAGCTCTACTGAAAGATGCAATGACAGACAAACTGTGTGGTGTGTGTTTAGGTCATAAAGCAAAACACCATGAACTTGCAAAACAGCAGCATATAATGTAATTCAGAATAGCTGGGATGCATTAAATACATTTTCGTCCCATCAATCACATGATGTCACTGATCCAAGTTGAAGCTGAGTTTCTTTTTTAATAGCAAATGACATATTTTGGGCTTAACTCAGGCAATATTTGCACAGACAGATTCCCACTTGTAAAGACTGACATTTTTTCAATGAGTTTGTATTCCCGGCTGAACTAACGTAAATTGAGACCAGACGGGATTCGTTGGGAAGTTTTATTTGTCCACCCCGAATAGTCAGCATTCCAGCTGCTAAAGAAAATAGTGTTTGTTGAGCAAGAGAGGGGGGCTGTAAGAGTGGTTGAGAAAGTTTGGACTTTAAATGTCTGACAAAAGATATGATGCTGAAAACAATCCCATGTTGAAGGGTTTTCCAGTGCTGCCTGTGAGCTAAGGCTGAGGTAATACACATTTTACAGAATGAGTCTATACCCAGCTGGAAAAAGGGGTTTACTGTATCTTTTATGAAATCATAATTAGGAACTGAACGGTAAAAATTACTCTGGAGCGCGTAAACAGATATAAATATAAAGTATAAATATACAGATATAAGTAAACAAATATAAAGTATATAAGATATAAATATGTTAATGTTAACAAGAACTGTTTTAGAGGTCCAAGATATGATGATGAGAGACCCCCCTCCCAACCACACACAGATACACTTCTTGACTTGCACACATATTGTGTGATATATCAATTTCTGTTTATTAAACTGTATCAACACTACTTACCAGTTGTTAGACGATAAGAAATATTCTTTTTAAAAGCATTAGGCTAGGCTACTGTAAAGTCTTAAACTTATCAGTGTTGGTTTACGACGTGGTACGTAAATATATAACTCATATTTTCCTTATCTTTGATCGTGAGAAAATCACATTGACAAGCTGTAACACATACCTTTACAGGTGTGCTGTTCGGAGACATCAAAAGTAACGCAGCCAATGTACGTACTCCAATCCTAATATCCCACCTTGATGAAAAGGGTCAACAGTTTTCCCAGCTCGTGAGCATCAGTGAGTATTCCTGCTTGCTTTGACTAAACAATGAGTCTCGAAGCTTGTCTTCCTGTAGTATAATGTCCTAAGCAACGCTGGATGCTCCAGTGTTCAGTTTCCAACTTTCTTGAGAGTCTCGCTGCTGAGTATGAGGTGTCATCCTCACTGGATACTGCTCGCGCGAACACAGTCCCATATATGAGTCACGCGTCACTCACTGTATAGACGTTACGCGCGTGCGAACGCTGAAAGAAACGTTAGCGAAAACTTAAAAATTAAGCATGGAATATCTTCAATTTGGTTTCTTTGTCTCCGTTATGATTACTCACACTCATTTATACTGCGTAATGAATGCATTAATTACAAAAATGCTAATAAATTGTCTGTTGAGAACTGACTTTGGAGGCTACATGTGTCTTGAAAGTAACTGAGCGCGAGTGTGAGAGGAGTATTGACGTGCCCACCCTCCCCGTGGACACGGACTCCTGTCTGACTTCCTGTCAGCGTAAACTCCTTTACTGCTGCTGTCCTCATTCATCATTTTGCTTCAGGGAATATAATCAGTCACACCAAAAGAGTACAATTACGACGGATGAGTGCAGAGATCAACAAAGCTTCGTTATGTTACGAGGGCGCCTCTGTGAGCAGCAGTAGTTTATCAAATTTGTAGAGCTATTAAAAACGCGTTAAATTAGCCGGAGAGGTAATGATCTGTTTTTAAGTCACAGTGCCAACATCCTAAGGTCAAATAACCTGTTAAGACTGAATTTACGTTTTGTTTATGTTTCATAGACTCCAATACTGTAGGGGAGACCGGGGCTAGTTGTCACAGCTTTTAGCTAGGCTACTCTAAAATGTATTCATTTATGTAGACATACCTAAAGTCTTGGAAAACAATATATATATATATATATATATATATTGTTTTCCAAGACTTTAGGTATGTCTACATAAATGAATACATTATGTATATATATAATGTATATATATACAAGAGTTAATATATATATATATATATATATATATATATATATATATATATATATATATATATTAACTCTTGTCCTGAGAAAACAATTCAACCTTTCAGCTATAATTTGGTCTTCATTAGTTGACCCTGTATGTCAGTGTATGTCAGTGTGGTTTCTCAGAAAATTACTAAGAGTGTTTAAGAATAAATCTAACACTTACGTTAAATGATTTTGAACTATAAAAATGGGTTTGGGGTCTCTTAGACCCCAAATAGCATTAAGAAAAACTGGGCTTTTATAGGAAATTATCACCAACTTCATGCAAACTGAAATGACTCTATCACGTCATGCTTTCAGCTTGAATAATAAAGATACGTTACATGTACAGTATAGCGTGAGGAATACTCAGACATGTCAGTGCAAGTAATGTCTTAAATCATCATCATAACGGTTTGTCATACGCCTCTGAGATCACCTCACCCTTAAATCAAGCGAATGTTTTGGAAGAAACTAGAGTGAGAATAAAAAAAATTTGGCTTCTAAAGCGTTTATCCAAAAAAAAATCCAGAGCATGTTATTTTTAGGAAATCCTTTTTAAACAATCTAGCTCAAAAGTTTTATGCTCAGTTAATGTTCTACAATGTTATCAGCTGTAAAACGAATGATTAGATAATGAAAAAGTCCTTGCATCTCATTAAGAATTCAGTTTCATTAAGTTAAATTGATAAGATAGCCACAAGACACTGGCTCATTGAATTCCTAAGGAAGGTAAACTGTGCATAAAATATTTACGAGAGTGAGGAATGAAAGGAGTGGATGGAGATCCAAGACATTCCAAGATCATTTTACTTTTACAAACAAACATGCTGTTGGATCTGAAGCGGTTCGAGGTGCATGACCTTCCACATGGAGAATTAGTTTATTTTGCACAGATAAGGAGAACTGCATTGTTTCAACAAGGCTTTTGTCTAAATGTTAGGAATTCTTGTCCTCAGTTGTAGTTTAATTGTCTTCGTGTAAACAGGTTGAGCAGTAACAGAATGTTGTTGAGATGTAGTGAAATCACTGCCAGTAATATAGACAGAGTCACCTTTGCTGAGGAAGTTTCACAACCATCCAGTCCACTACTACTTCATCTTGTGTATTCCATCCCATATGAATGGAATAAATCAACATTTTTGCTTAATAGTAATGAAAAGAACATAGTGGTCTGTATTACACCCAGAAGGGCTTGTATCACAGCAACTATAAGGTTTTGAATCCAAAAGTTCAATTGCATAAAATATTGTTTGCTTTAGCACTGTTTGTCTATGTTTGTTTCCAAAAAGATGTTTACAACTGTCTTAAATTATGTGATTTCTATCTTTTAAACAACAATTCAATAATATCATATTTTTGTAATAGGGAACAAAATAAAAGCACATGAGGCCAGATTCAACTAATACACAGATACTGTGTTCCCGGAACACATTTATTTTTCATACGTTGTGAAAGATGGCTTATATATATATAATATTTCAAAAAATTATATTGTTCTTAAATCAATGTCTCAGAAAAGGATCTTCCCATTGTGGCATCTTCCCAAGCTACAGGGGCATGTTGTCACCAAAGGTCACAACCTGTATCTTCTTATTCTAGAAAATAGTTATGGAAATGTTTAATACACTCTTATAAATAAAGGTTCTTTGTTGACATGGTTCCATGAAGAACATCCATGGAATGTTTTCAAAGCACAAAAGGTTCTTTATGGTGGAAAAGGTTCTTTAGATTATTAAAATACTCATACTGGTTAAGAAACAACACGAGGGTGAGTAAAAGATGACAGAATTTTAATTTTTGGGCAATTATCCCTGTACACCATATCTTACATTATTTCTCAAAGGTTAGTGGTTTTATTAAGGGCCCATGACAAATGTGACCCAGGTCCACAAAAGCAGTCATCAGGGTCAATTTTTTTAAATTGAGATTTATACATCATTTGAAAGCTTTGCATTGATGTATGGTTTGTTATGATAGGGTAATATTTGGCCGAGATACAACTATTTGAAAATCTGAAAATTTGAGGGTGCAAAAAAATCAAAATATTGAGAAAATCGCTTTTAAAGTTGTCCAAATGAAGTCCTTAACAATGCATATCCACTCACAAAAATATTTTTTTATATATATTTAAGGTTTAAATTTACAAAATATATTCATGAAACATGATCTTTACTTAATATCCTGATAATTTTTGGCATAAAAGATCATTTTAAACCATACAATGTATTGTTGGCTATTGCTACAAATATACCTGTGCGACTTATGACTGGTTTTGTGGTCCAGGGTCACAAATGTCACCTCATGCCACCAGGGAACTCTATTCTAAAACAGAAAACTGAAAATCAAAGGTGTTTTTGAGAGAAACATGAAAATCCTTTTGCAAATAATCAGCAGACGGACCAAAGGAATTCTGCCTTTCACCAGAAGTCAGTGGCTGAAAGCCAAACAGTAGTTTTAGAATGTAACCCACGCTCTGAAGATGGCCTAAACAGTGATGCTCTTCTAGGGGGCTGTTAGATATATTTCACAGGCCTCCAACATGGAGATATTAAATGCCAGGAAGCTTACCAAAGATTCTCCCATCTTTGTCGTCTGCATTCTTGGATGGAAAAAAACATCAGTCACCATCAACAGAAGAAAACATCAGGTTGGATGGTGAAAGTGCAGGGAGTTGCTATCTAATGATCCACTGTGTTAGTGTGCAAGATCCAAGCGTAAAGGGGCGAAAAAGCTCACCACAGCTGAAAGCATTTTACTAGAGAAAGCCCATAGATTAGGCTGCACTCCCATCCAAAGCCACACACATCTCAATGACCTAGATATAAAAAACAGATATTGGGCCTAGTTCCTCTACCCGCAGTGCCACTGGCATGAAGAGGAGCTAGAGTGGGGGAGTGTGAGGAGAATATACAGGCTCATATTTCTCTAATTTCAGCAGCCTGGTCACTGGCTCTGACCTGGAGCTGTTGATCAGCCTGAGACGCCATTAAACCACAATGACTGGCAACAGTCAGTTAGCGCCTGCCTTCAGGAGGTTACCACCACACCACACCTCAGCATGAGAATTTAATGATCAAATTTTGACTAATCACTGTCTTGCACGTGTTCATGGGAAATGGCTTGAAAGCCAAAGACGGCAAGGTTGGAAGGGATCACAGTCACCTTTAAGCATGAGTCAAATTGGAGACCAGTGGGGTCGCCACAAAGAAAGCCACAGGCTTGTACAAATGATCCATGATTCATATTTACACAGTGGGAGGGTGAATGGGAGTGCATGTGTTTTCGGAGCTGCAGAGAGGCCTGTCGGTGAAGAACAATTACAGGCCTCTCTAGGTTGAAACAGGAGGTTTTAAGCATTAGAAAATGTATGTAATTTGTTGCACTCCTGTTTGTCATTTGTAGAACAGCGGAGCGACAACACAGCTGTATCAGAACATGTTAATCAGGGGCATTATGGAAGGTATGTGGTACAGATCTGAAGACATCTTCATGAATCGCTTTCTGATCATATGGAAGTTGTTTGCCTCAGAGTAAAAAATGGAAAATAAGAGAAATTTTAAATCAAACTTTTTTGTGAAATATAAAAGTCACGATTGTGAGAGATAAAGTTGCAAACGTGGTTAAAAGTCGCAACTGGAAAAAATAGAACAACTCAATTAGATTGAGCTGGAATAGGCAGCAATAAAGTCATAACTGTGAGACAGAAAGTTGAAATTGTGAGATAAAAAGTAACAATTATGAGATATCAAGTTGCAAATTATGAAATATAAAGTAACAATTGTTCAACATAAAGTTGCAATTGTGAGATATATAGCTATTAAATAAAGTCGCAATTGAGATATAGTCACAACTGAGAAATAGTCACAACTGTGAGATACAAAGTAACAATTGTGAGATGTAAAGATGCAATTGCGAGTCATAAAATAATTTTGAGATATAAAACTGCAGTTGTGAGATACAAAGCTGCAATTATGAGAAATAGTCACAAGTGATTTATGTAAGCAATAAGGTACGAGAGGCTGTGCTGTATCATGGATAAGTCATGGCTGAAGGGCGTTGTTAGGCACGACGCAAAGCGGAGCCTCAAGTTCCTTATTGCTTTTATAAAACGGTTACCACACAATACAAATATTAAAGCCAAAAATATGTATCAATGCAACTTTCATAAAGTAAACTTTCACTAAAGCCTTCTTTCCGCCAGAAAAAATAGTCCCTGACTGTGAACAGCAACAGAAGTTACATTATTACGCCATTAGATGGCAGCAAAGACTGTCTTTATGAGTGAGTCAGTCAGTAGCGAAGACTTTTATATTGAAAAGACTGAATTGTTGTGAACACGGAACAAGACGCAACTGACAAATGCTTTAGCGCTGTCAGTCACGGAAAAACCCCTTAACTGTTAAAAGGACAAGATAATACATCGGATATTTAAACAGATTTTTTAATTATGAACATAGGACTGACCTGAAGGAAAATGCTAAATCTGAATGCAGGTAATGAACTCGCTCAATCCATCTCTTTCTCACAATACTCTTCTACATAATACAGTAAGCTTCAATGAACAATATCAACTGAGAACATACAGTTTACGTTGCTAAGAGTGGTTGCTAAGGGTTTTGTGTAGTGATCATTGCTGTTAATTCTTGTTTAACTTCAGTTTCTTAAATATCACGTCACTTAGCCAAAGTTTATTTTTCACTTTTTTTTCTGATATTTGCATGCTGAGACATTGACTCGAATTTCAAATATTTAAAATCAACTTTAATCTCATCATATTGTTTCCGCAACAGACTGACAAATCAACTTATTATGTGAGTTAAAGATAAGCAGACCAGTCTTATCTAGAATTATAGCTTTAAAACTACAGTAACCTGTCAAATTTAATCAGATATGACAGTTCAAGTTCAAATCAAATACATTTGACTGTTAAAAAATGACTTTGTCTTAATGAAGTACTTGAGCAAACTGAGTATTATGTCATTTGATTGTTTAGGCAGAGAAAGTGGGGAAATAAAAACCAAAGATTTATTTTTGTACATGTATGATTGTCCAAATTCCTCCATAAGAAAACCAATGTGCTTAAAACAGAAAGCATAAAACAGCACTCCTCCTCATTCATTTTACTTGTATAACTATCACCTTCAAAACAAGATATAATTTGCTTTGTGGTGTCCGCCAAGAGAAGACACGTAATTTTATTGTTTCTGAGGGGACAGGTCAACAGAAATGGCGTGACGGTCAGCTGAACTGCAAACCATTGAACCCAAGACTATTGCTTTCAGTCACAAAATGACCCACAGGAAATGGCTGGAGCCTTTTGTGAAAGTAAACAGAGGGCCTACATCCTGTCTCTGTCCATCTCTGAACTGAACGTGACAGCTCAGCGTGAGAGCAATGTACTGTCTGTGGCTCCGGTTTTGATCGCTATATACCACAAGTCTCTGTGAAATGCAGGCGATGGCTCCACACCTGTTACTGAGGCAAACGGGAACAGGGAGGTGCTGCGTGGCTTGCGATCTGTTCCCGCAGCTGGTGGCAGTAACATTGTTTGAGTCCCTTCATTTTCCTTTCTTGTAAATAAATGCCTCAAATGTTTAAACATTTAAGGGCAAAACACATCATTCTTTCTATGCCTGACTGTTATTAAAACAATTTACGCCATAGAAATATTCTGTGTTCAGTACAAGTTAAAGGGATAGTTCACTCAAAAATGAAAATTCTGTCATCATTTAATCACCCTCAAGTTGTTCCAAACCTGTATGAATTTCTTTCTTCTGCTGAACACAAAAGAAGATATTTTGAAGAATGTTGGTAACCAATCAGTTGATGGGCCCCATTGACTTCCATAGTATTTTTTCAATACTATTGAAGTCAATGGGGCCCATCAACTTTTTAGTTACCCATATTCTTCAAAATATCTTCAAACTAGACCTTAATAACAACAGAAGCCCGCACTGACAAGTGGTTGTGTGAGGTCATTAAAGTCAGCATGAAACAGAAGTTGCGATAGTCTTTTTTTCCCTATGGCGACATATATATCCGAGTAAAACAGCTTCTCGAACAGGAAAAAATGTAGGCTGGATCATGTCCATTGAGCATTGGATGGTTGGATCATTGTGGTTTGCTATTGCTGGGATCTCATCATGACAGATTGTCCCATTTTGTTCATGTTGACTTTAAGAGATACATGCAACTCTAGTTTAAAGAGTACGAAGACATATTATCACTTGTAACTTCTGGAGAGAAATAGCACAGACACTCGACAAGAATGAAACTTTCTAGTGTGCATCAGACATCCCACCCTGCAAAAACTCAATCTTTCAAGAAATGTGAAACTTATAATTTTATATAAGTAAACATAAATTCTTCTGGTAAAACGAATGTATTATTTGAGCTGTAAAGCTGTTTTAATCATAATTTTTAAAGTCATTTTAGGGTTTTGTGCAGTCATGGCAACAAAATTTAAAGGATTAGTTCACCCAAGAATGAAAATTCAGTCATTAATTACTCACCCTCATGTCATTCCACACCCGTAAGACCTTCATTCATCTTCGGAACACCAATTAAGATATTTTTGATAAAATCCGATGGCTCAGTGAGGCCTGTATTGCCAGCAATAACACTCCCTTTTTCAATGCCCAGAAAGCTACTAAAAACATATTTAAAACAGTTCATGTGACTACAGTGGTTCAACCTTAATATTATAAAGCGACGAGAATACTTTTTGTGCGGCAAAAATAACAAAATAGCGACTTCATTCAACAATATCTAGTGATAGGCGATTTCAAAACACTGCTTCATGAAGCTTCGAATCTTAACAAATCTTTTGTTTCGAATCAGTGGTTCGGACCGCGTATCAAACTGACAAAGTCACGTGAACTATTGACGTAACTTATGACGTAACGAAGCCTCGTTTACTGAAATCATGTGATTTTGGCGCTCTGAACCACTGATTCGAAACAAAAGATTTGCAAAGCTTCGAAGCTTCACAAAGCAGTGTTCTGAAATCGCCCATCACTAGATATTGTTAAATAAAGTTGCTATTTTTTTTATTTTTGGCGCACAAAAAGTATTCTTGTCACTTTATAATATTAAGGTTGAACCACTGTAGTCACATGAACTGTTTTAAATATGTCTTTAGTACCTTTCTGGGCATTGAAAAAGAGAGTGTTATTGCTGTCAATGCAGGCCTCACTGAGCCATCGGATTAAAAATATCTTAATATGTGTTCTGAAGATGAATGAAGGTCTTACGGGTGTGGAACGACATGAGGGTGAGTAATAAATGACAGAAATTTCATTTTTGGGTGAACTAACCCTTTCAAGTGGATATTATACATAAAGGGCCCTATTTTAGCAATCTAAGCGCATGGTCTAAAGCGCACAGCGCAAGTGCACTTAGGCCATGTCTGAATCCACGTTTGCTAGTTTAAGGACGTGAAAAATGGTTGGCGCGCCCTGCACATGGTCTAAAAGGGTTGTCCCTATTCTCTAAATGAGTAATGGGTGTGTTTTGGGCGTAACGTGCAAGAAACCAATCAGAGACTCGTCTCCCATTCCCTTTAAAAGCCAGTTGCGCCATGGCAGATTCGCTATTTACATGGAAGAATTTGCCAGCGGAAAAAAATAACAAAAAAAAATACTGCGCCACTTACTTTAGACCAGGTTTTTGTTGGTCAATGGCATAGTCTATTTCAGTTGCCTCAAAATATCAACGTGCCAACAATGCACCTGAACACACCTTGTTTTCAGACAAGTATGCCTATGTGCGCACAAATGGGCACAAATGCATTTGCTATTTAAACACCACGGTGCAAGACTTAAAAATGATAACTGCGTCAGGGTGAAACAAAAAACACTAGCGTCGCGCCTGGCGCCACATTGCACCGGGTGTATAATAGGGCCCAAAGTGGATATTATTTTACACAGAAAAAGTTAGTAAGCTATGTTTTCACACACAAAAAAATCGTTAACACATATCATTTACTTCTTTTGGCTATAATATTGAAACAGTGAGTATTTTAACATTTACAGATTGGCCCCATTTACTTCCATTGTAAGTGTCTCAATGTAACCCAGACTTTCGCTTTTTTTAAAAGAAGAGGATGGACAAGGGGAAATTTATTTTGTGGCAGCCACACTGTCAATTTGTACTGAACATTGCTTTAAAACACTAAAAATGTAGTCCAACGTTTAAAAGGATACAACAGGCATCTTTGGTGGGCTCTAATGTTTCACATCTCCTATTTGTCCACCCATAATCCCAAAAGCCTTCTTTTGTAAGGGCAGCTGTGGGGAAGTTAGTGACCACCCAGAGCTCCGCAAGACCTGCGCCAATTATCTTCTGTGCTGTTCAATCCAGACATCCACCCTCAAAAAGTTCATCCATAAAGAGACATTTATTCAGCCCATTTGTGGCCATACTCAAGTAGCTATTTTTGGTGTCTGATAAACTGCCCACCAAAAAGCCTGATCCTTCATAAATTAGGTGACTCTACATCCAAAATATTCGGAGAGACTGAATTTTCAGTGAATGATGTCATATCCTCTCACAAGTAATGAAACGGTACGTGAAAACTCTGTGGGAGAATATCTGGCTGTTTGAGGACTGTGTTTTGATTGTTTGGCTGGAAACAGTTTTGTTTATTAGGTCATACCACCATAATACCGGAATGCAATGTGAAAGAATGAGTTTCTTACACATTACATCATCTTTTCGCACTTCTTTTGGCTCCAGATCTTGAATGTAAACACAATCAGATGCCACATATCACAAATTCACTCTCACTTTCTCTCTCCCAACCTCACACTTCAAGCAGTTGAAAGTGAAAGTTTATTTTGTTTTTTTTCACGTTTGTTTCAGAGCATGTTAGCCACCGCCATCTTGGAAACAACGTCAAATGGTGCTTCTCATTGAAATCTTCCCAAGTATTAAAAAAAAAAAGGGGATGCATTGTAAAGCAAAGCCGTAACTGTTAGGAAATACCAGGCTTGGAGACAGCGATAATGTGAAATAACAACACAGGTTTATTTACAGCAGTGCAACATATAAACAAAACATTTCTTTGGGACACAAGGTATAGGGAACCACACTGGAAGAGACTCCAGAAAGAGCCACCAGACTTGACATCCAAGCTGGATGTTTGGGAAAAGATTGTTTTTTCCTCCTTAGCCTCCCTCCTAATACTGGGATACTCCTAATGTTGTGCCCGAACAGGTGGAAGTAGCGGGCTCTTGGCTGGGCTCTTGGATGAGCTCTGGGGCTGGAGCGGACTCTGTGGAGGGCTCATGGGCTGGGACTGGAGTGGTGTTCTGGAAGTGGATCGGCTAATATATTGTTTCAAGGTGCAGTTGTTAGCATCCCAAGGCATTAGTGAATACAAAGGTTCATCCAAGCCCCCATGAAAGATTGCCATTAACAACTCATCACCCAAGTACATGGTGCAAGACAGCTCCAAGAATTCGCATACTCCACAATACTTGAGTAAGGGAGTACAACAGGTCAATAGGACAGAGTGCTCATACTGCAATCGGTGTGTCTGTTCTTCTGTTAGGAAATACCAGGCTTTGAGACAGTGATAATGTGAAATAACAACACAGGTTTATTTGCAGCAGTGCAAGTAAATTAAATTTCTTGGATGCAGGTCATGGACAGATCAATAACCAGAGTTTTACTATGTTGCAGGTGACGTTGGAGATTGTGGATTTGTGGATGTTGAATGTGGGGAGCACGTACATGGATGGTCCAAACAGGTGAGTACACAGGTACGGGAAACGGCTTAATGGCAGAGAAGAGAATCGTTGGGGAATCTGGGACACAAGGAGCAGGTAGGTGATCGCTGGAGACTTGTCCCCCTCAATGTCTATGGTGGTTACGGCCCTGTTGTAAAGACAAAGTTACAACAACTAAAAGTCAACTCTAAATAGTTAATTTATCTAGTTTTGTCTGGGTTTTTCAGGTCAGCGGTCAACTGGAATATAAAGACACATACTTAGACACAAGTTATGGAGAATATGCAAAGAAAACAAGGATAACCGAAGAGCTAATAAGAAAGAATAAGCCTAGAATGAACCACAAACCAGTGTTATTATTGTTAACTAAAACTATAACTATTAAAATGTTTTTTTGTTAATTGAAATAAAACTGAAATAAAATGTAATTAGATGAAAAATATAAAAAAGTAATAAAATAATGAAAACTAAAACTAAAACTGATACTAAATTTCTCCACCCATACCGATAGCCGATTATTCAGAGTAATATCTGCCGATACCGATAATGATACCGATAATTTGGGGGTTATGCGTTTTATACCTTCTTTTAGATTAATGATAATTTCATTATAATTAATAATTGATCATTATAGTTTTAATTATTATATTTTGAAAGAAATGCAAATAAAAACTCTCCATTTCATCAACTTGTTTCAGAGTAACTGGTATCAGTTATAAACACATTACTCAAATTAATATTACCACACATTAACTAAATTCTAAAGATTAAATTAATATTTCCTAACTTTCTGAATGTTACTAATTCATATAATTACTATTAATATTGAACATCAAACTGGTTTCTTAGCATTTTCTTTACACAAAGCCCAAATGCAGTGCATTTTCCTGCCCTCTTTTGACTGACAGGATATATCGGCCCTGACTATCGGTTGTCAGCCGATAGCCGATAGTGTGAAAATTTGCTTTTATATATTTTTTTTTTATATCGGTGCATCTGTAGTAAAAATAAAATTCAACCTAAATAGAAATATTTAAAGGATTAGTTCACTTTCAAATGAAAATTACCCCAAGCTTTACTCACCCTCAAGCCATCCTAGGTGTATATGACTTTCTTCTTTCAGATGAACACAATCAGAGAAATATTCATATCCTGACGCATCTGAGCTTTATAATGGCAGTAAGCCTTACCAAATGAGTATGAGCTGAAGAAAGTGTCTCCATCCACATCCATCCATCATAAACATATTCCAGAGGTGTAAAGAGTACCTGAAAACCATACTTGAGTAAAAGTACAGATGCCTTACATCGAAAATGACTCCACTACAAGTAACCAATTCCAATACGACTTGAGTAAAAGTCTTAAAGTATCTGATTTTAACAGTACTTAAGTATTTTACTCATGCTGGGGGTTGGAGACTTGTCCCCCTCAATGTCTATGTGGTTACGGCCCTGTTGTAAAGACAAAGTTACAACAACTAAAAGTCAACTCTAAATAGTTAATTTGTCTAGTTTTGTCTGGGTTTTACCCAAGTATATAACATATTGGGTCAGCGGTCAACTGGAATATAAAGACACATACTTAGACACAAGTTATGGAGAATATGCAAAGAAAACAAGGATAACCGAAGAGCTAATAAGAAAGAATAAGCCTAGAATAAACCACAAACCAGTGTTATTATTGTTAACTAAAATCCTGACGCATCCGAGCTTTATAATGGCAGTAAGCCTTACCAAATGAGTATGAGCTGAAGAAAGTGTCTGAATCCACATCCATCCATCATAAACATATTCCAGAGGTGTAAAGTGTACCTGAAAACCATACTTGAGTAAAAGTACAGATGCCTTACATCGAAAATGACTCCACTACAAGTAACCAATTCCAATACAACTTGAGTAAAAGTCTTAAAGTACCTGATTTTAACAGTACTTAAGTATTTTACTCATGCTGAATGTGGGCTCAGAGTTGCACTAGTCCTGAGAGACATACCAGTGAAAATAAGAAACAATTGACTTGTAAGATGAGAAATCAAGTTTGTTTTCTAAAATCAAAATAAAACTGAACACCTCAATGTTGCAATAACAAGGTCGACACAACAACCTTTTAAACGTCTACAAACTCTCAAGTCTCAGTTGAGCTCAAGTGCACAGAAAGGCCATAAGTAAACCAATATCCTTCAAAACGGTCTTGTCAATGTAAAATTAAAGTAAAATTAAGTAAAATTAAGTAGTCAAAGTCTACTGTATGTGCTGGTTTGAGCCTCATCACCAGCTGCAGTCATTTCCTCATCTAATAAATAAAACATCTGTGATCAGCAACTACCTGCTAATGCACTCACATTCACGTAAAGTATCCTTGTTGACAAGTTTTGGGTGAGTAAAGGCAAAATGCTCAAGATATAGTATCTTCAATGCCCTTAGATGGCGATATCGCTTCTTTATAGGAGAAATAAACTGCTGCAGAAAAAGTTAGCTGCCATGAAAAATGTAATTTGTAATTGCATTACTCATTACAAATGTAGTGGAGTAAAAAGTACATTTACTTGCTCAAAAATGTAGTCAAGTAGAGAGTAAAAGTTGCAAATATCTTTGATACTCAGTACAACTACAAAAGTAGCCAAAAAGATAAAAAAGTACAGTAACTAATTACATTTACTCAAGTACTTTACACCTCTGACATATTCCACACGGCTCCGGGGGGTTAGTAAAGGCCTTCTAAAGCGAAGCGATGTGTTTGTGTAAAAAAAAATATCCATATTTAACAAGTTATAAAGTAAAATATCTAGCTTCCGCCAGACCGCCTTCTGTATTCAGTGTACGAAGAAAGTGTAAAACTCTCACAGCTTACGCTATGTCCTACGCCTTCCCTATTCAACCAACAGAAAAAGCTTAACTAACGCGACGCCAGTTCTGTTTTTCCGTAATTTGAACACGGAAGGCGGTCTGGCGAAAGCTAGATATTTTACTTCATAACTTGTTAAATATGGATATTTTTTTTACACAAACGCATCGCTTCGCTTCAGAAGGCCTTTATTAACCCTCCTGAGCCATGTGGAGTCCACGTTTATGATGGATAAAATGTGGATGGAGACACTTTCTTATAAGCTCATACTTGTTTGGTATCGCTCACTGCCATTATAAAGCTCAGATGCATCAGGATATTTATTAATATTTCTCCGATTGTGTTTATCAGAAAGAAAAAAGTCATATACACCTAGAATGGCTTAAGGGTGAGTAAAGCTTGGGGTAATGTTCATTTAAAAGTGAACTAATCCTTTAAAAATCACAAAAAAACAACTAAAATTAAAATGAAAGCTAAAAATAGAGAAAAAAAAAACTAATTTAAAATATTAGATAAATACTATAAAATATAGGCTAAATGATAACACTGACCTAAAGTAAATGGATATTTTCATTCTGAACACTGATTGAGTGCCGTTCGTTACTGATCGCCTCAGTCACCAAACATGGGAACGATTGCTGATTGGATTTAACTCCAAAGACATTCCAACTGAGCCTATCAACAGCTGTGCAATTTTCTTCAACAACAGAGTGAAAAGTTCAGATGATAAATGCATTTAGGAGACATTGACCTTTCGTGTGTCATTAATTCACACCAAAGTACTTCATCATGCTCCTTTTGTGATGTTACAGACCCAGGCAGTGTCTCTGAGGGCTTGAATCCAAAAAGCTGTGGACACAGCCTGACTAATAAAACAGAACAACCTACCCAGCACAAAGGTGAGCACGCACAGGACTGCGGGAAAATAAATCCCACCACAACTTGTAATTAGTGCCGTTAAATAACAAAGCATTAATTCACTCCCTTCAGTGTGTGAAGCTGTCAAGATATTTCACACATAAAGAGGATTGTACAGCTTATCAGACTAAAGCATATTCTTATGCAACAAATCAATGTTATAGACACACAAAGCATGTTTCTCCAAGTCAACATATAACACATCTTTGTAAATTAAAATGCTATTTACATTTTTGAATCAGCCCCAAACATTCCTTCCTCTTGATTTTATCATGCAAAAACACAATGGTGCTTATGTAAAGAGGAAAAGAGAGAGAAAGTGAGGTTTCAGACTCAAACTGATGACCTTAAACAACTTTCCTCATGTCTGACATCAAACCAAAACCTCTCCCTTCTGCATAAGATCATTCATTTCTGTATGGCACAAGCCTGTAATTCTTATTGAACCATAAATACGATTCATTGCTTATAAAGTCTGCCACACACATACTTGGCTGCTGTAAAGGCTGCCACACACATTTTACCTAGTTGGTATTCTGGACTGAGATCGTAACAATAGATACAACCGAGGAAAAACATTACAGCTGCGGTCTGGAAACATTTAGCCAGCAGTTAGTTTTATGTTGGCAATGTGTCATCCAAGACAATGCAGAGGCTCCCATCAGTTCTGTGTGCGGTTGTGTTTACTTGGGCAACATATACATTCAGCAATCTGCTGTACTGCCAGAAGATTATAGAAATTATGTTTTGAATGCCATATTTTTAACTACCACAACATCATCGTTGTCCAAAAGGAGACTCTTCAGGCATCAGATGATATGCCAGTGTTTTCCAAATAAATCCTGTTTGCTTGCATGGTTTAGGTGTGCTTTAGACCAGACCGTCTCAGTTAATCAAGAACATAATCATTTGATTGGAAGATTTGGGCTGAAACAACAATATTCATGGCAAGTGGGTGGATGGATTGGGAAACTCAGATGACTTTAGACCTCTTGCCTCTAATTTCTCTTATCAGACTTGGCTTGTGTAAGACAGACCTTGCTAACTATGAACCTCAGCACTGAAATATCACGGCATCTGCATCCCTTTCAGATCACAGACGGGTCAATGACAAATAAGAGAGTCCGCAATAAACAAAAAGAAAAATCTTTAATCCAGTTTAGTATAGTTTAAAACTCTATAGAACACATTTCATACTAAAAAACATTTTGTACCATTTTTAAGAGAAATGTTTAAATTTAATGACTAAAAATGTCATGTAACCATCAAAAAATGTAACCAGTAAATATTCATACATATTTACCTTACACCTGGAATGTTCAAAACCATGTCAAAAATATTTTTAAAATATATTTTCAAGTGTTTTTTTAATACAAATATAACAAATTATTAATATATATAAATATCAATGTTTCTGAGGAGTCACACTACATAATGTTTTCCATCCTGAACAAACCTTGCCTAATCATAATTATATAATATTTTAAGAGATTTTATTTTTTTTTGCATGTTGGTTGTACCACATGACATGATTTGACAAAAGTTTTTCAAATATATAGTTTATTTTTAAATAATAAAATACATTTTAAAAAATAATAGTAATAATTATGCCTACATAATATGATTTTCCTTTTTAATAATTTAATTCTCTTAAAGGATTAGTTCACTTTCAAATGAAAATTAGCCCAAGCTTTGCTCACCTTCAAGCCATCCATATGACTTTCTTCTTTCTGATAAACACTCTCGGGGATATTTTAATAAATATCCTGACGCATCCGAGCTTTATAATGGTAGTGAACAGGGTTCACAAGTATGAGCTGAAGAAAGTGTCTCCATCCACATCCATCCATCATAAACGTGTACTTCACATGGCTCTGGAGTGTTAATAAAGGCCTTCTGAAGCGAAGTGATGCATTTGTGTAAAAAAAAAAATCCATATTTAACAAGTTATGAAGTAAAATATCTCGATTTCCGCCAGTCCACCTTCCATATTCAACGTACAAAGAAAGTGTAAAACTCTAGAAGTTCAAAAAGCTTACGCTACGTCCTGCGCCTTCCCTGTTCAACTTACGGAAAAAGCTTAACTGACGCAATGCTAGTTTACACTTTCTTTGTAACTTGAATATGGAAGGCGGTCTGGCCAAAGCTAGATATTTTACTTCATAACTTGTTAAATATGGATATTTTTTTACACAAACGCATCGCTTCACTTCAGAAGGCCTTTATTAATACCCCAGAGCTGTGTGGGGTATGTTTATGATGGATGGAAGTGGATGGAGGCACTTTCTTCAGCTCATACTCGTGGGTCCCGTTCACTGCCATTATAAAACTTGGATGCGTCAGGATATTTATTAAAATATCTCAGAGAGTGTTCATCAGAAAGAAGAAAGTCATATACACCTAGGATGGCTTGAGGGTGAGTAAAGCTTGGGCTCATTTTCATTTGAAAGTGAACTAATCTTTTAAGTAATACATTTTTCTTCGTTATAATTTCAGGACAGAATTTTAATTTGGAAATTAAAAACACATTCCACCTGGTTTCACAGACAAGGCTTAAGCCTAGTCCCAAACTAAAATGCATGTTTGAGCTGTTTTAACATGTTTTAAGATCTTAAAATATGTCAGGGCCAGTGTTTTGTCTCAAGATGCACACCCGTAATGTTTTTTTAAGGCATGTTTATAAAAGCTACTGAAATGTCCTATATTGAACTAAGGCTTAATCTAAGCCCTCTCTGTGAAACCAAGCTATAGGTGTATTCAAATGATTGTATGTGTGAATTGCATTTTGAAAGTATTTTTGAATGAATGATCAGATCTGGACAAAAAATAAAAGGAGTGTTTTGTCATTCACCCATGTTGCAAAACAGGCTTTCGTCTCCCTAAGAAAGATAAAGATTACGATAGAATTATAAAGAAATTAGAGAGAAAAACGAGGCGGGTGCGGTCTAGCCACCCAGCTGTCTCCTAAATTATCTGCCTCAACTATTTTCCATTTCAGAGGTATTTTATAATCTCCAGATTTCTTTTAATAAGCATGGATGCTGTGAGTCCTCCTTATTGCCTTTTTCAGTGCAGCCGTTCCTCGAAACTGCCACCAGACTTCCCATTTATAGGCACGGAGACTGGTGATTTTAGGAAGGAACGAGAGAAAGAATGGACATTGGGAGGGAGGTCGGACTGTGTCGTGGGAACCATGAGCTGAGTCTGGATTGCTAAACTTTACCCTCGAGAGAATTCACAACTGCTTTCAATTTGAGATGGGGGTCACTCAAATTACAGTCCCCCTTCCGCCAAGACCCAATCCACAGCCCCCAACCCCCCCAGCGCTGCGCTCAGGCCCGGCCCTCTCCACGCTCTAGAGAGCCAAAGCCATGACATCATCACCAGTGGCTTTCTCTAACGCTGCCTCTCACCCCAGTGTACTCTTTCTTCTTCTCCTATGTCATTTATTATAACCTCGTCTTTCCAGATTGTGACATGTCTTTTCATTCTCTTTCTCTCGTGTCATTCTCTCTCTATCTCATCTCTGTTTTGAGTCAGATGTGGTTTGTGTTGGTCTTCTGGTGTTTTTCATTGTAGTCTGTTGTCAGGCACTAAAGACGTGGTGACAGGCCTGAGAGGTGCAGAGGGCTGCAGTGGTGGATGAACTGATGCAGGGGTGAAAGGGCATGTGAGTTTCATAAATGTAAACAACACCTCTGAGCAACAAACTCACCATAGGTGAAAAAAACCATACAGCGTTTTTCTCAAACCTCAACTAAAAAAAAAAGGATCTATTAATAATAAAAGTATAAAAAAGTACAAATAGCTATTCTTACAAATTAAAATATATTTCATAAAAAGCTGAAATCATTTAATTTATATTTTTATAACATATTTTATAGGTATATTCATAGGCCACATTCACACAGCAGCAGAATACGGTTGTCAGTCCTGTATTTGAGTCGGTTACGTTCACACACGGGAGTGACAACCGCATTTTATAACCGAACTCACACCCGTAAATTTTTAGGACTCACAACCGCATTCTCAGAATATTCGTGCTGTGTGAACGGAACCGTACTGGACAACTAGTTGTCTGTCACGTAATACAGTGCGAGAGAGCTGCTCTTCTAAAGTGTTTTGCGTTTGGTTTCGCTTTCGGTAACTTACAGCGATAGAGATGTGAGCTGTGCGTCATCTTAAGGTGTTAGATCCAGTCAGTGTTCTCCACCGGAGCGGCTCCCGTCAGTTTTGTGTTTCTTTTCCAAATTAAATGCCGTGTCATGCGCGAGACGTCGCAAAAGACGTGACACGCGAGTGCAACGGTTAAAGCTAGCGCGTGTTTACATGCTGCTGTTGGTTAATGAAGTTTGAATGGACAAACTCGCGGTTCAATTGGTCTCTTGTCATGTCAAAAGTGATGAGACTTTTCAGTTTTATGGACGTCGCCATCTTTAATATTACGTTGGTCACTGTCGTTATGGTTACTAGTAAGAGAATACAGGCTTGACTCTCGCTGCACGTTCACACAGACAGTGTTCTCGATGCTACTGTAAGTTGCTGTGTGAACAGGACATTTCGAGACTCACACCTGTAACTAAATGCGGATGTCAATCCAAAAAACTGACAGTGTGAACATGGCCATATAGAGTGGCACCAAAAGTATTTTAATCAAGCTACACTTCAGAATCGTATGTAGGCTATATGGCACAATAAAACTGTTTCGATTCACTACAGTAAGCCTATCTTACAATAATGATCTATATCGTGAGTGATCGGGTTGGATTTGGCTGAAAATTTTCAACTCAATCTCATGGCAATTCGTGACTATTTTATGTTTTGGTGAATTGCTTGCTAATTGACATGAATTTGTATGATCTGCTTACGTGCCAGTGACAGTTATGTTTAGGGGTTTGGTTAGGGGTGGACCTTTATGCTTACTTTGCTTAAATTGTACTTTTAATTAATTGATTGTATATAAACATTGTAGGAATTCACATGGAATTGCCACCGTGTAAAATAGTTATGTTTTCCTATCAGACCTTGTTGGATATTTCAGGTGTATGTCATGTCTGCAAACAGAGAAAAGAAGGTTCGACTACTATGGTGGCAGATACGACATGTATTTCTTGCTTTCTTCTTTCTGCCAGTTGGCCTTGAATAATAGACCAGCTCAGATGGTGATCACATGCGACCACCTCAAACAATCAGATTCATTTGTGCAGATGAGCAGTGCCGAAGCACAACTGATGTAAAAAAAAAAAAAAAGAAAGAAAAAAACTCAATTTGCAATTTTATGTTTCAACCACAGATGGCGATAGAGAGGCCAAAGTTCCATGGTGCACCTTGAAAAGAAATAACATGCAAATACGCTCATGCGAATTTTGCTGCATTGCAAAGTTCAAGTTTTGTGCGCTTTGACCTGCAAATTTTTATCCCTTGTGACCAATAGGAGAAAGATACATCACGGTTTAAAGAACGCAAACTGTAAAGCTCCTGGTTTGAAGCATAAAGCACTGGGTATACCTCGTTTTTTTATGTATACGCTTGTGTACGTGCACAGTCGAACGCACAGCCTTGTAAACCATACTTCATTCAACTCGTACGCATACACAGACTTCGACGCATGCACAGTTCTCTCGACATGAGTTACAACCCATGTAAACATCTTTGTATTCTTTAATGCTGGAGTTGTACAAATGAGAGTACTTTCTATCCTCTTCGCACAATCTCTTGTCTATGAAGGCCTCCATCGTCGCTGTAGCTTGCATTCGTTTTGGTCCGTTCTGTTTATGCAGTTTTTCTTTGACTACCTTGTGAATCGACGCCCCCAGGCACGGTTGCCACCTTGTGGATAAACAAATTACTGCAAAAACAATTAAATGCGCATGTGCGGTTACAAAAATCCAGAGGTGTGTGTACTCTTCTGATGATGAAATTCGCGTCACGCGCACTGTACGCTGACCCTTGCGTACATGTAAAAAGTGAACTATAGTTTGGGCTTTACAGGAAATCCCAGAGCGTGACATCATATCACGATCATGTCCAAAGAAATTTAGGTAACACTTTATTCTAGGGTCTTTTAACTAGTTGCTTATTAGCATGCATATTACTAGAATATTGGCTATTTATTAGTACTTATTATGCACATATTAATGCCTTATTCTGCATGACCTTATTCTACATTCTTAATCCTACCCAATACATAAACTTAACAACTACCTTACTAACTATTAATAAGCAGTAAATTAGGAGTTTATTGAGGGAAAAGTTGTAGTTAATAGGTTATATGTGTTCTCTATACTAAAGTGTAGAGCTGCACGATTCTGGATAAAATGAGAATCACGATTTTTTGGTTTCCAATAGAGATCACGATTCTTCCACGATTCTGAATATACAACCAAACAAAATAACATATAATTTACTAGAAATTCTGACAAAATATAAATTGCTGACTCTAATTGCTGGAAAATGTTAGAATGAATTATTTAAAAAATGGTTCTGAATGAATTCAATGACTCATTAATAAATACTTGTTTCATTGCTGGATGAATCAGTGTTTTTGAACGAATCTTTTGAATGAACGATTCAATGACAAATACATTTTTTAACAGTCAGTTGTCGCCACCTAGTGGAATTAGATGTAATTGATACAACCGTTATTTGACGTGCCAAGTTCGTTTCAAAAAGTAGTTTGCTCTATTTTGATCGCTATCGTAGACATCGGTGTTTAAATACTAACTTTTACATTTATATCTCAGTACTTCTGTGATAATGTGAATATTTGTAACACAGAAATAACTAATATGTGATTCAAAACTGCTCTCTCTGGCTCTGGCAGCACGAACACAGATTCGTGCAGCTCTACTAAAGTGTTACCGAAATTTTGAATGCTTAAAGTCTAGTACGGTTTTGATTCATGTCTATTAGCTAGTTGACAAAATGAAGATCCATGTAAGCGTTTAAAAATTAGTCTTTCTCTTCCAGGAAATTGGAGCAAAAATAGTGACTCATCCTGAACTTGTGGGTGTACCCAATTTTTTGTCCAATCAGATGCTCTCTAGAACGAGAACGATCCTCCTTCTACTTTCTTCTGACCAGCAAGCAAGTAAAAAAAGTAAAATAGCAGTGAATATATTTTTAACAGTTTGCAGACAAAAGTAAAGTGACTTTGCAATCTGTTTGGAAATGTCTGTCTTCAAAACTCTCAATAACTTGAGTCAAGAAGATTGTGCGTTTGGGTCCATTAGGAGGCTTGGCGCTCTCACATTCATGGAATGCCGAGCATCTCTGCAGTTAGTCGGGCAGCTGGCGTGATGGGTGAGGAGGGAGTGGAGGAGAAACGGGGGGGTGTCACACTAAATAAGCACAATTACACTTGCGCGGGATGGAAACCAGATGACCACGGGCACTGACAACATGCAGGGGTTACATAGGCCAAGACTCAGATACACACTTAAACACAAAAGGCCCTTACAACATCCTGGAGCCCTGCAGTAGACGGATGGGGAGGCTTGCGGGTCCTCTGTAAACACAGTGCGTTTCCCACACTGCACTTTCGTGATCTAAGTGTGAGCCATGACCCCCTCATTCCTCCCACTTTCTCAGGTTTTCCAAAACACCTCCATCAAGACATTTTCACTTATTTTTTTTCAGTGTGATTTGTATTGATCCCAGTCTAGTTGGTTTGTTCCTAGTAAACTTGTAGTGCTCGACACAAAAACTTTGTAGTAAGTTTGCCATGTCTTTTTGTCATGTTCTCCTGCGTTCCCTTTTTGCCTGTTCTGTGTGAGCGGAGGGGGTGATTTTACATGACTGGGAAATGAGCTAATCGCTCGGTCTTTATGACCTAATTTCAGAGCTCTCAGCTTGCTGAGACAAAGACAGAAACTACATTCCAAATGTAGTTTCCAGTGTGTGAGAATTTCACTTACGAAAAATACAGTAAAAGATTATAAATGAGGCTCACTGTGCACGTACCCCATACAGCAATAACTCTGTTTTTGCCATTTTTAAACATTAAGGGTAATAGTTTAAAGATGGACTTTAAAAACATATATAGTTTCATTAGATACTAAGGGGTTTATTTTGTCCCACGAGTGCTCATGTCTGCCACTCCCTACAGTTTTCATTCAGAGTAGAAGATTAACTTATGAATCTAAAATACACTTTCATGAGTGGAGTGAGATCCATGTGATATTAATTAAAACAAGACCAAAATAATACAGCACTTACTTTGCGCTTCTTTGTATTCCTAAAGGCTTGCCAACATCAAATCCACCATCGCCCCCTAGTGGTTATTTATATGTGAATCTAAATGGCCACTAGGGGGCTATATGTTTTGTGTTTTGTTTGTTTTTTGTCTGTGGGGTTTTGTGTTTGTGTGCAAGGGCGGACTGGGGCAAAAAAGTGGCCCTGGACTTTCCGGCACAAAGCGGCCCATCATACGGTCTGCAACACACCTCACTATAAAACCCACCAATTTTTTTTTTTTTTTTTTACACCACTTACATAAAAAATATAAATGCTGTTTATACAGAAATATAAATGCTTTTTTTTATTATTAAAATGCTTATCATTAACATTAATGAATGACTGGCACACGTTATAATTTGTCTTTCCTGGTGCACATGGCAAATAGTGAATAATTAAAAAAAAAAAAATTAAAATCTCTTTCCATACAATATCACTAAAGTTCAATACCTACCATTAAATCAGTCCATATATAACAATGCTCTGGCATGGTCTTTAAGCTAGAATGTAGTGCAGAATGTGGACTGTTTTATGCCTTTCTAGTATTTGTCCTTTCAGGGGCTTGACAACTGTCATTTTATGGAATAGAGGTCCAGTTGCGTCAGGGCTGACGGAAGGATATAGACTACGTAAATTTACTATAGCCTAATCCATTCTTCATATATATTTACTTTGCAACGGGCTGTCCCACATTGTCCAGCGGCCCAACGGGAAAACTCCCGGTACTCCCGATGGCCAGTCCTCCCCTGTTTGTGTGTGTGTATTCTCTTTTGCTACAGTAATGTTTTTCAGGGTAAGTTTAATTTTTCAAATTCCTGATTCTGGTACAGATTTTAAAGCCTTACATTTATTGAACATTTACAGAAAACAGAAAAAAAACAAAAAAAAAAACAAAGATACAGCTCAAACACACAGGCTCTATAACAGAATGTTGTCATAAGAGGAACTTGCTGTTTATTTACACTGATTTTAAGAAGAATACCTTTTATTTAAAACATTAAAATAATAAAAAGCTTCTGCAACATTTTTACCAGTAAACAGTAAAACAATAAGGGAAAAAAAATAAACAATTCAGGAAACAGAAAAGGTAATATGCAAAAAAACCCAAAAAACATTGGGATATAACACATTCATATGACAACCTGGCCCTGACATTTATGAAAAATACCTCTGTCATGACCTTCCAGATATAATCTACTATTATTATCTAGTTAACTCTTGCCCTAATAAAAATTGTGTTTGTGTTTTTACCCAGAACCTATTAAAAAATGACAGTGGAATTTAGCTTGGAGTGTGGGTCAAGAAACTTGGAAAAAGAAACCAAACTGAATAAATGTACCTTTATTGTTGAAGATTTGAAAATAACAATGCTTTTTTAAACAAACAAACAAAAAAAAAGTTTAGGCTTGTATGAATTAAACAATTACAGCAGGTCACGGTTAAAGGGCATTCATTGGTAAGCAAGAGTCATCAAAAGAATTCCACAGAATCATTCTCACTAATGAAATCTAGAGACAAAAAATGTGCCATGAGTGTTATAAGCCAATAATAATAATAATAATAAAAATAATAAAAAAATCACCAATCAATTATTCTTATGTTTAAATGTATACACACATATACATGTAAGTGAAGGCAAAAAAGCTTATAGGAAACCACTTCATTATTAATCATATTCTTTGTCATTATGGTTGTGATAAATATATCCCTGAAAGCTTATTTACTATGTATGATAATAACCATAAAAAGTGACAATAAAGGCAACAGAAGTATTTAAACCAACTCCCCAAACGATAGTGCGACATCTCCCACTTTTACAACTAAAAATAGTGTAGAATACCTCATTTAAACAACCATGAAACAAACTTTATTCTTAAATGGTTCTTTATATGTGTGCAAAAATTTCCACTTGTTTGCATAATGCCTATATGTATGATATGCATTAGTTACTAATTTGGAACATCTTACAAAATGTACTCAAATTGGAACTTTAATGTAACTTAAATTCTTAGTAGTTTTAATTGATCTGAATGTTGGAGTGTCATGAGATGGATGAAGGCCTTAGCTTTAGTTTGAAACAACCTTAGGTAGCTTCTCATAAGACACCTGCTCCTCTGCAGGCAGCAACTCCTCCTTATCATCCAATATGATGGACCTCCTGTTGGAGTTTCTGCGCACTGCAATCAGGATCAAACCTACCAGAAGCAGGGCAGACATGATTGCCAGGGTGGCCACTAGGAAGAAGGCTAGGAAAAAAGAGACACAAGACATGTTAAATTTTGGGCACTAAGTGCAAATAGCAACAAAAAGTATTTGCACTAAGTGTAAATAGTTGTTAGATAGCACCTCAGTTTATTGTAGTATACTATAAAACAGTAAAAAATAATAACATATACAGTGTATCTGATTATATTTATTAAAGTCATAAATGGATGTTGCCTTATTGGGACCTTACTTGTCCCAATCCCTAAAGCCCCTACTCGTTAAACACTTTATTCCCACTATTAAATACCCGTTAGGCACTTTATTTCCACTTTTCAAATTTTTTCTTAAATTTTATTTTAAATAAATGCTACTCCGAGCTGATATGTGATGGGAAAGGGAAAAGAATGAGTTTGGTAAAAGGCAGATTTGAACTCGGGTGGGTCACGTCAAAAGCAAACGCCACCCGCCTTGCTCTCCACATCGCTGATCCTGTTATCAGCGGGATTTCTTTTTTAATCTTGTCTGGCTCAGACAATAGTGGGCGGAGTTAGTGAAACAGCCTCTGCCAACAAGGCAGGCAATTTGCACCTTGTGTAAATCTATAGACACTCCGTAGATTTTGCAGGTAAAATATGCAATATGGATCAATTAAAAAAAAAAAAAAAAAAAAACTAATAATAAACATTTACAGTATTATAATTTAATAATATGAATCTGTCCTGTACATACATTACACATTATATTTACAGTAAATATAAACATTTTAGGGTTGGTATGATTTTTTTGGTACTGATGCTGTGGCATTTGATCAAAAATAGTAATATTATGAAATATTGTTACAATTTAAAATAGCCGTTTTCCATTTTAATATATTTTAAATGTAATTTATTCCTGTGGTGGCAAATTTTCCTTCAGAAATCATTCTAATATTATGATGAAAAATTTTTCCTCAAGAAACATTTTTATTATCAGTTGTGCTGCTTCATATTTTTGTGGAAACCATGATACATATAATTTCAGAATTATTTGATGAATAGAAAGTTCAAAAGAACTGAAATCTGTGTATATAAGGGTCAATGACGTGACGGGTCATTTTTTTTGTCCTTAATAATAATAAAAAACAAAGATAGGATATCCAAAGTATGATATGATATCCAACTAGATCTCTTTTATTGAATCCAAAAGGTTTTAATTATATTTTCCTACATATAAAGGTATTTTAAAGATTTTGAAGGATCAAAAGTCATTCGGTTTAACCATCCAAAGGCCAATACAGCCATTTCATTTGTGATTAAAATATCTTAAAAGGTAATAAATGTATATATTTTTTATTCTGGCATGATTTTATAACATCATATATCAACATAGTGCAAAATGGTATTAAAATTATGTGTAGAAGTCGTTGCTTTGTTATGAGAAAGAATGTCCGGAAAAATGAATTTTATTGATGTCATTCGGAGTAACCAATATAAAGGGACCGTTTTGGATTAAGTCATGTGGTCAATATCATGTGACAGGATGTGACATCATTCAGACACCTGCAAAGGACCACATGGTTGTGAAGCAAAGTAACTAACTCTCTTTAAACTATTTGAAAAATTCATGTTTTCACTTGTTCATACGCATGTCCCGAAACATCAGGTCATTCGGTACAACCGCTATAAAACATGGAAAACGTTGTAATATTTTAAAAATTTGTACTAAATATAAAATGTTTGATTGTCCTTTTGCTAGCTAGCTAGCAAGCTAACTAGCTAGCTAGCTAGATATCAGCCTGTTAGCATTGTTTGAAAATATCATCATTCGGTATAAACAAAAGTGTCATTCGGTAAAACCGAAATTTTGGTTAAACCGAATTACTTTTTTGGTTAAACCAAATGACGTTTTTGATGACAAATTTTGTCCATCTTGTAAAAAATGACAAAAGCAGTGTTAATTGATTATAAAAACCACATAATCTCATTGTTACCACATAATAAAACTCTCCATCTCCATTAGGTTTTTTTTACACTTTAAATGACCCATAAATGATAATTAATTAACATATACATATACACACACATATATATATATATATATATATATATATATATATATATATATATATATATATAACATTTATATCATTAATTAATTTTAACTGACTATTATTATAATCAGTTAATTAAAATAATTTTAAGTAATTTCAGGTGTTCCACAATTCCTTACCTGGAGTCCAGCGGCTACGTTTGTGGTGTCCATGTTCATCAAAACGTCCTATATAAAAGAAGTACAACAACATAAGCCACCAGCAAAACAAAGGCACATACATACTTCAGCAGGGGTCTCCAAACTTGGTCCTGGAGGGCCACTGTCCTGCAGAGTTTAGCTCCAACCTTAATTAAACACACCTGAACCAGCTAATCAAGGTCTAATTAGGCATACTAGAAACTTCCAGGCAGGAGTGTTGAGGCAAGCAGGACAGTGGACCTCCAGGACCGAGTTTGGACACCCCTGTACTACATGAAGCAGAATTCCTGTACTCTTACCGTCTTTCCCATAGCAAGCTGACATGCACTCTTGCTCACTACCGTAGCGGTTTAGGTTTCCCTGGCAGCCTCCATAGATGAAGGGCTTACAAGACTGAGAGCTGGCCTCAAAGTAAAACATACGGAAGAGTGCACGGCATGGGCCGGACTCGAATGGCACGGCACAGGTTTCTGTATCGAGTTACAAGAGGAAGAATGTTTTATAAACATTCATTATTGCATTAATGGCAATAAGTTTGACATGGAGAAATTCAGGACAGCTGATTTAAAATCTGATACAACTTTTTGCCATTTTACCTTCAAAGCTGTGGATGCGGTTAGGTTTAGGGGTGGAGGGAACGACAGGTGCCTTCTGGTTGCTGGGAATGAGCCTCACTGGGATGAAAAGACAGTTATAATTTTATAGTGATTTATAGGGTTGACAGATGACCAGGAAATGAATAGTCACACACAATAGTACCTGTGCAGGTCGTCATGCATGTTTCCTCAGTTTCATAATTGTTCTGGTTGCCACCGCAGCCTCCATAGATGAATGGTCGACAGGTGCCGTTGTTGTAGTAATAGCGTCTAATGGAGGCTCTGCAGCGTCCGGTCTGTGCATCAGCCAGACACTTCTCTGATATGGCAAGACAGATGGTAAGAATACACTAGAACTTATGGTGTATAACTGTACTCTGCTCAAAGATGCAGACAACACAAAACCACTACAAACTCATTTACTTTAAATAGTAAACAAAAATGATAAAAATACCTTGGAATTCCTCTGAGGTCATCTCAGGAAGAGCCTTGGGTTCAAACTCTGAGGAGAAGGACACAGAATACTTAATTACAAAGTTTTATTTGTCATATGTATACCTGTTAAATTGATAATAAAATAAAAAATTAATATCTATGGTTTCCATTTTGAAGTGAATAAGTCTCAGTTTTAATTTGAAATGTAAATTATTAGTATTCAAGACTAGGGCTAGGTATTGACACAATTTTCACGATTCGATTCGATTTCTATTCATATGCTTGCAATTCAAATCAATTCGATATCGATTATTTTGGATGTAGTATCAGTTACAGTACATGGCAAATTTTCTAGAGGAAAAAAAATCTGTCAACTAATGCTGTAAACTACACATGGGAGTCAGTTGGTATGACATTACTATAATATTGTAGGTTAAAATGAACTTATTTATATACAAACACAAATTACACTCAATGATATTTTTTATAATAAATAAAGTTTAGAAGTACATAATCATATCATTTCTATTCCAATTTGTTTTTTTGAAATATAAACATTTAAATTGTGGCTGTCATAACTGATTTATTCAAACATGCATTAAATATTGAATAACATTAAAAATTATAATTAATACGTAACGGTGCATATATTTATCAGAATGCTTTCTAGAGTTAATTTTTCTAGCTGACAAACAAGTTTATATGGTTTTTCTGAATATGTTTTTCTGAGGTTAATGTGACGTTACGTGACATTGTTTACAAGCTGTTTTATTGACGTCTTTCTGAGGTTGAAACACTGATGAGCTATTACACGAGACATGATACGGATTTCGGTAAGTTGTACTGTATCTTTTAACATACCTTTAGATGTTTATTCATGTTTATTTCGTGTTGTAACTGGTATTACAGCGGAGGAGAGGATGTTCACATGCGCTCCATGCTGCCGCTTCTCTTTAGCGATCTGTCACGTCACATTAAACAGCACCAAAACGGTATTTATTTTTTGAATCTCATAATAAGATGGACGTCATTTGAAATCTGAGACTTTGTTTCATATCAAAAGTAACAAAGCACAAAGATTATTGCGATTTATTGGATGGGAGGCACGCTACATATTCTGTTCCTTCATCAACTGAAAACAGACTAGACTAATCGATTCTTGGGATTTAAGAATCGATATCGGTTCGTAAAAATGAGAATCGATTAAAATCGAGAAATCAAGTATTTTTTACCCTGCCCTATTCAAGACTAATTTGTGTGCTAATTAACAACAGTTTGTAGTAAATGCATATGTAAATAGCTGATGGGACCCACAACAAACAAACATATAGTAATAAAATGTGCGATAGCAAAAACGTTGGTTTTGTTTTATGAATGATTTCTGGGTCCTGGACATCCCAGACCCTCTTTTAATTCATTACAAAAGGACAAATTAATGTGTTTTTAATATTTATTATTAGTTGAGCACAGTTGTTGAGAACTCTGATATAATTTGAGCTAACTATTTACTATTACAATATGATCAGTGTTTCTCAATTATTGTTAAAAATAAACACTCATATCTCTGAGAGCTGGTCTCATTGGGGCATCTAGATTATGATATGGATTTGATTACCATTGTTGTTCTCAGGTATGGACATCCTGCTGCGTTGAGAGACAGAATGGGAGTCTGTAAGCACAGCACCTGAAGAGAGCAGAAAGACACTTTAAATTACTATACCGCGTCTATATATAAGAGACGTTCAAAGGTTTAGGGCCAGTAAGATTTTGTAATGTTCTTATGCTCACAAAGACTGAATTTAAATACAGCAACAACAGCAATATTGTGAAATTTTATTACGATTTAAAATAATTTGAACATCTTTTAAAATGTAAATTATTCCTGTGACAGCAAAGCTGAATTTTCAGCATCATTACTCCAGTCTTGAGTGTCACATAATCCTTCAGAAATCATTCTAATAAGTGGATTTGCTGCTCAAGATACATTTCTTATTATTACTGATGTTGAAAACAGTTGTGCTGCTTAATATTTTTGTGGAAACAGTAATCAATTTATTTCAGGATACTTTGATGTATAGAAGGCTGAAATGTTTTGTAAGAATGTAAATGTCTTCACGGTCACTTTCTACCAATTAAATGCAATTTTGCTGTTTAAAAGTAGTATTTTCTTTATTAAAAAAATGCACTGACCCCAAATGTTTGAATGGTAGTGTAATTCAGTAACAAAGTACCAAAAAACTTTTATATGGGGAAAATTCATAGTAAGGATTGTTCTATATATATATATATATATATATATATATATATATATATATATATATATATATATATATATATATATATATATATATATTTTAAAAAAAAATTAGTTGCACAATTTGCAACACACCCTCGCACAAACACAGGCCCACACACACACAATAACGTTGCATAACACAAAACAGCCCAGAGTGTTGTAAATAAAATTCTTCGAATGATTTCCTGATGACAATAATAGGATTATTAGAAGCAGATGGCATCTTTTTCCATTTAAACGTCATCTCAACTCATAAATCTGGTAATTCCACGGATCACAAAAGGTCACTCGGATACAGCAGGGACAAAGCACAAAGATCCCATAAAAAACATTAAAAAGCATTTCCTTTCCTCTTTCCTACCCCCATTCTTAGTGAATACGTGAAGATAGATCACTCATTCAAATGCGATACCTGTAAAAGAGGGAAGAGGTAAAAGAAAAAAACAACTAACGTGTCTATCATGTCCTTGAGGACAGGTAATCCATCTGCATAGAGGTCATCAAACCGGTTATTCAACAACCCAGAGTAAAATGAAACCAGAATGTCTCATTTGTTAAGAGATTCAGCATAAACCCACTCAAACTCACTGAAGTAGTTCTGTGCCTCACCAAACTGACTTTGGTTTTTGATTTCAGCCTATAAAATTAAGGTAAGTTAAACACTTTGCTTTGAGAATTTGCTGAGAATAACTTTATAATACAGGCCCCATGTCAAGTTACCTGGCTGAACTCTACTACAAACTCTAAGTGCAAATCAACTCAACACCATTCAAATATAGCAGGACATAAATCAGCTAAGCACATAGCCAACCACAAACTACAATGTGGGTACTGGATTTGTGCCCACTCTCATTGGAGAAAGGCTGTAATAAAACTTGTATGGTTTTCCAAAGCTCATATTTTGGTCTCCTTGTCGAAACCTCTGTTTTCATCACTACAGACATGTCAAATCATAGACTGATATGCTCTAAAAACTGTTCCAAGTGAATTTTACGTTGATTATAATGGGATACATAAAAAACTGGGCCTCACATACCAGTATGTCAAGATTTAAACTAAAAAAACTCAATAAAACTGAATGTTTTTTTCTTTCAATACACTAAATATTATCTTTATTTCCTCTGGATGCTCAATGTAAGCCAAATGCAAACATTATCTTGATGCAAATGGTACCTGTCCTCAAATCCAGAATGTGTTTATTCATTTGCATTTATTTAGCCGCATTTCTTGCATACTACACCCTAACTTGACTGCTGATACACTGTGGGTAGCTTAAATATTAGTGATTCAAAATGTTCCACTCCATTTATAACAGCTCCAGTGGTTAAAGTAAAGATTAAACAACTACATGGATCCTTTGAATCATAGTGTAACAGGCCTCAGCTGTGTGCGTCAACAAATTTAATACAATTACTCAACATAAAACCACACATCAAAACAACATTCCTTTTGTCCATCATAAAAGCCTCTGTTTTGTCACTGAACTTTACTGGACTAATGACACATGTACAGACATCTCAGCTTTAATGCCCAAACAATGATGAATACCATGTCAAGGGTATGACGCAAAAGCTTATCTCTAAAGCAGGAAGTCAAAAACAGGAGATAGCAAGTAAATTAATTAATGTTTTGGCACTTCACAGATTTATTTTTTTTTACACTGCTGTTCAAATGTTTTGTTTTGTTTTAAAGAAATTAATAGTTTTATTCAGGAAGGATGCATTAAATTGATAAAAAGTGACAGTTTTAAAAAAAAAATGTACCATGGTTTCCACAAAAATATGAAGCAGCTGTTTTCAACATAACCAGAAATGTTTCCTATTACTATCATAATATTAGAATGATTTCTGAAGGATCATGTGACACTGAAGACTGGAGTAATGGCTAATTTGCCATCACATGAATAAATTTTAAAATATATTCAAATAGAAAACAGTTATTTAAGTAAGCAATAAGGTATGAGAGGCTGTGCTGTATCGTAAATAAGTCACGGCTAAAGGGGTTGCAGGCACTCCGCTTCATGCCTAACAACGCCCTTCAGCCGTGACTTATTCACGATACAGCACTAGTCTCGAGTACCTTATTGCTTTTATAAAACGGTTACCACACAATACAAATATTAAAGCCAAAAATATGCATCAATGCAACTTTCATGAAGTAAACTTTCCCTAAAAGCCTTCCTTCCGCCGGAAAAAAATAGTCCCTGACCGTGAACAGCAACAGAAGTTACATTATTACGCCATTAGATGGCGGCAAAGACTGTCTTTATGAGTGTGTCAGTCAGTAGCAAAGACTTTTATATTGAAAAGACTGAATTGTTGTGAACACCGAACAAGACGCAACTGACAAATGCTTTGACTAGCGCTGTCAGTCATGGGAAAACTCCTTAACTGTTAAAAGGACAGGATAATACATCGGACATTTAAACAGATGTTTTTTTTATGAACATAGGACTGACCTGAAGGAAAATACTAAATCTGAATGCAGGTAATAAACTCGCTCAATCGATCTCTTTCTCACAATACTCTTCTACATAATACAGTAAGCTTCAATGAACAATATCAATTGAGAACAAACAGTTTACGTTGCTAAGAGTGGTTGCTAAGGGTGTTGTGTGGTGATACACAGAACCGTTGGGTGAGCGGTCATAGCCATGTTTTATCGTGAATAAAACACTACTATTGACCAATCAGAATCAAGGACAGGAACTAACCGTTTTATAAATTGTTATAATCACAATATTACTGTTTTTCCTCTATTTTTGATCAAATAAATGCAGCCTTGGTGAGCTTTTTTAACAAACATTAAATAAACAGAAACAGTACTGTATGTGAGGCTATAAAAAAAGATTATAACAGAGGGGAGAGAGTTTCACAAGGTCAGTGTCTCAAAGTAAATCCATCACAATTGCATTTGGGATCATAAATCTAGTTACATTATAGGGACTATGAACCTTTTACATTAGAAAGGTTTGCATAAAACTGAAAAGTTAACACTTATAAAATATTGGCTGATATTTACCTGTCACCCCACTACAGGATGCCTCACATTCCTCCGTGGTATTAAAGTTATTATCATTGCCCCCACAGCCGCCAAAGATAAACGGCTTGCAGGTCTGATTGGTGACATCATAATAGAATCGTGGGAAAGCAGCGCGGCAGTTTCCCACCACCCTTGGGAGACGGCAGTAATCTAATAAGACAGAGGAAAAGGAATAGTCTCAAAATAGTGCACATGTATTGACTGTCCTAGGTGTAGGAAATACACTTCTCAGATAATAATGTTGCAATATGCATTTGGCCATGATATTACTGCAGACCTCTTTGTCACTTGTTGTAACATATACTGTGATAACAAAATGAATATGTCACTCAGGTATGGCAGTATGTAACTTTAACTTCCCTTCCGCAATTAAAGACTTTTGTTTACAGTACTGGGTTGTAAAACCTGAAGTACAGGTTGGTCGGGTGTGGGTCAACAGACAACAATGCTGCACCAGTACCTGGAAAAAAGGGAAGGGTTTCTAGCATTTTCTTTGTTTTTCTTAGGGTTAGGTTTATTTAAACTTTAGCCAAATTATGAGCACAATCACAGATGAATATGACCATTTTCTCTATAGACATAATATTACATATCCTCATGTATATTACATGAAATGCTAAAACTTCCTTTTTATTGTACATTACATAAGGTAACATAGCCTAGCCAAACAAGTTACTAGCTACATGAACTAATAATATAATAACTACACACTAAATTGGCATAAGAAGTTGGGCATGATCTTTTATTGTTAAGTCTTTTAAAAAGCAGTGAAATTTTAGTTTTAAAATAATAATATTATTTAAAAAACGTTTCGGTGTGGTGTAACCAACATGGAGTAAGCCATTGTGTCATGTGACAAAATAACCATAAAACAAATCATACAATACTTTTAAAACATTTTACATATTTTGAGCTTTTTATGAAAATACACTTTTTTTTCAGGTCAAATTGCTAAAAAAAATAACTTTGAAAAGTTTTGCTACATTAACGTGTATTCATTACTCTGTTATTGAAAATATATATTTTTACAAAACATTATGATACCAATTTAACCAGTATTCTTAAATTTAATTTACATGCAATTACAATTTACATATGGTCATTTTTCACAGTTTACGCCAAATAACTTAGTTAACATATTCATTTATTATTAATTGCTGAAATAAGTAGGTCTACAGTAATTATGACATTTAACGTTAACTTCGGTTTTTAAGACTATTTTTATATTTTAATTTTACCTGTGTTTACAGAGCGAGCCTCGTTTTGGGTTTCTTGATCAGCGGTATCCAGGATCTTGCGGTACACCTTGAATTGTGTACTCCGGGTCAAAACACACACGTCTTTGCCGTCTTTCAAACAGTTGACCAGGCGGCATTCTGGCTTGCCGTCGTCCGCTGGAGTCCCAATCAGAGCTATCTGGCAGTCTTCAAACTCACAACAAGCTTTCTGGCACTGCTCTTCGTCCGAAACCTCCGACAGGTAAGCCACGTAAGCCGCGCCGTCATTAAATGAGCTAATATTTAGACCCTGCTCGACGTCCGTTTCTGGGTCCCATTTACACGCGTTGAGAACCGACAGACAACAGAGAAAACCGACGATGGAGGCAATGAAACGCACCTGAGCCATTCTTCACTTCCTGTCTACCTGTCCCAGCTGTTTTCGGTTATGACTACGACTCGAATAAAGTTAAACGAGCTCTATAATTACCACACCTATTAAACCGAACTCGATTCTTTATCTCTGTATCGCTTGTGTGTATGGACGCAGCAGGTGTCCGTCTTCTCTCCAGGGAAATAATGCAACCAACAACTTCCTCTTAAGTGACGTCACTGTTTGTCTATCACAGGATCCTCACACCGCACCACAGAAGTCACAGAACTGAAACTCAAATCGTTTCCTCAAATTAATGTGTTCTGGATGCTGGATATATGCACTCAACTTCAGGATACAATTAGTACATGCATATTCTTCATAACGCTGTCAATTAACTTTACTTTTTAATACTTTAGATTGTGTGTGCGTGTGTGTGGTTCAGGTTCTGCATCTGCATTGCAACTATATAGTAGCCTTTTTGTTTGTAAGGATAATAAGTTGCTAAATGTTTATTTTTTGAAATAGACCAACTGGTGGCACACCACTATTAAAAAGAAGCCAAAGAAAAAGATAAGGAATTAATTAAACCGGATGAATGGGTTAATAAAAATTCAAGATAATCCGGTTGAGCAGTTGTAAACAAGTGGTAATAAAAATGAGAAGATTTAAATGAGAGGGTTAGATGTTTAAGCTTTATTAAAAGTTTAAGCTTTATTAGCTTTCACATGATGTAGAACTCCATGACTCAAGTGATTTTTGCAAAAAGGGGAAGGCTTTTTCCACGATACGACCAACCAATAGTTACCACAATGATACAGTGTAATAAGATGCAAATAATGTCTTAATGAGACTATAAAGATGCAGAGGTTTGTGTAGAGAATATCATTAGGTCACTATAAAAACATTGGACGACAGTGAAAAATAGCAACCATGAAATAAAATAACTCTAGCAAAAGCCAACAATACAGGGTCAAAATTATAAATTTTTCTTTTATGCCAAACATCATTAGGATATTAAGTAAAGATCATGTTCCATGAAGATATTTTGTAAATTTTCCTACCTTAAATATATAAAAAAATGTATTTTTGTGAGTGGATATGTGTTGCTAAGGACTTCATTTGGACAACTTTAAAGGCGATTTTCTCAATATTTTTTGCACCCTCAGATTCCAGATTTTCAAATAGTCGTATCTCGGCCAAATATTATTGTTCTATCTTAACAAACCATACATCAATGGGAAGCTTATTAATTCAGCTTTCAGATGACATATAAATCTCAATTTCAAAAAATTGACCCTTATGACTGGTTTTGTGGTCCAGGGTCACAAATGTGTATGGGAACCATCTGTACTTAGAAATGTGTATTGCTAAGCATCTTACTAAATGCCAGTTAGTTCACATTACCAAAGACACATTAACTGGGGTATTTGTCAGGTAAATGTCGGATGAAACGACCATTTTTTAAAAAAATAATGTAGGCATATGCATTTTAGAGTTGCTTCCCAAAAAATATATATATATATTTGCCAAGAAAATCTGTCAAATGATTGATTATTATGTAATACATCACATTAAAAGAAAGAGTAGGCCTATGTTATCTTGAAATCTGACCATGTCAAACTGTATTTCTTTTGTATATATCTTTTAATGAAGAGAAATTAAAATAAAATGCAATTTTCTCTTTTGCGATTCACAAATGCAAATGTTTTCTCTTTATGCAAATATGTTTCTGCAAAATTATAAATTTTGAAGCTGTTATATCATCAATAGCCATCAATAGATATAATATCAATATCCATTAATAAAATCAATAACAGAGATGTGGCAAGTTGTTGGTGGAAAAAAAAAAAAAAAAAACATAAACATTATGACATAACTATAAACTATTCGTTTGTTTGTTTGTTTTACACACACTATTTTCCCTAACCCTAACACTAGCACCTCCTTGCGGACTCCTGGTGGTCGCAAGACCCCGAGAGCGAGAGTAAGGCAGTAATGTGGCGGCGCTAGGACCCTGCGGACCAGCGCACTCTGGAGGTGTCGGAGGAGCGCACCTACTCCGCCAGACTCTGGAGCAATTATTTGTATGCAAGTGTCCATCCATAGGGTCACTCTGGAGATGGCTGCGAATCGGGTGGGAAGGCGTTATAACAATAAGATCCACTCACCGAGCCGAGGTACCAGCCGGGAAGCTGGACTGAGCGTGCAGAAGAGACAAGCACGAGTCACCGTAAAATATAACAGAAAGGAACTCCAAAGGCGCCTGGATGTGGAAAAGTGGATAGATTGTGGACTTGACGAGCTGTATTTGGGAAGGGTGAGTCCTCTTGTAACAGAGAATAATAATATACGAGTAAAATAAAATATCTAATGAATAAAAGACAAATTGAGTATAAAAATTATCAAATAGTATTTGTGAATATTTAATGAGCTGCCAGCAGCAAAAGGCGTTGCTGATAAATCTGTTCTTGATTGCTGATTATTTCTCTACGCTGTCAGTAAGATTGGTGTAATAATTTATTGGTAAAATGCAAGTATATTTAATAATGAAAGTTTTCTATCAGTGATCTATCAGGTTTAAAATATCACTATCCACGTGGAAATGTGCACCTATAGTCTAGGCTACGTGTCTCAATTGTGAAGCAGGTGTCACACCATTTGAATCCTGAATGGAATGTAAATTGTCTGATGGTAAAATGTGATAAAGGATTTTCAATTTCGCAAGTAAGTTTCGAAATATCGTTTGATCGAGAACCTTTTGATGTGCCAATCAATGATTATGTCGCACGTTTATTCATGAAGGGCGTGAACCTTTCCTTGGGTCATTCCACTAAACGACAGCCTTTTTTGTCCCTCATGAATATATGTGTAAATAATGACAATCTGATACCAACTTTTACTATGTGTTATTATAGTAATTTTTCTCAACAAATCCAATTACCTTTATATTATTTTTTATTTTATTTTCATCATCTTCCTCTATGTCCCCACCCCTGTGTTTCCAAACTCTCCTTATGTGTGTACATTATGTAGATAGATAGATAGATAGATAGATAGATAGATAGATAGATAGATAGATTTTCGTAATTTTTTTTTTTCAAAATTACATCCTTACAGGATGTGAACTCTATATCCTTTTTAAATAACTTTATCTTATTTTGTTAGGTGTATCAGTCAGACAGAAAATAAATATTACTAGAAATATCACCAATAAATTCTCTAAGGGTACATTAACATGACAACAATGTACTAAAATTGGAGAAGTTTTTTCTTTGTTTCTTTGCTCGCATACAGAGGACAACACACAGGTCCGCGAAAACAATTAAAAACACTGCATTAAGCTGCCAGACCAGTAGATGGCGATGCCACTTCATAAGGAAAAACTACGCGCCTATAGCCTGAACACGAAATACGTACGCGCACGACATCACAGTTTTCACAAATTTCTGTTTTTGTAGTTTACACAGAGACGATAACGGTATCATTTTCAAAAATGTGCACATTGGGGCTGTTTACACAACACCGTTTTCAACTAAAAATGGAAAACTTTTTACGCGTTTTGACCGTTTACACGACAGCTGCGTTTTGGGGGCCTGAAAACGCTAACTTTTGAAAATGGGTTTCAAAGTGTACGTTTTTGAAAATGATACTATTATCATCTCTGTGTAAACAACAAAAACACGGATCTGTGAAAATGGTGACGTTTTATTTTTTTTAAATTTTTCACTTCATCAGAATGGTACGAAACTTGGTAAAGGTTTTGGCACTTGCTATGTGAACACACACACACACAAAAAATCATGGACATGATTTGAAAAGGTTAAATGGTCCTGAAAAAAATAGTAACACTTGTGCTTTTGACCGCGTTGGAAATGATTGGGAGACGAATTTTATCTAGTGGAAACTTTTGGTACTGCGCCCAAACAAAATCTTACTGAAAGCTAATTTTTTGAGATATCAACCTCAAATTTGGAACACAACTTTTTTAGATTTATGGCTTTGATTTTCCTGCAGTTTTAGAGTAAAACTTGTAGAGTAAAATATATATTTCATATAAAAATTTAAAATAGTATTTTTATGCATTTTTCATAATAAACAAAATTTTGTAACTTTTTTAAGTTAACTTTTTTACTTTTTCTTACTTAATCTGTCAAAATTAAGTTTGTGCTCTAAAGCATTCAAAATTTATGACAGTTTAAGTTGGAAATTTCATTTTTAGGTCTATGCTCAAAAAGTGAATAAATAGATTATAACTACAGCGTAAATATAATTTAGTACCACAAAATCCCCCCAAAATACAAAATATTAAATAAAAAACATTATTCAAGTAAAATATAGTACTTGATTTAATTGAAATAAAAAACAAAATTTGTTTTGACCGACACTCAAAGAGCACCAGAGGATGAGTCTATAGGCATGCACGTTTGGCGCGAGTGCTCTGTAAAAGAATGCGTATGTGCGCAGGCGCGTAGTCTTTCTTTACAAAGTGACATCGCCAACTACTGGCCTGGCATGCATAATACAGCATTTTTAGTCATTTTCACAGACACGTGTGAATGGGGATAGTTTTGACAGCGTTGTCATATATACAAAAAAAGTTACATTTTTTTTGTCGTGTCAATGTACCCTTTTAAAAATTTTTTAGGCCCTCAAAATGCTGTTGTTGGGTAAACAAACGGCCAAAACGCATAAAAAGTTTTACGTTTTTAGTTGAAAACAGTGTTGTGTAAACAGCCCTAATAAACACATTGTAGTGTCATGACCTTGAACACAAAGATAAGAATCACTAAATAAACAAATTGTTACAGGCACTTTGACATATTTGCCTCTCTAAATGGTTTTAATAACTTGACTCAGCTGATTGCTGATGTATAGCTACATCAGGCTATTTGTCCTGTTCTCCCAGGAGGCTTAAAAAAACAAGATGTGGTCAAGACAAGTAAACATGCCTGATATGCAGAAATGCAAACAATTTATATCTAATTAGTTCACATTCCTGTGTCTTGGAGTATTTTAGGATGGAGGGGATTTTTTGTGTCAGAGTCTCCAGTTCCCATGAGCTGCAAGATCAGGGGGCTGATCTTAAATGCTTGTGGACAAGACTTGTTGGTGCACATGCTGCCTTACATGGAAAGCTCTAGGATGCCAACAGGCATCTGGGAAGCGGTAAACATTTACAGTCACTGAGCTTTGTGATGGTGGATGTGAGGAGAGAGATGATTAGGCTCTGAAAGTGGAACGTACCTGGCGTCCTGCCAGGATAAAGACAGTTATGAAATGTAGTGGAGACCAAGGGGTGTTGCAACACATTTAGTTTCAACATCTATAACTACAGTGGTTTTCTGCAATATTTCACAAACTGTATAATATATTTCCAAATTTGTCTGCTACTAATTAAAGTAGTATATTTCAATCTCTAAATATTTTTTGTCACATAAATTTGTTTTTTTTTGTTTTTTACTGCTTTTGCACTGTCAACTTTAAATTGTACACTGAAAAAAATGGCCCAAAAAATTGTGTAGGATTTAATTTGAAACAAAGTTTCACTCAGAAATTGCTAGTAAATTTCACAAAGAATTACAAAGAATTTGCAAGTAATACACTGAATGAAATTTAGAAGTAGAAATAGTATTTTTTTGTAAAACATACTCTGATAATCTTGTTTTATTCTTCAAAAATCATTGGTAACACTTTACAATAAGGTTTCATTTGTTAACATTAGTTAACATGAATTAACAACAAAAAATACTTCTAAAGCATTTATTAATCTTAGTTAATATTAATTTCAGTATTAATATCAAAAGGTTTAATATTAGTGATTGGACCTTGAATTATCAACACTATAATGTTGATTCTCTTTGAATGTGTGGTTGAGTTGTCCAGCCACTGGACGCACTTATATTATGTCAGAATATCACATGATGACTAGATGAATCTCAGCAGTCATCTATTTGTGATCTTTAAGATGTGATGTTGGTGCTAAAAAGAAACAGCCCCCACTGAGGCTGTAATCAGATCCCCCCCTTCATTTCCTGTCGGCAGCAGGCCCGACAACGTCCTGCTCTTATGGTCCTGGGATTGACTGATGGTATATTTGTCTCATGGGGTGTTTCTTATGAGTGAGGGGGATGGGGGCTGTGGAAATGAAGACCCCATATGTCACTGTATCACACAAAGAAAGCCCTCCTGCAACTGTCCTCCACCCCCCATCCCACAAAACGACTACCCGCTACCTATTGGTCCATGCACAGGGCATCACAAGCTCCGTTAAGCAAGACCATTAGCCCACAGCTCTATCAAAGCTTAATAAAAAAGCCCAGATTAGAGTCCCATAGTGGTCAGATGCATCTCTGGTTCATCTTGTCATCAAACATGGGTCAAAACAAAAGGCACAAAACTTTGTGCTACAGATGTGATATATCCAATGTGTAATCCAAAAATGAGTCGAGACCTAAAATAAGTGGCAAGTCTTATCTGATGGATATGGAAAACACAATTCTAAATGCTAAGAATAACATGCAGAAGTTTCCTGAAATATGATCATGCATGGTTGGGGTATCTAAATAAACAGGCTCATCAACTTTTAAAAGGATGGGGAAGCACTTCTCATATCTTGTTGTTGACATGGCTATGTATCCACTCATCTGTCATTTCGTAGAAGTTGGCCAAATTAGGCACATGCTAACATGCCTTGTACTTTGAGATGTAACATAAAAGAAAATACAACCCAGGCTGCATTAAAGGATTAGTTCACCCCAAAATGAAAATTCTGTCATTAATTAGGCTACTCACCCTCATGTTGCACCAAACCTGTAACACCTTTGGCCTCAAAACTGGGTCTCCGGCGTGGGAGTCGGACGCTCTACCGAGGAGGCTAAAGGCTGCAACCCCTAGCGTCAGTCGCTAGAGCATCTCTTGAGATCAGAGGAGTGAGGTTTACTTGCACAGCGACTACTAGCTGGCCTCCGTTACACGTGACTACAGTGGTTCAACCTTAATGTTATGAAGCAACGAGAATACTTTTTGTGTGCAAAAAAACAAACAAAAATAACGATTTTATTCAACAATTTCTTTTCTTCCATGTCAGTCTCCTATGCAATTGATGTAGTAAACACAGTGCAGTGCTTCCGTGTTTACGTCCGAATGGCGGTTCATTATTGGCCGGCTCCTGCGTCAGCATCACATGCATGCGTCGTGCTGCTCACGTGAACAGCGTTGGCCAATACTGAGCCGGCGTTCTGTAGTCACGTGGACTATTTTAACAATGTCTTTACTACCTTTCTGGGCCTTGAAAAGTGGTAGTTGTGTTGCAGTCTATCGGAGGCCAGATAGCTAACGGATTTAATCAAAAATATCTTAATTTGTGTTCTGAAGAAGAACGACGGACTTACGGGTTTTGAGCGACATGAGGGTGAGTAATGACAGAATTTTCATTTTTGGGTAAACTAACCCTTCAAATACTGAATATTAATGCACATTCAGTTGAGAAGTCTAGCATTAGCTGGATGATATTGTGTTATTCACAATAAAGGACAAAAACGTTTCACCTAAATGCATAAAAGGCATTTTTTATGTTTTATTGGTTCAGTTTGAGGAGTGGTAATGTATTGTTGTTAGCAGTTAAGTTCGTATGCTAGCTCCATTCCCATGGGAATGATCAGAAAGTGAATGCACCTGGATGGATTTTACCAGGGTGCTTATACAGTATTAGCATCACAAGGAGAAAAGAGCAAAACAGCAGATCCGCATTTAGAATGTTTATAAACAATATTGCATTTCAGAGTTGACCCACAGCTGAGTTCTTGTTCCTAATATGGTCAGCTAGTAAAGAGGTCACTAATAACCACAAGCTGTGACAAATCATTTATTCTGTATGTACAAATATTTAAAAAAATGTTTATTGTGAATTTTCTTTAAGAGTTCAATCAAAGGCACGTATAATGTAATTAGTTAGACTATGCCATGTCAGTCCGTGTTGCTCTCACATGCACTTTTGCCTTTAATGTGGAACAGCGTATTACATCACAGGTTATGGAGTCCTGAGGATAGATGATGCACAAACGATCTGACATTTTACTCTGGTTGGATACAGAGGGATAAAGCTGACGTGAGAGGCACTGAAATGCTAGCGCTGAGATTGTCCATAGTACTTAAGATTAGTGAATGCAGTATTATTTGCTGTTCATCGTGCAGAGATATGTCCCATTATGAAAAAGTCTGAAATGTAGAACTACATTTTTTAATTTTTTATTTAAATAAGTGCAGAATGCTATGTGTCTGCCACAATGCTATCCGCTTGTTAAATCGTGACGTAAGGAACGCCGTTTCTGTGTCCAAGCCTCGAATCGTTTCACTTGAGAATGCAATCTCGACGGCCGTTTATGAGCGCTATTTATTCATAATAAACATTTAACATTTTAAAACGTTAAACATTTAAAATACTTACAGTCTACACAACAGTCCATGCTCACAGCGTCACAGACATTAATATTTTAACGATTTATAAAAGAAAAATCACTGTCTGGCCATCTGGGATTTTGGTATGGAGATAAAGGTTATGATTATAATTTTTTGGTAGTATTACACCACATCGTGTGTGTATAGCCTATTAGCACCGTTTGTTGATTTCTTGTGGTATGAGATGGAGCATTTGGACCCGGAAGCGCGGCCGCGTGACGTCAAACATCCGAATAATGTTGTGGCTGGTTGCCAGGGCGTTGCTATGCAGTTACTAAAGTCAGTGGTTCTCCGCCTTTTTGACTCCAAGGCCCCTCATTGTCCACAACTAATTTTGAAAGCTCCTTTTCAGTTTTTTTGTGATATACTTTATAAAGGATTAAAGAGGATTTTAATTTTTTTTTTTCTCACAATTTCTACCCAATAAAATATTTTAGAGCTTGGCTAGAAAATTCATTACAAAAATGCTAATGGAGTTATAAGATTGTATTATATTACATGGTGAATTTACATTTACTTTTAATTCCAGGTCTAGAAATCATACTTTTAAAAGTCCTCACCTCCTCTGGGGGTGAATTAAAGTCTTGATTTTTAGTTGTTTTGGCTTATTTTAAATAATTTTAAGTCATGATTGAAAACCACTTCTCAAAGTTTTTTTGTTTTTGTTTTTTTTGGCATGCTGCTATGCAGTTGCTATGCTGTTCTGGTTGGTTTATATGTGTTTGCTGAGTGGACTTTGAAAAAGCTGGGAAAAACTGGGAAGTTGAAAGAGCCCACTTGCAAGTCACTATACTATGGTCTCTAGACATAGATTGGTTGCCTCCTTTAATTTAACAGATAGTTCACCCAAAAATTGAAATTCTGTCATCATTTATACACCCTCATGTTGCTACAAACCTGTATGAACTTCTTACATTTCTCTCTGGAACAAAAAAGAAGGTATTCTGAAGAATCAACTGTTTTTGTCCACAATGAAAGTCAATTGGGTCCAAAATAGCACTAGACCCTGTTGACTTTCATTGTATGGACAAAAATTGTAGCACAAACAGGACAAGTTACATGGTGAAGTGAATTATATGGGGTTATAGGTTTGTTAAAATCCCTAGTCCTTTGAATGAGCAATAATAAGGAGCATGATTGTCTTAGTAAACACCAGTGATGCATCTTGCCTCACTCGTCAGACTAGATGTTGAAAGTGGACTCGGCACATTCTTTTCTAAATGTTTGGAAATACTGATTTAGTCACATTCTGAGTCTAACATCCTAAATATAAATACTTGCACAAATACACAGGAGATGGACATTTGAATTAGGGTCACAGCTGTTAATAAGGCATGGAAACTCAGAAGAAGAAAAAAACAGCCCAACTCAAAGACAGCAGGAAGAAAAAACACACTCTTACCCATTAGCTACTGGCCTGGAATTAATAGAGACTGAATCACAGCCCGGGGAATCGGGTGATGCTAAACCAGTTGGAGTGATTGACTCAGCACTCATGCTTGCAGTAAAAGGTGAAAGAACTCATGTTTTGTCAGGAGGAAATGTTTTGAGTTTTTGGCGAATTACTACAGAGACAAGCCAAATTGTGTCACAGGCTGTATGACTAATGAGAATAGAACAGAATATTTACACATATAATACTCAAAATCATTGATTTGAAATGCATTTTCAGTTGCATTTGTAGTTTTTTCTTCAGTTTTGTGAGTTTCCAGTTTACACTAATTTCCAGTTTTCAACTGATTGTGCAAAACTTCTCTGTTTAGGAACGAATTGAAAGTTACTGAAGGATTGCTTTGTACGTTAAGCGTCTGAGGGGTTATGTTTGTTTCACAGCATTTCAGTGGCATTTGGAGTTAAAAGAAAGGTCACTGATGCCCTGGTAGGGCTTTCAGCTTGGATCCTACTCTGATTGACCTTTCGACGGTGGTGTTAGTTTCAGGATTTTGAAAGTTCTCCCACGCCAACTCTGTTCCCTGTAGTTACCCATAACCTTATCAGGAAACGCACTGGCTTGCATGACCAGCTCTTAACCTGTTGTGTGGGTGTACACTATGATGGTAATTTGGAGCTTTGGCAATAGAGGTAATGAAGTTACAATCCTTGGTGTTGTGAAGTTGGTAAGTTTAGACTGAATCCCACCATATACTGTTCTGATTTAGTTTTGGTCACACCAGGTCTCTTTAGTTTGAATTCACCCTCATGTCGTTCCAAACCTGCCTATTTTTCTTCTTTCTGTGAAACACAATATAATTGTACTGGTTGCTTTTTTTCCAAAAAATGATCCAAAAGCACTATAAACGTATCATAAAAGTGATCAATATGACTGAAATTTGGATCAATACATCAGTTCATATTGTTTAAATGCATCTAAACATTTCATTCCTACTTCTCTCACGAACATGCCAAATTGATTGTTAGTGGATTTGTAGCAAATCACCTCTTTTTTGCTTAAGATCAATATGTTTTCATTTGGTGGGTGGCAGCAGTTTTCAAGCTAGCTTTGGTAAATGATTTACTGAAAGTATTTGAAAATTGCCCTTGGCCTATTTTTTAATGCATCAAGCCACAAAAGAAAGGGAAGTGAAGATTAAATCATTCTCGAAACTCAGAGGTACACACCATAAATAATAGATTGTATTTTTTTTAGCTAACCCATTTCCTATTAGAGAAAACTATTTTTCCACTGCGGTTAAAGGGTTAGTTCACCCAAAAATGAAAATTCTGTCATTAATTACTCACCCTCAATTACCTTACACCCGTAAAAAATTCGTTAATCTTCGGAACACAAATTAATATATTTTTGATTAAATCCGATGGCTCAATGAGGCCTCCATAGCCAGCAATGACATTTCCTCTCTCAAGATACATTAATGTACTAAAAACATATTTAAATCAGTTCATGTGAGTACAGTGGTTCAATATTACTATTATAAATTGACGAGAATATTTTTGGTGCGCCAAAAAAATAAAAAAAATAACGACTTATATAGTGATGGCCGATTTCAAAACACTGCGTCAGGAAGCTTCGGAGCGTTATGAATCAGCGTGTCGAATCAGCGGTTCGGAGCGCCAAAGTCACGTGATTTTAGCAGTTTGGCGGTTTGACACGCGATCCGAATCATGATTCGATACGCTGATTCATAACGCTCCGAAGCTTCCTGAAGCAGTGTTTTGAAACCGGCCATCACTATATAAGTCGTTATTTTGTTTTTGTTTTTTGGCGATTCTGAAAGTCGATGCACAAATTCAATATGAATTATATCTCTCAAGGCAAGAACTTTGAGTATTGTGAATGAGTAGTTTGTATTATCTGTAGATGTTTTTGAGAAGGCTTTATTCCCACACAATAGATTAATGCTAAGTGACAGCTGTCTGGCCTAGATTGACAGCTGCTGAGTAGAACGGGAGACAGTACTTTGATTTTTAGCTCTGTAAGACCTAATGACTGTCTGTCTGGATCTATGCCTCCCTCTGATTTCATCACAGTGCTCTTTTAGTATGACTTCTAACGTTTAGGGAAGGCTTAGCACGAGATTCATTGATTTATGTGGTGGGCAGTCAAGTGAGAATGCATCTGAATGTGCACATCTAATGCAATTGTTTCTTTTACAAGAGCAGGTCACAATTGTGAGTTTACTTTTATTAAGCCTTGGATTAAGTCTAAGTGTAAATGTTCTGTTTACACTATTTATTAATTTATATATTATTGATGTATTCCGATTTAGCATAATTTTTAAGCATAAGTTTTAGCATAAGTTTTAACAAGAAGATAAAGATTGAGAACTAAAAATTAGAATTAAAAGAGTGACTTGTCTAAGTAGATGATGCCTGCTTGATTCAGGATAGATGTAAACTACAGTGCATGAAAAGTGATGTTTAAATGTAAAGGCCTGTTAGCACAAGGTAAATTTTTGGTGCGAAAAATTAGTGAGATAAACATTTCATTTACATTTTTCCTACATTTAGAGCAAATTAAGTGGTCACCCTCGACTGTGAGCACATGAAATTTCTTCAGACGCTGCAACGGTTGTGATATGACTTCACTCTGGCGTCTTGTCTGCATCTGAAATCGCATACTTCCATACTATATATAGTAGGCAAAAAACTGTATGTGACAAGAGTAAGAAATTCACAGTACTCATGAAAGAGTCTGCAAAAAGTACTCAGATGACCTACTACTTCTGGCAATGGACACTTTAGTTTATTATCCCATGAGGCCACTGGAAAGGATTTGTGAATGGCAGTGAACGATTCAACGGACACTGTAGGTCACATGACAATGACAACATGGCGAATGTAGTACGTCCAGATTACATTCATACTATATAGAACATACTTTTTTAGCACTCACAAAGTAAGTTCAAAATAAGTACACAAGGGAGTATGCAATTTCGGTCACAGCCCAAGTCACGCCACGGTGTATCGATCTTCTATTGGTTAAACTTCTTCACATAATAAGAATTCACATGTTAAAGTTCACCAAACTTGAACTTTGGAATGCACTGACATTCGAAACTTGCGTTTCCGGACTCCAGCCTTCGTATGCTTATGGAACGAAAAGTATAGTGTGACCGCGCCTTGAGCTTGTGTTTTCTGTCTCCAGCATATGTATGAATGGAAGTCAAAGGAATGATAAGTATAGGGCGACCTCCCCTTTAGGAATCTCAGTAGGAATCCATGCGATCAGGAGATTCAAGTGAAGGACACGTGAGCTGAAAGATTTCCCAAAACGGATTTCACATTGGATTCAAGTTTGTTCAATTTTTAACACAGAAATTCATTATGAAGTTGCTTGGTTTAGAAGTGACCTACACAATTGACAGTGGACAAACAGAATTCTGCAGAAGTTTCGCTAATGCAACTGTGCCTTAATTTGAATGAACGGCTGTTAATAAGTTAATATGTTCAGATTGACATGGACATTTGTATGCCGTCAATGGCACCGTTTTTTTTACCGAAAGGTGTTCTCTCTTTTCCATCACACTACGGTAAACACTGGCCAACCAATAAGACTTGTGCTTTTGGTCACATGCCCAGTGATGCCGCTGTTACATAAAATTTAGTGAGTCTGTCATCTTAAGGGCTGTCTCAAACACAAAATCCTTTCAATGCACTGAAATGTTTGCTCCCTAAAAAGTCCCACAATGCACTGTGAAAACCAGGAAGCATCGATGCTCACTGGATGCTTCTCATTTTTTATTTGTGCATTTAGCTCAACCCCCTTAGGATGCGAGGGAAGGATACAGGAAGCTTCCTCACTCTTCGTTCCTCGCTTCCTCGTGGTGAAATTAGAGAATTGAGATGACTTTCAAGATGGCTGAATTCGATCGGTTTCCGGGTCACGGGGTGGAGGAGCGAGGAAACGAGGAAGCATCAATTTGAGTACTGAGAAGCACCCACTATGTTCCATTAAAGGGTTAGTTCACCCCAAAAATGAAAATTCTGTCATTAATAACTCAACCTCATGTCGTTCCAAACCCGTAAGACTTTCGTTCATCTTCAGAACACAAATGAAGATCTTTTTGATGACAGAATGCTGTCAGATTTCCTTCCATTGACTGCCTTTGTAACCCCAATTTGATGCTTCAAAAACTTCATAAAGAGATCAGAAAACTAATCCAAATGAATCGAGCGGTTTAGTCCAAATTTTCTTAAGAGAATCGATCGCTTGTTATGATGAACAGATTTAATTTAGGCTTTTACCCGCATGTAAACATTGATCAGCGAACATAAGCAGAAGCTCAACCTAACCTGAATAACGCACAAGAACAAACCTCTTCTGGAAGCTCATTCTCGTCTGTTATGCACGCAGCACGTTTGAGCTTCCGGAAGAGGTTTGTTCTCACACGTAAAGCAGGATTGGTTGAGCTTCTGCTTATGTTCGCTGATCAATGTTTACATGCGAGTAAAAGCCTAAATTAAATCTGTTTGTCATAACAAGCGATAGTTACAAAGGCAGTCTATGGAAGGAAATCTGACAGCATTCTGTCATCAAAAATATCTTAATTTATGTTCTGAAGAGGAACGAAGGTCTTACGGGTTTGAAACGACATGAGGGTGAGTAATTAATGACAAAATTTTCATTTTGGGGTGAACTAACCCTAGCATGTCTGACCTTTTTTGCTCATTGGTTCGAATAGACAAATTGAATGCAAAAATCAGACTGAACATTCATATTGGTGTGAATAGGCTTTAAATGCGACTCTCTTTCTCTCCTCACAGGAAGAGGATATGCCAGAGGAAGTGAACATTGACGAGCTACTAGATCTACAGAGTGATGAAGAAAGGACACAGAAGCTTAAGGTATCTGACTCCTGAAAATACTAATGAAGAAACTCTACTGAAAAGATCAGAGTTGCTTGTCACAAGTATGTGGTGTATTTTAACTAGCTTAAAAGGAACAATTCACCCACAAATTAATCTTTAATATTCTAATTCTTCCATCTTTTGGAACAACATGAATACGAGCAAGATCTTTTTGGTCACTGAGCTCATACCAGCAGCAAGAGCAGAATCAAACCAGCATAACCCATCCTGGAATATTATGCAAATTTATTTTCAGCAGGGAAGAGATCTGTCACGCTCTTTATCAAATCTCTCAATTTCTATTTCTTACAGGATATCCTTCGTACCTGCAGTAACAACACAGAAGTAAGTTCATATGTTTTCACACAATGCGAATTAAACATGATCTCTCATTTTTAAACAAAGCTGTCCTTTTCTGCACATAGTTTTAATGATTTACCTTTAACAAAATAAGCCCCTGCAGTGTTCGACTTGTGAGTCACACTCCAGGAAATAGTGACTGACAGTGTTGATGAATAAACAAAACTCTTCACCAAAACATGTTTGTGTTTTGGGATAATCTGGGTATTATCCCATAACATGAACATGTTTTGATAAAATGAAATAATGGGAAGAAATTAAAATAATCTGTCACTATAAAACATACTATAATTAAATATTTTATGCTTTTTGCCACCAAATGATGTAGTAACAACAACTACCAGCAAGGACTAACTGGGCTATGCTAACCAGCCAAACCTTCACATCTGTACTACAAATAAGCCATCGTCCTCTGCTGCCCCCTATTGACAAAGTTGATATTGACAAGTCAATACTTTTAAAAGCTTCCAGGGGCCGTTTTTCATACATGGATTACTCAATTATCTGGATTTTACTGTTGACGATTTGACTTGATCCAGGATTGTTAGGTTTTTCGAAGCTACTTTCTTACAAGAGCACCCTATTTAACCAGGAAAATTAATAATTAAAAATAAAAATGTAATGTTTTTATATACATAATATTAATAATTTAAAATTAATTAGAAACTAGTTATAATGTTATATAGTCTATGTAGACAGAGACAATTTTTCTTATTGAGAGATTTATTCGTGAGGGAATAATTATCTTATAGTTTTATTGGAGCCTAACACACATTGCATACAGTTAGTTTGAATGCAGATGCAGATAACTAGAAAAAAAATATATATATATATAATAATGCCACGTAAAAGAAAATTGTGCAAAAAGTGGACCCCAGGTCTTATATGACATATTCCATCATGCCTTTCATTATAAAGATTCTTCTATGATGATGACGTGCTTTTCCTCCTCATCTTCATCAGGTCTTTATCACAGAATTGGTGAATAAACTTCATGGTTTGCAGAAACAAGAAGATCTCCACAACAATGGCATTGAACATCCCCAGCTTCACATCTTCCCCGACCGCGAGGGCTCTTCTGACACTGAGAGACACTGAGCACCTGCACAAACATCTACGGCTGTTCAGTCTCCTGTATCAAGGCATCAGCAGCACGTGTGTAAAATATAAACATGCTGCTGACTTCGGTTTGTAAGGTAACAAAACAAAAACCTATAAAAATATTTATGTAAAAAAAAAAAACTTTGAGTAAAACTGACCACAGCATGGACCCATTACAAGTTGTACAAGCCTATTTGTTAATTTGAAGAACAATTTCTACCTGAGCCCTTAAAATTACATTCATTGGTATAACCCAATATAGTCAGTGTTATTCTGTAATATTAAATAATTTTTTTGACTTTAATAAAAACAGTTAATTTAGTGAATTTATTTTGGTTACCTGAGAAAACATTTTTTTTTTTACAGTACATAATATACTTTTTAAATAGTTTTTCCCTAGAAATATTGACCCATTTGAAGGATTTTTCTAAAGAAATATTTCTTGGTTTTTAGATTATATTGATTTGGTTGATTTTCCACTGATGGACCAAAGATTTTTGTCAGGATGCTTTTTAGATTTTAAATCAGTTATAGTAATTCCTTGTTGTGTTGTTTATATCTGTGAATTAGATTTTGTAGGATTAAATTATTTTTCAGAATATCAGTGATGAATTTATAATGCTTGATTAAAACTGACAGCTTATGCTTATGCCCAGTTTGTGACAAAACCATGAGGTATTGTTAATATGTTTGCTGCTACTATATTAACTACTCAAGCTGATCAAATTTACTCCACATTTTGAAGAAAGTTTTTCTCTTCCAGCTCTGTATTTAGTTTGTATAATACACCACTATGTTTGTTTGTACAGTGAAAGAGTGCCAGAAATTTCTCTTATGTTTTTAATATAGCCTACTGTTTTAAGTTTCACTTGCTTGCAGTTAAAGGGATAGTTCACCCAAAAATGATTTACTCACCCTCAAGCCATCCTAGGTGTATATGACTATCTTCTTTCAGACAAATACAATCAGAGATATATTTAAAAATATCCTTGCTCTCCAAAGATTTATAATGGTAGTGAATGGGGGGGCGAGATTTTGAAGCCCAAAATAAATGCATTCATCCATCATAAAAATAATCCATATGGCTCCAGGGGGTTAATAAAGGCCTTCTGAAAAGAAGCGATGGATTTTTGTAAGAAAAATATCCATATTTAAAACTTTATAAAGTAAAATAACTAGCTTTTGGCATCGATTTGCGGCGGAAGAGTGAACTCAGACCCAATGCATGACGCAATAGATCATCAATATCGAAAATCCTGCAAAGTTTTTTATATATATATATTTTTTTTAAATGTATGTACATTTATAACACTATATTTAGTATTATATTACATTTGCATTAAATTACAAAAAACTAGTTAACGCTGCTGTGAGGGTGTTTCTAATGCAGCAGCTATGGAAGTGACGGGAGTGATCTTTCTCTTTTCTGACTGCCGTTATCAATCGTTCTCTATTTTTTTTCCTTTTTGAAACTTGTGAAAACACCATTATAGAATTTTTCTTTTGCTATTTGCGCAAATGGAAACACACACACAAAAAATATATTTAATGTAGTCTCTCATTCACTGCTATAAAAGTTTACCAAACTATGACGACTTCCGCTTCTGAGAAACACGGAAATGTGAAAAGGGTCTATGACGAACTCGGAAGCGCAGAGGAGAGAGCAAAACAAAACACCGGTCACGAATTAGAAGTCTAAGGCCCCGTTTACACTTGCGTTTTTGTTTTAAAACGGTGTTTTAAAATGAAACCGATCCTCGTCTACACTAGCGTTTCCACAGCGTTTCAGAAACGATCTCCGTCTACACTACACGGCCGAAACGCTTGTCACATGACCATTCATGCACACTGGGCATGCGCATACAAATGTAAACAGTTGGCTCTTGCGCATGTAGGTAGCTGTAGTACTAAAAAAAATGCTAGTTTAACCAAAGACTATAGAATAACACAAGACGCGTCACTCATATTGTTTTGAATGGGAGAAAGTGCCACGCGCAATATGGCGGAATAAGTCCTGCCTTCTAAATAAGAGCCAATCGCCGATTGGTAAAGTCATCGCGTCACTGCAGCAGCCGTTAGAAGCTCCGGTTCCTATAGAAACAGTCAGATGCGCGCCTCCGAAATGAGACACGAGACACGCGCACTTTAGGACTGTTTACACGGTCGTCATGGATACGCAGAGTGAACATGGGCAGCCACGCCATCATTTTCAAAAGTGTCTGTTTTGATCCATTTATACTGAAATGCAGTCCCGGCGTTTTCAAACTAAAATGGGCTCTGCAGCGTTTTCGAAACAGGCGTAACCATAGCAAAACTTATGCATTTTAAAACGAAAATGCACTAGTGTAAACGGGGCCTAAAACGATAAATTTTAAAGAGAAATGTCAGAGGATTTCAATATAAGAGAAGAGGAGCTTCAGTTTGTTGCCCAGACCTATTTGTTTTATCGCGAGAGGGGTTACTCATTTGGCACAATGCGACTTGCGCAGTATGCATACGGTCGTCTGGCGGAAGCTAGTTATTTAGATTACAAAGTTTTAGATATGGATATTTTTCTTACAAAAACCCATCACTTCACTTCAGAAGGCCTTTATTAACCCCCTGGAGCCGTATGGATTATATTTATGATGGATGAATGCAATTATTTTGGGCTTTAAAACAGGCCCCGTTATAAATCTTTGGAGAGGATATTTTTAAATATATCTCCGATTATGTTCGTCTGAAAGAAGATAGTCATATACACCTAGGATGGCTTGATGGTGAGTAAATCATGGGATAATTTTCATTTTTGGGTAAACTATCCCTTTAAAGGTGCAATATGTAAGAATTTTGCAGTAAAATATCCAAAAACCACTAGGCCAGTGTTATATATTTAGTTCACTTGAGTATTTACAATATCCCAAATGTTTCCAACTATTTGTGATTCGTGAGAAAATTGCAATTTTAACCAAGGCTCCGGGACATGTGAGGAGTCGCCTGTCAATTGCGTCATACCCGCGTTAACCCTTGGCCTCGTCTGCCTCGGTTTCCGGTTTTATTTTGTATAAACCATTGAAACACCAAAGACGCTTTAATATATTATACGTTTTAATAGACAAGGGAACAACTGTTTTGATATATTTATAGACAGAAAACTAATTGTTGTTATATAGCTCAACACGTTTAGTCTTATTGTTTAAATCTAATTTTCTTGATTTTTTTGCGAGTACCATGCTTTACCATGCCTCAGAGGAAAACACTATTTTGTCAAGTAGCTAACATAGCATAATCAGATGCAGCTTTATTTATAGTAAAATACAGAATTTTCTTCATCATACAATATGTTTTAAAATTATTTGCATGCCATTTATCAACACAAGCCATCCAGCATTTAATATGATATACTAAAATCGATCTAGCTTACTGCAGTGTGTAACAGTGTCTCACAGCAGCCGCCTCTCTCTATGGCTCTGCGCCGAGCGAACGCACAGGGTAACTTTATAACATTTTCAACACACTCAAATGTATCTAATATGATAAACAGAACTGCGTTACCTCATACTCATGACTGGAAAAGCGGAAGCCGCGCCGGCGACTGTGGCATAATAAAAGTTTCGCTTCTCGTGAGGCGTGTGTTGCGCAGTCGCTCCAGCGGCCTCGTTCAGCTCCCACAACATTCGGTCCTGCTCTGCTTCATACTACAATAACGTTAATAATTGCATCCATGAACATGATTTCTTCCCGAGTCCTATTCCTATTCTTTTGCACCGTCCATTGAGGTGAAGACCACATGTCCCAAGATTCCGCACTCAAACTTGGCGTCATCAAGCTACGCCTTTGTTTTGAATAGGCCTCTAGCGACCTCTAGCGGACAGAATTCTTACATACTGCACCTTTAAGGGTTTTTGAAATCCACTTTTCAGTGCACATCCAATTTTAAACATTGGACAGAAATAATAAACACTTTGTTTGATGAATATTTCAATTTCTGCTGTTTGTGTTATTTTAACTTATTTTGTATCTAAAATGATATGAAATTGAGCAACAAGTAACGAATTTTAGAATCCCTTTGTTAAAACAAAAACACTCAAGCTAAGAAACAGAAATAAATCATGCTGTATATAGCCTGTTAAATCTTTGTGAAATAAAATAATAATAAATCTACTATATGTCTTCAAATAATCATTATTATTATTATGTTTAGTAAAGTACTTAATATGCATACATAGCTTATAAGGTTTTGCAACTTTAATATTGTACCTTTTAATTTCACACACATAATCCAATTTAAATAATGACAGATGTAGGAGTTTGTGAAATATTTATTAGCTCCTTGAACATTTTATTCAGGATAAATTATGATAAAATTATGGATAGATCTATCTGACAAAAGATGTTCTACTATCCTGTCAAAAGGATTAGTTGAGAGTGACAGCAGAGGGCAGCATTGAATCTGTTCATATCAAGAATCTATTTTGAGCTATTTTGGTTACACAAACTATTGTATATGTTATTATATAATGTGAATGTGCTTCACTTGACTTACAAAAAACATTTAAGATTAAAAATCAGAAGATTTAGAATTAAATAACTTCTATAAATTCAGAAGAAGCTCTTATTCAGCTTTCATAAACAACTCAATCAGCAATAATGCTTATTTAAAGATGGAAAAACATGAATGACAGGTTTAAACTCTGTACAAAGTTAATATTTTGTATTGTTTTAATGAAAAACACATGGTATATCAGAAACACACAATGTCAACAACTGTGAGGCCTGTCAACAAAGGGGAAAAAGAAACTAAAATATTGTTTTTGAGATGAAGCTGTGCGAATTCTTTCAAGCAGCAAAGTCATGCCTGTTCCCATGATGTAAACAACATAAATAGCATTCATTACCACAGTGGTGATCAAAGCCCTGTGTCTATAGATCCGTGGGTCTAATACAATGCCGAGTCTCGCTGTAAGAAAACAAACAAACTACCCCACGCAGAGACCATGCAGGTGCACTCATTGACCCTGGCACAGCAACCCGGCAAGTCTGCCCTGCTTATTTCAACCCACAGTTGGGAAAACACCTTCAGATGTGCTAGGCCTGTGAGGACGATTAGCATCAACAAACATGCTTCAGACAAAAGCCGAGCGGGACAGAGGACTCATACTCATTCAGATCCACTTCCCTCACGCAACACACCAGTGCTGACCAATCATATTAGTCATAAGCACACGTATCCATACCAGTCAATAAAGAAATAAACAGAAAATCCTGATCTGCATCCATGATTCCCGGAGTAATTAGTGGAGTCATAATGCCCATGATCCCAGAGGCCCAAGAGGTGGTGGGGGAAGCTCGGAGCTGGTGGAAAGGAAAGGGGATGGCCGGCTTCCTGAGGAAAAAGCATCGTCTTTGCGCTCCAAAACAACTCAGGAAGTGACCATAGCTAGCATCGGGATTCAGACGCGCATTCAGTTGGACGACAGCACATGTATAGTTAGTTACTCTCGAGTTGGACACTTACAGTTAATCCTGACAAGCTAACACACAAATACATACACATATACTAAACCTCTGGGGCACTGGGATGTCCCTGCTCTGAGACTTTTAGGGATTTACCATCACTTCACTGCCAAACAAGGTAAGAGGAAAGTTTTTCTGGTTTGACAGGGCTTTCAGACTTTAGATTCGTTATAAAATTCCTGTTATGACAAGTGCAGGAGTGTTTAGTAGTAGAAGTAGTTTAGATGTCATTGATTGCAGATGTTTCATTGGGCAAAGAAGGTTATTCTGATGTCTTGGTGAGCTGAGTGGATGTTGTGTAGGTCTCAATGTCAATGATATATAACATTAATGACATTAAGGCTAAGTATTCTTCAGTCGCCACATTTTTTGTACTCTTCTAGCATTAATAAACTTAAAACTATAAAGCTGTATTGCGCTTCATGAAATATGAATAAGTTCTTCTTGATATATTTACCATGGTCTGTGTTGTGATTCTACATAACCATGTGTTCACATGTGTCAGTTATTGATTCCTATCACATGACTTTCTCTGGATATCTCGTCTCAAAACAATGGCGAGAAATCTAGTCATTGTAATCAGTTGGTTTTCAACTAGTTTCACTTCAGATTTGACTTTGATTATCAGGTGGTGACCCAACTGATACTAAAAATGCAATAAAAATGTATAAATGTTGACAAAAACTGCGTAAGCCCAACAATGCGCAAAATTTTTGTGCAAAAAGATTTGCATTTATATGGCAAGGGAAAAAAACAGAAGCATGATCTGACTTGAATAACAAGTGAACCATTATTTCATTTAGTCTGGCTTATATTTTATTTGATCTTTTGCAGTTTTGTTCGTTTTTGAGGATTTGTTTGTTTTTTGTTTCTGAGGGTATCTACCATATTTGACCAGTTTCTACCAGTTCACAAATGAATGTGCCATAGAGCAGTGGTTCTCAACCAAGGGGCTCACTATAGGGAGCATAAGCAAACTTCCAGGGGGGGCTAGAAAAATAAGTCTAGAAATTATTTCAGTTTAGTTATATTAACATAATCTTAATTAAGCTGCTGGAAAACACTAAAGATGTACAACATTAAACTGACATTGTACATTTGATTTTATTTATTTTTATTTCATCAGAAGCACTAGAGGTACATAACAGCTTAGATAGGAGGGCCATAGAGTTTTGTGTTGGACAAAGGTGGTCCTTGGAGTCAAAAAGAAATCACTGCCATAGAGTTTGACTGGACACGACCTTTGACACCAACAACAAAACAAACATTTTCTCCTCTCTTTTTGTAGACATTTATTGTGATATACTTTACACAATTATATGGTTAATTGCATTTTTATCACATTCTCTTATCAAAATGAATTATATTCCCATCAAAAATGTAATCATGAATTCATATAATACACAATCGACTTGTCATTATACTGTACAAGCGAGTGAAAACAACACCTGCAGAGTAAACAGACATTGCAGATGACAGAAAAACACGTACACGATAACACGACAACCATAAAACCCAGGGAAAGACCGCAATCAATCCTTCCTCACATGCTGAGTAACATCTTCCCTCACAAACCTCTTAAATTAGCTTTAACCTGACCCGCTCAATGTAAAAGGTTACACTTGTGACGTCCATCCAGTCCATTCCCGCTTACAGATGCCCACACTCCAGCGAAACGGAATCAGGATGCTACCAGCTAAAACGGGCCCTATAAAGGATAACCCCCTGTTCCTCTGCTGGCATTCACCACACTGGAACGTGTCAGTGAGGCTGCCGCTGATTGCTCGCTGTGGTCAGGGCTGCTGTTTTAGTGGCATGACATAGAGCCCTTCTCTCAGCACAGATCCAGAGGGCTTTTCCTGTGGTCCACATGGAGCACCATTGCAGGATGCAGGCAGGCTATGATTGGACCATCCCCCGCTGACCCTTCACTCAGGTGCCAGAAAGAGGTTGCATAATAGTGGTGACAAACAGGGATGTGAGCACACCGCTTTAGGAGAGAAACCAAGAATGGTGTGTTTTACTGTAATTACAGTAGGACTGTAAAAGCAGCGATAAAAATGGTTGTAATCACATTACATCCTCATTTAAACACACACAAGATTTGTAGATAATAAAATGGTGTAAATTATGTAATTATTATCTAATACTTATAATTATTATAATTAAATTGTATAATATATAACTCTTAAAATACTTCCGCATTTTTTTATTAGTCGGATCAACAGAGGGTTATTAACAACAGTAGGTTTATAACTGAAAAATTGTATCGTACTATATCTACTCTTTAAACCGAATTATGGTAAAAATGGAAATATCGTTCAGTCGGGGTGAGAGAAACAAATAAAACACTGTATTCGTAGTCATCCAGTTTGAAATGTTGACTACAAATAAGGAGGTTTCTTTGGCGGTGTTCTCTCCGTATTTACGAGCCTCTGCCTACAGTGCGCTGAATCCTTCACTGGAAATAGAAAGTAACTCACTCCCACTAAACGTTTACTCTTTGAATTTTTGCACCCGGGAACAATACAAGTCAACACCATTATGACTAAAAGTTTGCAAAGAAGTATTTCCTACTAAAGCAACGACTCTGGTAAGCTTATCCATAGCGGATCATGGATGGCAACATGCCCAATGCATTATGGGTGTTCAAGTTTTCCTACCTATTTGGCAAAAGGGAAGTCAACAGCTTGTTTTCTCTAGTCAGGTTTCATTTTTTTTTTTTTTTTTGCCTTTCTACTGTATAGGCAGCCAACTTTTATTGAAAGCCCATTTTGCCAGCAGTGAAATTCCCCTTTAACGCTGGCTAAAAAAAAGATCAATGTATATGAAAATTAGTACAATAAAAATTATAGTATTTTTAAATAAAGAAACAAACAAATAAATAAAATATGTATGCCTAACTGTACTATTAATGCTGGGTAAAAACATCCATGTACTAAAATTATTATAGCCTAATAAACAATTAAATTATTGAAATCATTATACTATTTTATATTAATCATTTAGAGGTGACAGAAATGCAATATATTATACATAACAATGTTTTTAGTGGTGTATAAAGATTTTACATCATAAACCGTTATGTTTTCATTACCTTAGAATGAGCCATTTCTATCTACATACACCACGGGTCCCCTTACATGTTAAATCGCCATTTTGCGCCGGCATGTTTCTACAGTAGCCTTAAACGGACAAACTGCTCTACAGAGCGCGTTTGTTTGACTTGCTTCTCTCTTCTGTCTCAGACGACGACATTTTTTTCCTGTGTTGGCCACCGTAGCTTCTCTATATTGCAATTCGCAACCTCACCGCTAGATGCCGCTAAACTTTACACACTACACCTTTAAATAAATAAAGTATTTATGTATTTATGTATGTATGTATGTCTAACTGGGTTGGGTAAAATCAGTTTCATCGTATCAAAATATAGATAGAAATATATAATATAGACAAAATAATAACTATGAAAATGAAAAACAATAGAATAAATAAATAAATAATAGAAAGTATTTTTTTTTTTTTTTACATATAATATTTTACACATATTTATAATAATTTTATTTTTACCAGTATACATGAGTCTTTATACATGACAAATAAATATCTGCCTGTATATTTCAGAAAAGGGGGTCCCTCGGAAAGGGATTGTCATGTTTGATTCATATTTATTAGTGTGATTTCCATGAAAATGCATCAACTGACATAATCATCACAGAAGTCACAGAACCATTTTACAAGAATCAATCTGAAAAACAAATAAAATGTTGCTAAACTAAAGCATGTCAAATAAAATGAAGGCCAGATTGTCCTTTTGAAGTGCTTAGGCTGTTGGGAAATATTTGAAACATGGCCAAGGTGAACGTCGTAGGCAGAGCAGGAGCAAAGGATGCACCAGTAAACACACACAACAATGACAAAGTTAATGTTATGCGGTACTACTTCCTGCTCCCCAAGCCAAGAATTCACCCCCAGTTTGGAGCTTCTCTTTATACAGTCCATCTTTATTCAGTGCTGGTCTTAGATGTGGCGCCAATTGTGGTTTCCTGATGCACTTTTTGACTGTGACAATCAGCAGGAACAAGAATGTGTTGTCCTTGTTTGGTTTTAATGAAAGATATTGCATGAATCTTTAACAGGGAGGTCAAGGTGGACATGGGAAATTGTGTCCGGAAGACAAGCAAGTAGCTGCAAAAGAAAAAAAAGGGGGGGAAATGCTTGAACTATGACCTTAAATGTACAATATGTACATCTTGTGATTCCCCTCATGCAGCCCAAGTGGTCAGTGCTCTTGTTTTTATGGTTATAACAAAGATGATTCATCTATGAAAAAGAAATGAGAGTTAAATAGCCATGCCAAGTTTTTGACCTCTACGAAAGCCCCTAAGGCTTATGAGAAGCGTGACACTCATGGCAATCCTTTGTTTATGCATCAAAGAAGAAGCTTTTCTGTACTGTTTTTAATATTGTTGAAGAAAACAGATTTCATAATACTTAAGAAAACAAGTGTTTGGAGAAGCTCACACTCTTTCAAAATTCTTGCTTTCTTTTATTCAGGTCTTGTTCAAATTCCCATGATGCATTCCAGAGCAGTTTCTATTGTTTAGACAAAATTTATACGCATTTGTCTGACTTCCCCTTGGCACGTGTGCTGTCTGATTGTTTTGTCAAATATAAAAATGTTAAATTGGGGCAAAAATATCCTCCTGACTCCCAGCTATGGAGTTTTGTCCTCTGTAGAGGACATTATATTTTAGTGAATTTCTCTGAGACCTTACATGTCACTGTTTTAAGTCTGGATGTCCTGTAAAGAGCACATTCAGGGCTGTTCATTGAAACCAAAGTTACACCATGACCACTCCCTCTGCTTGGTCTTTAAAAATTGCTGACATTAATTTAGTGATCAAATTTAACACCCTTATGGAAATATGATAATATTATGTTATTATCATTTACATCTTACTCGTTTTCAAATTGTTTGTCATAAATCAACATCTCAGGAAAATGTTATGGGGTTTTAAATCAAAATATGACTTTCTGTTATAAAACAAGACATCGTTTTCATACATGTAGAGGACAACAGGACCTCAGTCATGTTTATCAGGCATTTTGGGAGACACAACAAGTAAACATGGAAAGAAATTATAAATCAATATTCTATTAGATGAAATTATAATAATCCTGCCAATTATTACTCCTATTATTACACTTCTTTTTTCATTACATGTTGCTCCAAGAACACACTGATATGCAAATTACATACAGTGTGTAGATACATTGTATATAATGGAAGAAACCCATTTATGGCCATTTTACACACATATTGCATAAAGAAAAATGGTATATCAAATCATTCTGTTATATCTTTCATAACATGGTTGAGAATCATCTTTATACAAAGATTTGTATAAAAAATCCTGAAACCTAAAAATTGATTGGCGATTTAAAAAAAAAAAAAAAAATCCCATTGTTTTTGCTTTTTCATGTCTATTCATGTCTTATTTTATTTTTTAAAAACTGCATCCTGGTGTCCACTACAGAGGACATAGCATAACATATGAATAAAATATAATTTTTCAAAAATATTCTAATATTTTTTCTAGTAGTCAGGAGGATATAAGAGCTGTGAGGTCACAGGTCAAATTTAATTGCCCATGGCCCATTAAATAAACCATCCATTTACGTTACTAAATGATTGTAAAAATTAAAAAGTACTTGTGGCAGACTGCCACACTGGTGAAATCCTTTTGGAGAACCTCTAGGCACCTTTTGAACATTCTTAAAATAATAATAATAATAATAATAAAAATATTTTAAATTAATAATAAATTATTGTTCTTAATGTGCTTTTAATTAATGATTTCATTTAATATTTTTTTATTTAAATTAAATGTAAGTGTAGCTAATTTTATTCATATATGTATTTTTTTATTCCAAAAAATATTTTTTAAAAACTTTATTTATCAATTTTTTCTATTTTATTTTATTTTATTTATTATTATTATTAGTAGTAGTAGTAGTAGTAGTAGTAGTAGTATTTATTTAAAAATATATACATTTCTTTATTTTTGCGGTTTACATGCTCCAGTGCAGATCTTGGACCTGCCCACACCACACACTAAAAGTAAAAGTCCTGACTGAGCAGCTCGTGTCATTTACTCTGAACGGTGCTGCTGACATACACACGCACACGAGTGACGGTCCTCGATTTGAGTTGATGTTGTGTTATTTCATTTAAATATTTTTCCTTCTCGTTCCTGACATGAAGACAGACCGACATGGACTCCGTAAGTTTTTTATTTTCCCTGTTATTATAAAGTTTATTTAGCTCTTCTGTAGTTAATTTGTAACCATGTTAGCCACTCTGAAGAATTAACCGCCGCAATGCTGCAATAACGCTGCCGTTTTTATTGTTCAAATCTCTGGGTTTGGTTATAGAACTGTTAAATTAATGAAAAATCGGAATGTTTCTTTAATATGTTGAATATTTCTTAAAAATAAGAGAATTAAATGGAAATAAGGCTTAATGCTAATAAATATAGGCTATTACTTATTGTTTTTTTTTTTTAACTCAGTTGTAAGTCAGGTTATGAGTGAAACTAAACTTTTCTACATCTTATATGAGCTAAATTGAACTGAATGCAATTTCAATAGTTAGTTGTACCAGTAATGTCCTCTCTGTCCTTCAGTCTAATCCACATTTACATGTCTTTTTTTCAACCTCGTCATATGACCATGTAAAAAAAAAAAAAAAGTTCGACCCAAATCTAAACTCGCTGATTTAACACTTTTCCCTTCCTGCTTATTAAGTCAAATATTTATCCTTCCTGTTTTTTAAAAAAGAAAGATTCCATCCTCATTCACAGACAATCTCATAAGGTCATCTAACATTGTTCTTCTGGTGTATAGTTAAAGATTTACTCTCAGGTAAAAGATAATGTCCTGGAAAAGCACAAGCCTTTATAGCAGGGCATATTCCAATGTCAAGATGGTTGACTAAGATTTGATAGAGCTGGTTACGTCAAAACAAGTAATCTGACCTTGTGGTACCCATATAATGCTTTGCTTGTTTTGTGTTCATCCGTAATATAGTGGTGTTGAATGATGGCGTAAGGGACCCTTTTAACACTTACATCCTCAATCGAATCTGTGGCTTCAGTGACGTGCATCTATCTATCTATCTATCTATCTATCTATCTATCTATCTATCTGTCTGTCTGTCTGTCTGTCTGTCTATCTATCAGTAATATATTGCTCAATATATCTCTTACATTAAACCAGTTAAATAACGTATAATCAGTGCTTGCATTGGACCCGTTTGAGATCACAAGCCTGCATTACCCCATAACTTTAGGAGCATTGAAACTTAACCTTGGGGAAAGTCATATGGAGGTTGTCTTTGGCTCTCTCCAACATTCCTGTGCTTTTCCTTAACCAGAGCCTGAAACCCAAAGCTACAACAGAAGCCGTTCTTCTATCTGTCACATATTGAGGCCAGTCCTCCCTCTGTTTCAGTGTAACTCATTGCCCATCCCTTCTAAGAGACAAGATGATAGACTTTGAACCTCACTGGCACTGCAGTCTGTGGTTCCGCATAATTTTGAAAGAGTAGGTGCAGTTGAGGAGTGCGAATAAAGTACAAAAAATATTATAGTTTTTCCTGAAAAAACATTATCGGTGCTAATGAAAAAATCTGAAAAAAAAAAAAATATATATATAAAGATGCTACAGTAAAAATCTGTTAATTGTTACCTAACCATATACATTGAAAAACTGTAACAGCGCATTATAATTTTGCTGTAAAATACTAATTACTAAATTGTAAAAATGACTGTATAATTTATGGTGAAAAACAGAAAAAGGACATTCCCAGAAGTCTCTGTGACATCTGTATTTTTTGTTATTTGTAATGTACTTTACAGGCCACTTACAATGAACTCTGTGTCAAGAGTGGCTGCAGTAAAATAGCGCACGAAGACAAATGACTCAAAAGGAAACAGTCTTTAATATAATAATCCGCAGTATTACACAGGAGAAGCTCAGGGGAAAACACAACCATGATACATAGACGTCACAGAACACTGAACTGAGTAAACTGAGGTCTTAAATACACACAAAGATTAACGTAACACACAGCACCTGGTAAACTCAATTAATGACTATGGCAACAGACAAGGCAAGAAGAAACTGGCAAACATAAAACAATAAGGACTGAACCAAAACTCAAAAGTTAACCAGACAGCTGCATAACCCTGACACTCTGGGCCCTATTTTAACGATCTAAGCGCATGGTCTGAAGCACATGGCGCAGGTGCACTTAGGGTGTGTCCGAATCCACTTTAGCTCACTTCGGAGCTCACCGCTCGTGCGCCGCCTGTGTGTTGTCTCAGCGGTCACCTCCGTGTTGCTTCCATGTAGTGTTGTCACGGTACCAAAATTCCAGTAGTCAGTACCAATACCATGAAAATTTTACGGTTCTCGGTACCAATTTCGGTACCACAGCAAAATCTGTTGGAACTATTTTACTATTTTATATAGCCTATTTTAAAAACATATTAAATATGATTTGGAGCATGTGTGTATGTTTGTGTGTGTATATATAGGCTACCTCAATGAAATAAATTTTGAAATATAAAAAATAAATAAATAAATGCTCAAACATCCATTTTGTACTATTGAAAAAAACAGCATATGCTGGTAAGGTAGGTTTTGAAGCTGGTTTGAGCTGGTTTATGCTGGTCCTATGCAGGTCCATGCTGGTCCTAAGCTGGTGCTGGTCCTAAGCTGGTCTTAAGCTGGTCCTGGACCAGCTCAAACCAGCATACCAGCTTCAAAACCTACCTTACCAGCATATGCTGTTTTTTTCAACAGGGGTAACAGACATGCGTGTTTATTTTAGCTATTCCGTCAGTGAAACAACACACTACAGCCTGTAAAACTATGAAATAAATATCGGTAAATAATGGTAACCTAAATAATAAGAAAGTTAAATATTATTTAAAAACATTTGTTTTTTTTATCTCCACACAAAGATGCGTCATATAGCCTACCGCTCTGCTCTTTGAGAGGGATGTGGGACACGAGCAGGAAAGAGACCATTTCTCTTTAATAATATCTTCATGTTACCTCCTGATGTTACAAGCAACTGACACTTGTTTTAAAAGGTCTGAAGAGCGAGTTTTATCCTCTGCAGGGGCAAGACATTCAGGCTATGTTTGATTTTGCACTGCCAGAAAAAAGCGAAAGTAAAAATCACCAGTGTGTGTGAAACGCGCTATACATATAAACTTGACATGCCTTAACAAGCACAAACTGTGTTAAATAGAATTTGACGCGCAAGCAAAAAGGTTTCTGTCCTACGGTGTTTTTTCTACTTTACCACAGTAAAGAATGCGAATAGCCTATAATAGGCCTAAATGCGAACGAAAGAAAGAAACGTTTATAATCCCCTTCGTGAGTGAAGATTTGGGAAAAGAAACAGAGATTCCATGTTCAGTGGAATAACTAATGGAATATTGTTAAAGGAACACTCCACTTTTTTTGAAAATAGGCTCATTTTCCAACTCCCCTAGAGTTAAACAGTTGAGTTTTACCGTTTTTGAATCCATTCAGCCGATCTCCGGGTCTGGCGGTACCACTTTTAGCATAGCTTAGCATAGTTCATTGAATCTGATTAGACCGTTAGCATCTCGCTCAAAAATGACCAAAGAGTTTCGATATTTTTCCTATTTAAAACTTGACTCTTCTGTAGTTACATCGTGTACTAAGACCGACGGAAAATGAAAAGTTACGCAATGATATTACGCAGCGCCTGTGACCCCCTGCTTGCACAGGGAGCGTGCCTTGCAACCATGGAGACATTTGTGAGAGACGCTGCGTAATATCATTGCGCCTGCTGCACCCATGGTACGGCAGCAAAGTTCCTTGATCATTGCGCCGGAATGAGAGTATAGTTCCTAGCCATATCGGCCTAGAAAATCGCAACTTTTCAGTACCGACTTGGTACCGAAGTACGGGTACTTTTGACAACACTACTTCCATGCCGCTGGCTGGACGGGGCGGAGTCACGTGGCTACACACGCGAGAGTATGTTTTTAAGGGGGAAGTATTAACAGGATTAAAAAAAAACGAAATAACCGCAATGAGAAAATTACGTCAGTTAGAGGTTCTGAATTTCGGTTTCGATTACTTTTCGATTAATCATCCAGCCCTAGTGTCATCTCCCATTCCCTTTAAAAGCCAGGTGCACTTGCACCATGGCAGATTGCTATTTACATGGCGGAATATAGACACCCTCAACCTGACGAGTCAGTTTAAATACATGTGTGTATTGCCACGATTGGTCAAGTAATTAGCCATTCGTCATTACTGCAAGTAGGTCATTCTGATACATGCAATGACTATCCATTATGACATTTAGGCATTTTTATCTTCATTTACACAATAATAATCTTTTACATTGTAATCCTTTTTTGCATGTTTGTGTGCTGCCACGTGTCCTTTGTGTGTGTAACAAGCAGTGTACATGTGTTGTGCACCCGCCAATTGGTGCATATTACTAACGCGCCCTTTAAATAACAAAAAAATAAATAACTGCGCCATTGACTTTAGACCAGGTATTTGTTGGTCAGTGGCGCAGTTGTTTTCAGTTGTCTCAAAATAGCAACTCGTCAACAATGCGCCTGAACACACCTCAAAGGGCCCTCTGATTCTTCATGTGGTTTTCTATTGTACTACCTGTATTATTATGGTTGTTATTAGTACATTTATATGTATACATGGTATACTGTTATTATATCACTTGATAAAATACAGTTGTAAGTTAATATGCCATCAAGTAATACCTCACACGTTCTGTCAATCACAGCTGCTGGTCATTTACTGTAGATTTAACATGATATACACAGTGATATAGCCCGTGTGCCTGATTTCTCCTTGAATTGATCCAGTAAACTTATTACGGAATGCCACTGCCATTGGCTATAAAGCGGGGGGCTTGTCCCTTTTGTCCCCTACCTGTATGAGACAGGAAGAGGAGTTGGTCTGGGAAAGCGGTAGTATGGCTTTTATATCTCACCCAATGATCTAACGACGTTCCATATTGGCTCCACTGTAAGGTTTATAATTAGAGCTGGAATTTCAGTGGGAATGTTGAGAGAGGATGATCTGCAATGGAGCTTCAATTGCTGAAGCCGTGAGACTTTTCAGTCCCATTGTTTCTTATTAACTCATCAGTTCAACTTGTTAATTCCCTTTATGGTTCAAGCATAAATGAACACTGTTGTTAAGCTGTTCTGTTACTTTCTCCTCCTCATTCACTCCATTTGCTATGTAAGTTTCCTTCTTGTCTAATAATTACATTTTACTGGTGATTCAACAACCAAGACACAGCCAAGTTAAAAAATGAAAATTCTTTACTCACCCACGTCTTTCCAAACCTGTATGACTGTCTTTTTTTCTGTGAAACCTAAAAGAAAATATTTTTTGTGCATACAATGAAAGTCAATGGTGTCCAACATTGGTTTGGATCCCCACTGAACATTGTTATATGGACAAAAACAGTCGAAATACCTTGTCAGCTACTTTCAGCATGTAATGTGAATGATCATGAAAGAATAAGCCCTGAATGGTAGGTGACCCATATGGAAAAATCATGGAGACATAATTATTTAAAAGAGGTAGGAAGCCACAAACAATAGACCCTCTCGAGGAATTTAAAGCTTGTTGGCTGTTACACACTGAAATTGGTCTCCAAGCTACTCTATGGATTATGACTTTGATCTTGGAACATGTTTTAATATAATTTTTCTTTTTTGTTTACAAAGCTGTTGTTAAAATGGCAGAATGTAGTTTTTATCAAGAGGAAGCCAGGTAGACAACCGTTAACCCAAAGTTAATCATTCATGAAGTATCAGCCCCCTCGTTACGCACACACATACGCAACAAGCACACAAATTAGCAAGCCGGAAGTGATTCAGCACTGTTCCTATCCCCTTTTGTCACCAGCCATAAATATCCAAGACGGCTATTCTAACCAGAAGCCTTTGAAAGTGGCAAACATGTTTTCTTGAAATAGACTGGGTTCATCAAGTTGAAGCCTCCTTATGTTTATTTACAGAAGATTTCGTATATTCAGGTGTTAAAGTTTTGGGTGACTTGTCATATCCAGAAGTTTCATTCTCTGGGCTGTGTGTGCCATTATTGCATATTGCCTTTTTTAATACACTTGTAATATAGGCAGGCCCAACATCAAAAGTCCTCATAATAATCGTCTTCAAGATTAACCAAAGGGTGTGATTCGGATTCTGCCATCATAAAATAAGTAATCTTTCAAATAAAACTGTCAGATCTCCCTTATCTGTGTTGTTTAATGCTGTTTGCATTGCTGATATTGCCGAGTTGATGTTTAAAACTGTGCAAAACATCAGTAAAATTAAAAGGGGCTCAACAGTACCTGGGTCAATGACAAATAAAGAATAGGTCAAAGAAAAGGACAAATCTTTTCAAGGCCATGATTTAACTACATAGAAATGAAAGAGCAAATTAGTACAATATGGCGACAGTGTAATTATCATTAAGGAACAAAGTACGTGGCCATGAATTAAAAAGTCGTGGGAACGAATTCTTAATTCGTGGTCACTATATTTATTTTTTCTTCCACGTCATGTGCGGGGCTTCGTAAAAATGCATGTGTCGACAATATATATATTTTAAACCTTGAATAGATGTGAGTGTAAGACTTAATCATTACTTATGTATATAAATACAAATATAAAAGTATTATTTTTTACAAATAAATTTAAATAAATTTCATAATATCTATGTATTTAAGGATTTGCACCACAAGGACACCTTGCACCTTGAAATGTTCCTCTCTGTGACATCATTTCCTTTCCCCCCCTCCCCCCTGCATGTTGGTTTTACCACGTGGCTTTGACTTGGCAGAAAAAGTTTTTTCAAATATTAATAAGTAGTGAAACAGTTAATTTTTTTAAGGAAATAAAAACGGATAGCCAGTTAAGATAAGATAAGATCTTAGACTAAGATTTTTCTGATAACACTTTATTTTACAGTGTCCTTGTTACACATTTTTTGTGTTACATGTTGTTACTGTAGTAATAACTAGAAATTGTGTATAATTACATGCGACTAACCCTAATCCAAACCCTAACCCTTTTCCTAACCCTATAGTAGATAGATGTAGTTAATTGTTATTACTCAGTACTTAAATATATAATTACACTTATAAAACGGTTCCTGTCCTTGATTCTGATTGGTCAATAGCTGTGTTTTATTCACGATAAAACATGGCTATGACCGCTTCACCCAACGGTTCTGTGTATCACTACACAACACCCTTAGCAACCACTCTTAGCAACATAAACTGTTTGTTCTCAATTGATATTGTTCATTGAAGCTTACTGTATTATGTAGAAGAGTGTTGTGAGATAGAGATCGAGTGAGCGAGTTTATTACCTGCATTCAGATTTAGCATTTTCCTTCAGGTCAGTCCTATGTTCATAATAAAAAATCTGTTTAAATGTCCGATGTATTATCTTGTCCTTTTAACAGTTAAGGGGTTTTCCCGTGACTGACAGCACTAGTCAAAGCATTTGTCAGTTGCGTCTTGTTCTGTGTTCACAACAATTCAGTCTTTTCAATATAAACGTCTTCGCTACTGACTGACACCCTCATAAAGACAGTCTTTGCCGCCATCTAATGGCGTTAAAATGTAACTTCTGTTGCTGTTCACGGTCAGGAACTATTTTTTCCGGCAGAAAGAAGGCTTTAGTGAAAGTTTACTTCATGAAAGTTGCATTGATACATATTTTTGCCTTTAATATTTCTATTGTGTGGTAACCGCTTTATAAAAGCAATAAGGTACTCGAGGCTCGTAAATAATTATCGTAAATAAGTCACGGCTGAGGGGGTTGCAGGCACTCCGCTTCATGCCTAACAACGCCCTTCAGCCGTGACTTATTCATGATACAGCACTAGCCTCGAGTACCTTATTGCTTACTTAACACAGACACCTTAAAAGAAAGTGTAACCGATTTTCTTTTCAAGAATTTCATTCTTTTATTGAGGTTTTTTCTTCATGATATCAGGACAGTTGTATCACCCTGACATCAAAAGTGTCAAAATTAATTTAAATTAAAGAAATAACATGCTTATCATAGAAGAGGTGTAATCAAGTCATTATCCCCCAGTTTCACAGACAAGGCTTAAGTCTAGTCCCAGACTAAAATGCATGTTTGAGCTGTTTTAACTTAAAAGCAAATTGCAGCTGGCATATCTTAAAATATGTCACTGATAAAATATGTCAGTTTTTTGTGCACACCAATAAAAGCACATTTTTAAAAGCTACTTAAATGTCCTAATTTTAAGGTCTAATCCTGGCTTAATCTAAGCCCTGTCTGTGAAACCAGGCCTATATGTATGAATTGCATTTGTACTGTATTTTTAAATCAATTAAAGTCACCGCCGTGACCATATTATTAGATGCTACCTATTGAAATCTATAGTTTCACATAATCTGCTTTATCTATTTCGATGTGCATTGTACGGTGTAATTTCAGCTGTATTGTACGCTGGAAAGAACCAAGGGACATTTTCATAAAAAGTGAAAGCTCATAGCAGCATCATGGATGAATGCCAGTGTATTGGCCTATGTGGCAGTAATTTCCTGTTTGTAGAGGCAGAGTGCATAATGGCTTAATCAGTTCATAACGGTAGTGGCGATGCTGATAGATATGTTTTATCTCTCTTCCAGCATATATCCTTCGAGCACAACCATGCCAGTCCTCAAGAACCTCCCGTCTCGGCTGAAGGGAGGCAGATTTAGTGTGGATTTGGAGACTACACGTAGCGAGTTTATTCTCAGAAAAATGAGTCTTAACCACAATCCATTTGAGGAGCCTGGCTCAGATGAGGACTGGCCCAGAAGCAACGGAGGCTCACTCCTGGATGGGCGTGTGCCGCGGGACAGAAACCCGTTTGAGGATGAGGAAGATGAAAATGAGGCTAATGAGGTGCGGCGTGGAGGCTCAGGGAAGGGAAGCTCCATCAAAGGCACGCTGGAACGCATGAAGGGGGTCTCCCCCCTCAAGACCCTGGGCAAACTGGGCAAGAACTTGCGCATGTCTGCCAGGAGCAAGGGCAGGGAAACCCCCTCCCCACAGGGCTCTATAGGTTCAGCCTCACCCATGCAGAGGAAGAAGAAGGGCAGACGGAGTTCAGAAGGGAGCTTGCTACGGTATGATGAGTAGGGATGGGAATTGCAAAGAATTAAATGGTTCCGGTTCTAATTTCTCTTAATGATTCCTTAAAGATTTATTAATGTTGCTTTTTTAATTACTAATAAGGAATAAATATAGAAAAGAAATGCAGTCTTATTGCAAAATGGTTATTTCAATAATACACTAAATCATTTTAAAACAATCCATGCAAAAGGTGTGCTCACAATGACTTTTTAATGACTTTTTAGAAGTGGAAGTAGTTCTGTTATCACTTACTCACCCTCATGTCTATCCAAACCCGTAAGACTTTCGTTCAGCTTCAAAACACAAATGAAGATCTTTTAATGAAATCTGATCGATTTCTGTCCCTCCATTGACAGTCTACGCAGCTACAACTTGGATGCTTCAAAAAGTTCATAAAGAGATCATTAAAACCAATCCATATGAATTGAGCGGTTTAATCCAAATTTTCTGAAGAGACGATTGCTTTATATGATGAACAGATTTAATTTAGGCTTTTATTCACATATAAACATCAACACACACATCAGATATGGTAAACAGAAGCTCAGGCATGCTTGCTTGACGTGCAACAACCAATATGGTTCATCCTCATGTGTTACGTTTGTTCTTGCGCGTCAAGCAAGTATAGTTTAGTTTCTGTTTGCTTATCTGCGTTTATGTGAATGAAAGCCTGAATCTGTTTGTCATATAAAGCGATCCAGTCACTTCAGAAAATGTGGAGTAAACCATTTGATTCATATGGATTAGTTTTACGATTAATTTATGAACTTTTTAAAGCGTCAAAGTGGTAGTTGCGTGGTCAATGGAGGGACAGAAATCTCTCAGATTTCATTTAAAATATCTTCATTTGACTTGCAAGGATGAATGAAAGTCTTACAGGTTTGGAATGACATGAGGGTGAGTAATTGATGACAATTTTTTTTATTTTTCATGTATAGCCTTTAACTAAGCTATACATTACTCAAAAATACAAAAATTGGTAACAATTCATTAATTTACCGTTTCATTAACATTTAATTAAATTCATTAAATTATGACTAGTCAGTAAGTACGTTAATTAAGTCTCACTGTAGTTGTAAGCTACTGTGTTTGATACACTAAAAAGAACCAGCTCAGAAGAGTCATTCATTGAGGAATCGGACTACACTGTTTGTGTTGTATGTTTTTGATTCACTAAAAAGAACCGACTTATAGGAGTAATTTGTTCAGAAATCAGACGACACTAGTTGTGCTGTATGTTTTTCATTCATTTAAAGAACTGACTCATAAGAGTAATGTACTTCGTTCAGGAATCGAACTACACTGCTTGTGCTGTTTGCTTCCATCTGTAGATTTTAGTACAGTGTTCCATTTTCAGCGGAAGAATGCACATGTGATAACCACCAAATTAAAACAACATCAATCATTTGGTTCCGGTTGCATTTTTAGGCATTTTTTCCATACGGTATTGGTCTTTAATGATAAATTATAAACCGTTTAAGACCGGCCTACTGTGAGCAACAAGTTTGTTAATCATTGGTGGTATATGCTTTTGTTGAAGCCATTAGCCTGCATTATTTTCTTATCTTTTAAATGATTGTTTAACAGTGGAATTCCTGGTGAGAAACTATTACTCATGATTCTGCAAAGAAACCACCAATTAGCGAATCAAAACAGGCAAATTGCAGCTCTTTAGTGCCTGCCCACCCCCATGAAGCATTGCGAATATATTGTAAAAACACATATTAGATATGTAGCTATATTTATTTCTTTAAAGCAATACTATATTATATTGTACTACTATAATTCTATATTATATTTTAATTGAATTATGTAATTCGGGATGCTTTATGGGATTGTAGTTCATTGAACCTGTTAAATACAAAGTCTTGTATGTTTGACTTTTTGTCTGATTTTCAAATACTTTTTTGCTTTAAAGTTTGTAATATCACAATTCACTTTGTAGCTAGTTGATTTGGTTCACAACTTAAAACTCTTTAAAAATACTTTTTGAAAATCCCTATAGGAAGAATTAATGGAAAAAATACCTCTGGAACCAAGATGGCTGAAAAAGTGAATGTGCACTGTTGCACTCCATATCAGTTCCCAGCACTAAGATGGGAAAGAAATGGAGTGTAATATACAGTTTAGGACTAATAACTTGCATCCCATTGATTTCTTTGATGATTTATTACAAAAGGGAGGTAGGAATGTTTGGGAAACCCATTTGTAAACAATTATAATTTTTACAGTTCCATTTGTTGCCACTAGACACACTATTCTAGACACACGCCTTTAAATCCATAGTTTTCTAACTACACTATTAGTTTATGAAAGACCCTGTATTTTTGTGCTATTACTAATTGCAACATTTCATAATTAACTTAATAATTCATAAAACATTTCTCCTTAAACAATAGTAGATACTTTGTTTATAGCAACACCATGGGGTTATTTCCCAGGAAATACATAAAATGAAAAGTTCTTTGGATAAAAGTGTCTGAAAAATCTAAATGTAACTAATCAACCTCATCAACTTTCTTCTTCCTACAGAATGGCAGGGAAGTGTAAAGATCGCAAGGAGAGCTTGACTAATGGTGACCTCTGCTCAGAAGCTGATTCTGACTCCACCAGTCGTCGACTCTCCTTCCTGAAGATGGTGGGCAAGGGCAAGATGAAGAGGGAGTCCATGCAGGACCACTCATCACAGGGGCCTGAGGAAGAGCCAGTGGAGGAGGTGCCCGAGGTCAAACCCAGGGAGCCACTTTCAGGTAAACAGTCAACTAGTGAATCTAAAGCTGTGCAGCCATTCAGCAACAAACCCATTTTCCTAAAAAAAATAAAAATAATTAAATTATGTGACCAGCTTTACCTGTTCATTACAACTTGTGTAATAATTTTACACTTTTAGCTAAACATTTTGGAAATAAGCAGTAAATAATACCACAGATTTGCTAAATTATTTGTGTTTTTTGTGTATATACAAAAATTATTCAGACATTTTTTATATTTTTGATATATTTTTACTAGTGGGTGCAGGACACTATAGTTCATTTATGTAAATGAGGATAGCAAAATAAAGTAAACTGTGACATATTATACCCAAAAATTCTTCATACAGTGGACTACCAGTAAAATTGATATAAATTTGGGACCAAAAATTATTCAGACACTTTGACCTGACCATGTTTTGCTTAAGTGTTATCTAAGATTAATGTTTTCTGACAGTTTAACTCTGAAATCTTGTCATATTTTATTACCATTTTTTTAAACTATAGTGAATAAACTGTAATATTGATTGAAATGTTCAAGGTGTCTGAATAAATTTTGGTTTGACTGTACGTGTGTGATTGTTCCATCATACCAAATATACATTATTCAACTGTTTTTGTTCTATATGTTTCGTGTTTTACATACATAAATTGGCAGTTTAGCTATTTATAACAGTTGTTTTATAACTGTTTGTGTCAGTGCAATAGAGTATTTCTGAATATACTTATGAAGCATAATTCTACTGCCCTTCTGGAAAATCTACAGCCAGACATCATAGACTGTGAAAGTGTTAAACATTGCATTATTTGAAAAATTAATTCACCATTTAAACTATGAGTCTACAACTAATATCTAACTACCTTTAATGCTTTTTCTCAAACTTTTGATCACAACCATACCAGAGCTTGATTGTTCAGCTTGACCTGCATGAGCATGGTACATGCTATGTAGGAATTTGCACATGATTGCATGCTCAGGTTTCAGGCTTTTTAACTGCAAGTCCATGAGAGATAAGCTTCAAAATTGGCAGCAACTTGCAAGCTCTGTTTGTTAAAGAATAAAAGCACAAAGGATGGTAGTGAAGGATGAGAATGGATGCCTTCAGCCTAGCAATGCGAATTGCTAACGTCACAGGACTGGACTGTTTTGCAAACATATCTACAAGTGTTAGTGGTTGCTGGTGCATTTGTTGAACAGTCAACAGAGTTCATTGTGTGCTCAACCTAGAATTTAACTGCTCTTACACAATTGTGTGTCATTTTTAAGCAAGACTCTGATTAGCAGGTTCAGATGTTTTTGATTAGAGTTGGAACTAAATTTTGGAGAAAGATTGATAATCGGGGAAACATGACTGTCAGAGCGGCATGCATTTTGGGCTTTTTTTTGTGTGGATCTAATCATTACTACTATAGTATGAGGGCCCAGTAAAAATCTGGTGTTTTTACTATACGGGCTAGGGGGCTGTCAAATTTAAAACCATCAGTCTCTTCCCCTTGCGTAAATGCAGCATGGAACATGATAAAAGAGGAATCTGAGCAAAGGGGAACTGAATGTACCCCACAGTGTCATGTTTGGTCATGTCTTTGCTTTGTTTCAGCAGGGGGGAGAGGTTTCGTGATTCTTGCTGCTTTGCATGTCCCAGCTGACACAGCAAAAAAAATTTATTTGTGGATTTAGCCACATTATGTTGATGGGAAACCTTCTGCTGACCTCCAGCAACAGTCAGGCGGGCTTCCAAGGTATTCGTTTGGCAACTCTCAGCTATCAGCTGAAAACCATCTGTAATTTGGTTGAAGAGCATTTTTGTTCACACATTGATTGGATGTCATATTAAATATACAAAATTCCAGTGCTAAACCTTTTTTTTTTAGTTAAGTATCTGTTTTTGTGACCCTTTCTTAAGTATTCCAGAAATGTTCTTCTGTATGAGCTTAAATAATAATTTATTTTGCAGACATAAGTGTTGTGACAAAAGAAAGCACACAGCTGTTCTCAAGTGGCAGCACATTCCTGAGTGAATGATAATCAAGACTTTGAGTCTTTTTTAAGAGTTATCAAACATCTTCACAAGGATGCATTTAAAGAATATATGGGGCACAAGAAACATTAAATAAGTGTAATTAATAAACGTGTAATGCCATGCATGCCTCGGTCACTGAACATGCAAGAAAATCCAGAAAATGGAGCAAAGAACAGAACGTCAATCCAGTTCATGGAGGGCGTTTCAACTGTCAATTGTCAACTTTTGCTAAGCCAGATCAGATTTCACTTGAGTAGGCAAAACATTTTGAATGCCTTTACTTCCTGTGTCATTGCAGGGCTCTAGACTAACTTTTTGCACTGGTTGCACTGGTGCGCCTAACTTTTTTTCTTAGGTGAACCAGCACAAATGTTAGGTGCACCCAAATTTTCGACCGCATCGCATTTAACACCGCAGTTTTACAAGTTCACTTTTCTACAAGAAAGGTAACTTACTGAAAAAGTGTTGGTGCTTAAAGTGCTTCACTGAGCTGAAATTTAATGGATAGTATCCATGGTATTCATCACACTAAGTATTCATAATATTCATAGTATTCATCACTATTCAGTTGTGATTAACATTGGGACAGTTAATTCGGTCATAGTTCTGTTCAATATACAAAGTAACTTTCGTTTTAACATTGTTTGTGGTTAAAAGAGATGAAAATGGAATGGGGAAATAGTCAATTAATTAATCGTTTAATTGTTTTATTTTTGTAATGTTTATAATAGAGCCGTTAGTCTGAGATCGATTCTTTATTATAGTAATGTTTGTAGTTTCTCCATACAGGCAAACGTTCTCAGGTGAGATCGCGAGAGCTGCTCATATGAGTAAATGCCATCACTGAGGAAATGTCTCATCATCTCGTGGTTATTTCTCCGTTTATTCTCAGGTATCGGATCACTAAAGTGATTATAATGCAGTTCGAAAACGAGTTTGAATGTTGAGGACGTGTATGTAATAGTTGAAAAAGAGTAAAAGTTCCATTAAGTTTGTTAGTGCGTGCACACGAGCGGAGCACATGGTAGCCGGGTCTAAAGCATGGCTGTGTAACGTTAATATGATTTTTGCCTTGTGAAAAAACTAAAAGGCGTATCTATATATTGTATTATGTTTCATACCGTTTATTGTTGTAACTGTTTACGAGTTTTGGTACGAGTATACTCAACTGCATTCGTGTTTTATTCACTGAGAGTGAGAAAAAGAATGAGAAATGTTTAAGGAAACTTTGCGTATGGCTCTAGAGTGCGACCAAATTGGTCGCACTCTAGAGCCCTGCATTGCTTTACCAATCTTAAATTCTGTAGCTCAACATATAATTCATTATATCAAATATGTATATATATATAATAAGCTTTGCCATCACAGGAATAAATTACACTATAAACTATTTTAAAATAGAAAAGTAATTTTAATTTGTTATAATATTTCACAATATTACTGTTTTACTGTATTTGTGATCAAATGTATGCAGCCTTGGTGAGCAGTAGATACTTCTTTTAAAAACGTTCAAAAAATCATACCGATCCCAAACTTTTGAACGGTAGTGTATTTATAAGATTTATAAGTATACACTTATATAATGTGGAGTGTGATGAAAACCATGTTTTCATTCAAGAAAATATTTTTTTCCCTTTCATGCAGTACATGTTTGATTTTTGTTACATACAGACTCAGTGGGGTCCAAAAAAAAAAAAAAAAACCTGAAACCACATTGAAAATCTGGAATTTTTGCTCTAAATGTGGAGTCGAGTGCATGTTGACATTAAATCAAAGGAAGAGCATACCAAATGCTAAATATTCTGAAATTCAAATTTTTAATTGAATGAGATTAATCATTTGCAATGCTAAATTTCACTCAAATTGTTATGCTCTCAGTTTCCTTAACAAAAATGTACTTTCTTTTAACAAAATACCATGCTTTCCATTTTTCTCCATTTTGTTTTGTCATAACAATATGAAGAAATTGTTCTTGGAACACAAAGCATGTTGCAACTAAACCTCATTGCTCAGAGAGCAAGATCTTCGTTGCGTTCGGGTGGCTGGTATCTGTCAGGACTGAATGCATTCATCTCACTGAATTGATATAGCTGCCATATAGAAGGGCGTTTACCCCTCATCCTAGTGAATGATTTCCAGACCTTGCCAAATTACAACCCGCAACCTCCAACCATAAGCCATAACTACAGCTGAGAGACATTCTGTCATGGCCGCCATAGAAACAGTATCTGAGCGGAACATTTGCAATCAATGCACTCCCGTTTATGATAGCAAATATTCCCACATGCCAACTGGCAGAGTCACTCGTAAAAGGGAATAGCCAACACTTCCACCTTATCCAGCTATTGTCCAACACTTGGCAGGAAGATTTGTCCATGCATGTCAAATAAACCAACAAGCATTAAGTGAGGGCAGGGTTCCACTTAGTGTAAGGTGGAGTACACAATTTCCAAATGGTCCAATTTAGGTTTGTTCTGTTGACATTGGCCACGTCCAAATGAATTAAGAAGGGAGTGGGTTCATGTCATCGTTTCGAATCCTGACCTAAGGTCTCCAGTGGCAGGCGAGGCCAGTTGTCACTTTGATAGCCACTTCATCTCACTGGGCCTGGATGTTGAAACAAGATTTTAGCATGTGAAATTCCTTCTGGACAGACTCGGGCACAGATACTGCCAAGTTCTACTCGACCCATCTGCGCTGCTAAGGCAGAGGCAGGAAATACAATCGCCCTCTACTTATTAAATATTTCACTTCTGGGGAAAATATGTCTACTCTGCACATGCTGAGCATTAAATGAGGGAAGTGAATGAATGAGAAAGAGAGATTCTGTGGGCTGCTATTCCTCAAGTTCTTCGTTTCTCGTGCTCTGGCTCGACAGGAGGGTTTTGACTCTGAAACACAGAGGGTTAATGGAAAATGGATTTGAACCTGTGGCACGACAAAGAACAGATCATATTCCATTACATTCCTAGAACCCAGGCTAATCTTTTCCTTGTAACGGCTGATTGGTCCTGCTGAGAGGTGTTGGTTGTGCAGGTGTGTTGGTGCTATGTTAGCGGATATCTTGCTTAGTTGGATCTATTCAGTTGAGCTGGTTGTCAGCCCCCACCCTTTAAAATCCTTGGCCAAAAGCAAATACCATTACCTCCTCCTGGAAGTCGTGGTGGGGGTATATATATGTAGTATATGTGCCATATGTGCCCTTAAAAGGCAACACTTCAATCCCTGTGGTTTTCATTAAGGAAGGGTGGTGACATGTCCATGCTTAAGTGAAGTATGCTCCACACTCCATGAATTTAGTGCATGAGACTGACTGGAAACAAAGAACTAGTGTTGTCCTCTGCACAGCTCAGCTCAGCTCAGTTACTGGCATCGATCCGCATTTTAATGACTGTGGGATAAAACCATTTAAACTACATGGCTTTCAACATCTGGATCATTGCTTGTCCAATATTAAAGTATATCATTCAACACACACACACACACACACACACATACAGTATATATATATATATATATATATATATATATATATATATAAGTGAACACAATTTTGTTCAAAATTTTGTGGTTAAGATTTCTTAAAATGTTTTTGAAGGATCATAGGATCATTTATGCTCACCAAGGCTGCATTTATTAAAACAATAATATTGTGATTTTTTTTCCTATTTTAATATAGTTTAAAATGTAATTTATTCCTGTGATTTTCTGCAACTTTACTCCAGTCTTTAATGTCACACGATCCTTCATAAATCATTCTAATGTTGATTTGGTGCTCATTTCTTAGTATTACCAATGTTGAAAACAGTTGCATCACAGTTTCCGCAAAAATATTACGCAACAAGATTCTTTGATGAATAGAAAGTTAAAAACAGCATTTATTTAAAATTGAAAATCTTTGATGAATAGAAAGTTAAAAACAGCATTTATTTAAAATTGAAAACTTTGTAAAAATGTACATTTCTTTAATGTCAGTTTTGATCAATTTAATGTGCCCAAACGTTTGAACAGTATGTAAGTTAAAATATGCAAGTATTTATAAGTTTGTTCTGTATTATTTAACACATAAACTTGTAAAAGTCTTGAAGTTTGAAGGTTTTATGGGCCTAACAAACAGATCTATGTGGAAGAACACTTCATTACCTGGAATGCCATTACCTGTTGAATTTCTTTGAAGTGCAGTTCAGTAAATTTCAATTCCTGTTATTTCAATTCCCATTCAACTTCCTGTAGGCGTGACCAATTTTATTCAGATTCTCATTCATTAATTAAAAGGGAGCCAGTTTCTAAATTCTGAATTTTGCACCACCCTTCTTCTCAGACAAAAGCTTACAGGGTCAACTTTTACTTCCCCTAGGGTTGAACATCAGCAGTTCAGTCTAAAAGTCACTTAGATGTTACAGTGACATGTTGTCCTTGGGTGGAGGACTTCTCACGTGGATGAGTTGCAGAGGAAGTGACTTTAATTTTTAACAGGCAGCACATTAATTTTTCCACCTTATCCCCTGTCTGCGTTAACGATAAGCCTTGTGGTATTGTATTTTATATTTAGATCTCCTTCCGATGGACTGGCACACTCGGGCTGTTATTATGCAAGACGGTCGAAAAGGGTGTGGGGTCTGTCATGGCATTACTGGACAGTCCATCCTCGATAGGGATAGGGACAGATGAGTCAGGCGCCAACCAAACGCCCCCGCATCCTTCCCTCTAAGAAGAGGTCATGAAGTCACAGGAAATATATGGGCAACTCAGCACCGCAAAGAGCCCCTTACTGTCCGTTCAGTGTTCTGAGGAGGAATTCAACAGCAGGGCCAATTATTTGCACAGCTGATTTGTGACACATCTTCACCTCAATAGATGCGTGTTGAGAATTGTCAGAAAGCAAGCTTAATAGAAGAAAGTATGAGAATTGACATCTTCATCCCTTATTCAAATATTACGAAAAACTTGTTGAAGATTTTATAAACATATTGCATAGTTGTGTTTGGAATCAAGTGTTTTATTTGTGATAATGCAGTGAAAGGTAAATATACAGTTAAAACAGTTTTTATTTGGTAATAATATTTTAAACTCTTTTCAGTTTGGTTTTAGATCTGACCAAAGTACCATTACTGCTGCTACGGTGGTGATAAATGACCTTATAGGTGCCCTGGATAGAAAACAGCACTGCGCAGCCTTATTTGTGGATCTATCCAAGGCATTTGATTCTGTGGTAAATGAATTGCTGCTGAACAAACTTAGCACTGCTGGTTTCGGACCAGGGATGGTGAAATGGTTTAGAAATTATTTGGCAGATCGGACTGATGGAGGATCACAAATCTGATTTTCTTGATATATCTAAAGGGGTCCCCCAGGGTTCCATTTTGGGACCTATTTTGTTTTCTATTTATAGAAATCATTTGGGTAAGGACATTCAAGCATGATGATACTATTATTTATGCACTTTCTCCATCTATAATTTCAGCCATTGCAAAGCTTAAAATTGGTTTTAAATTCACAGAAACCGAAGTTTATGTTTTTTTCAAAAGCTCATTCACAAGTACTTGATAATGTTATGTGACCCTGGACCACAAAACCAGTCAATTTCTTGAAATTGAGATTTATACATCATATGTATGGTTTGTTATGATAGGACAATATTTGGTCGAGATACAGCTATTTGAATATCTGGAATCTGAGGGTGCAAAAAAATCAAAATATTGAGAAAATGCCTTTAAAGTTGTCCAAATGAAGTCCTTAGCAATGCATATCCACTCACAAAAATACATTTTTTATATATTTAAGGTAGGAAATTTACAAAATATCTTCATGGAACATGATCTTTACTTAATATCCTAATGATTTTTGGCATAAAAGAAAAATTGATAATTTTGACCCATACAATGTATTGTTGGCTATTGCTACAAATATACCCGTGCTACTTAAGACTGGTTTTGTGGTCCAGGGTCACATATATATATATATATGGGTTTATATACCCATATTTTAGGATGGCAAAGCCAAGATTTGTCAGGCTCATATTGTGAAAGAATGGTTGGCAGGGAGCAGGAAAAACATTTTCAGACATGAATTAGGGCCTCTGAGACCACACCTTAAATTCACTGAAAGTCTTTGGGATGTGCTGGAATAGACTTTACAGAGTGCTTGACTCTTGCATTGCTAATATAAGATCTTGACCAAAAATTGATGCACCAAAAATTTATCACAACATTTATTTCCATCAAGAGGTGCATCATTTTTTTTTTTTTTTTTGGTCAAGATCTACAGTATATACCATTTAAGTTTGCCTGGTTTAGCTAAGAACCCTCTTGGAAACATTACATGCTGGTCACCCGCATCCATAACACCATATATGCTAGTGACTAGCTTTGATAGTCCTTTCAATATGTGAACTTGGTGACCTCTTGACTTTCCTTTGGACTGGTTAATGACATACTGTTCTTGAAGCCAGCCAAAACCTGTCTCAAGTAATCAGACCAATTTGTTAGCCCATGTAAATGTGTTCATCCCAAAGGAAAGGAATGGAAATGATGAAGGATGGGTGTGAGCACTGACCTCAATGAGAGCCCGCCTGCTTCATCAAAGATTTCTTTGGAATGTTAAAAAGTGCTGCTGCACACAAGAAACACAAGTGAGATCATTATAAACTATAGCCAGCAAAGTGCATTGGCAGTCCTTTTGACCATCTGGAAGATATACTGCATTTATGTTTTAGGTTTAATGGTATGAAATTTACTAATGGGGGAATTCTGAAAATTTTTATTAAATGGCCAAGATAATGTTCCCACATTCACTATCTTCTCAACTTTTCAAGACAAATGCGAATACTGCTTCTACAAAGAAAAAAAAAAACCAGCATTTCTCTAGATATGCTGTGAATCAGTGTACGACATTGATGAAAATGATAGCTCCATGTGCTGCGTTTCAAGTAAAGTAAATGATGTAGAAACAGTTTTCACTCAGATATTGCTAGTTGATTTCACAATCAATGACAAAGAAACAGCAAGTAACACATTGAATTAAACATGAAATTTTAAAGTAAATAGAAGTAAAACGTGAAAATGGTATTTTCTTGTAAAACATGCAATAATCTTTGTTTTATGTACAACTTTGAAAAAGTTTTTTTTTTATTAGGAACAACATGAGGGTGACTAAACAATAAAAGAATTTAGTATTCGGTCTCCACTGTGTGACTAATGGATAACCTTATTATCTGTTTTGACAGTATTGGAGATCCTGCAGTTGGTGACGAAAAGAGATTTGTTTTTGGCTGACACTCACATTCTGGAGCTGGAGCAGGAGTGTAGGGAGGCCGAATCTCCTACGGCAGGAGGCAATGAGGATTTCACCAGCCCCAGCAGCAAAGACAGCAGTCGGCGCAAAGCCAAAGACGTGGAGCTGCTCTACGAGGCCCTGCAGAAAGAGTTGTGGGACGTGGTAAGGGATTCTCTGCGTTGCCCCACCGCCGGGCCCAACCTGGGCCTGGTGGTGCAGGTGATTCAACAGGAGGAGCAAGCAGATCGGGACTGGGCTCAGAGTGAAGGAGCTGCTCCAGGAGGCCCACGGCCAAGGGAGTTCAAGAAACGCTGGAGGGAGGCGGTAGTCGAGTTGGCTGATGCAAACTTACCCCAGCATGAAGAAGCAAGGCCAGGCGAGCTCGCAGCTTACCTGGATAAGCTAAGAGTCCGTATGGTGGAGGACCTCGGAGCGGCTCGGCGTAATGTGGTGTCTGTATATCCGGTGGAATATGAGTCCTTCCAAGTCTACACACATAGCTACCACCAGGCTGTTACCCGTCGTCTCACGGCTATCACCAATGGAGATCTGCAGATCATTGACATATACTCTATGCTAGACTGGCTCTACAACATTTACAATAGGTAAACACCAGCAGTTTGACTAGGTTTATGTCCTAAAAAGGGATAGTTCCTTAAAGGGATTTTAATGAATATTCATATCGCCTATTCTCATAAAATGAAACCAAACAGTGATCAAGGGTTGTCAAGCTCCAAAAAAGTACTATGAAAGTGTCTTCTGAAGCCATATTCAAATGTGATGTGTCAGGTTTGACGGCATCAGTTCTTGCGTAACGTGCAACTGGACAAAATGAAATTGCATGTGTACAAATGAGATTTGAGGATTGAAGTTTTTTTGTGATTGACAACTCAAACTTCAGGCTGTTCCTCATACAAACCTTTCATATGACTTTAAAAGACTTTGAATTTAGCATATTTAGTTATATGGATTATTTTTATGGTCTTTTTTTGTCATGTTTTGTAGGTTGACAGACCCAATCCACATTTACTTTTGTTGTATAAAAAAACAGCCAGGACATTGTGCAAATATTTATTTTTGTGTTTCACCGAAAGCAGATTTTGACAGATAAAATTCTTTTAGAGGAACATTTTAGAGGAAGAACACTACCATTGAAAAGTTTGGAGTCAGTAAGACTTTTTTTGTTTGTTTTTTTAAAGAAATTAATACTTTTATTCTGCAAGGATGTATTAAATTGATGAAAAGACATTTATAATGTTACAAAAGATTTCTATTTCAAATGGATGCTGTTTTTTTTTTCATCAAAGAATCCTGAAAAAAATCGACAAAAACAGGCAGGATTATTTTTTACGGTGTTTTTTTTTTGTCATGGAAAAAGTTTTTTTGTTTTTTAGCTGGAAAAAGTCGTTCTGAAAATGATTCCAATTATATCGTTTCGCTGTGCCTTTATAGTTGTGTGTGGACTCTGCTATTCTTTTATATTTAGAAAAATGTTAACTTTATCGTTATAGTTATCATCCTTGGTGTGAACAGGCCTTAAGAGACTTCTTTCAAAAATATTGTCAAATCCTACTGACCCCAGCTTTCTGAATTGAATGGTAATGGTACCAGTGTAATAGTGAAAATTTCACATTAGCAATGGCCTGTTTTCTAGTTTGTATTGTTGCACTAACCATATCCATTTGTCAAGCCACATACAGCTACAGCAAACCTAAAACAGATTGTTATAAATAGCTTCTGGTTGATATGAGAGGTGAAACCCACTCTTGTACCTTCCCATTCCTGTTCCTTCATAATTCAATGTTTCCTTATGAGTGAAGTCCAGACTCAGTTTGTGATTTGCTCTTCCTGTTGTTGCTGCAGAGATGTCCTTGGAACAGTCACCATAACAACACCCATTAACCTCTCGCAGCTTGGCCCACTGCTGCCGACAGAGACGGTGGAAAAACTGGAGCTCGACTGCCTCAACTCAGTCAGGGTAAGAACTGAAATTCCCAGTCCTCGTCCCCAAGTATCTTCTAGTCTTTTCTGTGTACCTCGAACAACGGCACATCCTGTCCACTCAAAGAGATGGCTGGTCGTTGCAACCTGCGCGGTCAATTAGAGTGCGGCATTTCAGGGTCAACGCATGGCTTTCCTGTCTACAATGAGCACTACACAATAGGAGTCAGTTTGACAACAAATTTTTCCTTTCACTCATTAAACAACATGAATGTGTGGTCCAGAAAAGAGTGATATTAGTCAAATACTTAATGTCATGAATGTCTTAATAGTGTGATTGTTTCCTTGTTTCATACGTGCCTAGTGCCCTACATGGCCGCCCCCTCACACAGCAAGGATGCTGTTAATAAGTGTGTTGAAATGTTGTGTTTTCCAGGGGAAAGTGACCAATGAGCTGTCTCAGGTTCTGGAGGAGGAGGAAAAGAAATGGCTGGACACCCTGAACATCGAAGACTATCAGATACCTCTGGCTCGCACTGTTATTCAGGTCAGAGCATCAGGTCATTTATATATAATAAGATATTGTGCTTGACATATGAAGTCAGAGCATGTGATATCACGTTACCTTAATCTATTTTCTCAGTACTGAGTCTGCAATATGTGCAGCAGGTTTTAGACACTGGGTCTGTTGTTAAAACAAAACGTAAGACATGCTGAATGGCATCCATGCACCTCTGTGTAACAAGAAAATCGTCTCCTAACTTGAACCAACATAAATAAACACTTCCCATTGTGAGCATGTTTCCATTACAGTATATTGTTTTTGCAGGCTCTGTATTGCACCCTAGTGGTCATAAAGGAAAATAGTCAAGTTACTTTATTTGATTGCTAAAGTAGAAGAGCATTGAGCAAGATATTTCAAGACGAAATTGAGGAATTAAAATAATTTTGTAACTGATTTTAACTCACTAAATTCATATAATAACATATTTTCTTACATTTTTGATTATAGAGGCTACAGGAGGACCTTGAGAGATCTGCAGCCGTAAACAGACATTTGGGCTCACGGGTTGCTCAATGCAGTCTCAACGGACTGGCAGATTTCCTATACAGGTGGGAAATTAATACATGAAAACGTTTGTAGTGAGTGTAAAAAAAGAAAGAAATTAATGCTTTTAATCAGCAAGGATACATTATTAAAATAAAACGGTTATTTTAAATTGTAATAATATTTCACAATATTACTTCTTTTTATTTTTGATCAAATAAATGCAGCCTTGGTGAGCCAAAGAGACTTCTTTCAAAAACATAAACTTTGAACGGAAGTGTATGTTGGGCTCTATATGGGGTTCCAAGTTAGGAGCCTAAATTATAACTCATGTTGTCCTAAATGCTTAAAAATTGCTTTTTTTAGTTTGTTAATTTCCATAGAAAATGTGTCATAGCCACATACCATTCTTAAATGCTTTGTTTTTGATGCAAAGTTTTCAGAGAAAGGTGGAGATGTTCCATGAGATGCTAGTGAGCAGCTTTGGAGAAAATGAAGACGGTTATATCGCTAAAACCATCGCCCTTGTCAACTGCTGTCCACCATTTAGGTGGGTTCCCTCAAAATCATTAATTTATACATGATGTTTTGTTTGTTTTAGTCTGTTTAAAGTGCTGGGTAGATTAATTACAAATTGTAGTCTGTATTCCAAATTACATGACAAAAAGTGTTGTTAGTAACGTAATCCATTACAATAAACATTTAAGGCGATATAATCTGACTACTTTTTGATTACTTTTAGATTACTTTTGACCAAACTCATTTATCACATTAATTTGAATATGATAATATTGTACCATATTGATATAAAACTACAAAGTGTAAGAAAATATATTCCATTCTTCGTTATCAAAAACATGAAGTTCATTAAATATTACGTTATGCCAGGGTTTTCCCAGACTGGGGTTCGTGAGTTTAATGAAAAGTTATTAAGTAATTAAATCATAAACATTTAAAATAAATCATTTTAAAATTGTAACTATCAAAATAAACACCAAAAAGGATTTTAAATACATTTATTTGTTTACCTGCATGTCATCTGACCATTAATCGACATCAGAGAATCGCAAACTTCATTTTATTATTATTATTAATAATAATAAGGTACTTCAGGGGTACTTCAAGTAAATATATTAGATTGAAGAAGTTCAGCTGACAAAAAAGTTAGGGAATCCCTCCACTCCATGTAAATGTGAAATAATGTGAATTTGTACATATTAATGTGTTTGAAATACAAAACACTTCCAAAGACAGCAATACATGGCTAAATGACTCACTGAGTGATAATTCAAATAATTATAATTCAAATTTGTCAGGAGTTGATTAGATATGCAGTGTTGCAATGTTGAGAAAACACTCAATGAATTATGAATATTTGACTGCCATTGTGGGAATAACATGTAATCATGTAATCAATAAAAAAGTATCTGTAGTCGGATTACGAGAATTTTAAAACATAATATAATCTAATTACAAGTACTTAATTTTTGGAATCTGATTACGTAATCCAGATTGCATGTAATCAGTTACTACCCAGCACTATGTGTTTCTAATATAAACTGGTGTGTTTAGGAGCTTTGTGGAGCGTTGCAGCCAGTGTGACCCCTCAACCAGCGAGGACTCGATTCGTAGAGCCAACACCGCTCTGGATAGGATAGTCAGTTTGAGTGTGAGAGTGCTGAACGACAGACTTTTTGAGCATATCAGGGTGAGGCTGCCACAGATCACCCCACACTTCCTCACATAGACATGTTTGTGGCGCAGACACACACGCACATAATCTTGACATACCTTATGTTCATCATTTGCCTCTGTCCAAGAATATAAAGAATATCTTATCTGCATTTCCCCTATGGGTTGTTCTCAAGGATGTTTTGCACAGCTACTCCTCCTCTGAGACACTAAAATAGCAGCACTATGTGAAAAACACTAGTGAATTAGATGTTTTTGGCTTGACGCCGAACAGTATTCAATGTTTGCTGTACAGACTGGCATTAGCAGCTCTCATGGGCCACATAGTTTTGCTGCATCCTTTTTACCAAGATGGTGCTCTAACAGGAAGTTAGCTGTACTCTCTTGACTCTAAATATGAAAGCCCTCACATCCTGATGAAGGCAAATATAGTACATTCCAGTGTGTACTGAGTATGTCATTTCTAATCCATTGCTTTCTGTCTCATCTCACATAGCCCTTCTTTGATAAGCTGATTAAACGGAAATGGTTGAGCAACACAGAGCCTTTTGAGCAAATTGAGGCGCTCATTAAAGATCACTTCAAGAAGTTTTGCAGGATGGACAAGCCACCTTACGAGGTAAACTAAGATGTCAATAATGTAATTAACATATCTACATGGCTCTTTGAAATTCTGATTTGTCAATCGCAATTTTGTGGTCAAATATTTTGAAAATCTATATAGCTCTCTCAACTATTACTTTTTAGATACTCAAATAAATTTATGTCCAATTATGTATTTATTTGTTTAGCCATATATAATAGGGTGGATAATGTACAGTCAGCCAGTTATTTTCCCAAAGTAAACCCCTTCAGTTTGAAACAATACCCCATTTATTACATATATGTTCATGTCAGGGTTTATTTTGAGATTAGAACCAGCTGACTGTACTTTATCTCTTATTTATGTTGTCTTTTAAGGTCCTTGTGGTGGAGGTGCACCGGCGCGTGATGACTGAATATGTGCGGGCCATCATGAGGGGCAGAATCATCTGCACATCACTTAAAATGAGGAAGAGAATGGCAGGCCGCCTTCGTGATGAAGGGAAGCACCTAAAAACTCTCTTCAAAGAGTTGGTGAGTCACTTATCTGGAAGATCAAAGGAAAAGTTTTTGTTTTTCCAACTGACCTGTTTTGTAATAAATATAGAATAAAATTTAAGGTAAAAGTGCTTAATTTTTAAGGTAAAATTTAAAGTAAAAATGCTTACAAATTTAAAGGGTTAGTTCACCCAAAAATCAAAATACTGTCATTAATTACTCACCCTCATGTCGTTTCACACCTGTAAGACCTTCGTTCATCTTCGGAACACGAATTAAGATATTTTGGATGAAATCCGATGGCTCAGTGAGGCCTCCATTGCCAGCAAGATAATTAACACTTTCAGATGCCCAGAAAGGTACTAAAGACATATTTAAAACAGTTCATGTGACTACAGTGGTTCAACCTTAATATTATAAAGCGACGAGAATACTTTTTGTGCGCCAAAAAAACAAAATAATGACTTTTTAACAATATCTAGTGATGGCCGATTTCAAAACACTGCTTCGAAACTTTACGAATCTTTTGTTTCGAAACAGTGGTTTGGAGTGCCAAAGTCACGTGATTTCAGTAAACGAGGCCTTACTCTACATTTAGGAAATTTGGAGATTCATTTGTAGTACTTTTATTAATAATTTTATTTGATATAATTTATAAACATATATTTTTTCATGAAATCCTCATTCCCAGATTCATCACACTTGGCAAAATGTTTTAGCTAGCTGCTTTGTATCTTTAAATCACCCCAAAATCATCTACAGCCGACAGCTTTCAAACAAAAGAGACGTTTTGAAGAATGGGCATTTCGGGAGTGGACATGGAGGCAGATGGCCAAACAGGCCCTTGGCTCCAAAGGGCATCTCTATGACCTACCCGAATGCTCCTTTCCCCTGTGCAGTGTCCGCCCCTTGTTCCAGTTAAAACATCCGTTTGTCACCTTGGTGGACAACAGGATGCCCTTGTTTATGGAAGAATGTCCAGGCCTGGGCCTTTGAAGTCATGACTTGCCTTTAAGGTCAAACTGAGAGTCAGAAAGAACTGCCTTGGTGTAATGGGCATACAGATATTTACTCTCAATCAGAACAACATGTGCTCCTATACTTAATCCTCTATGTTTTTTGTTTTTCCAGACAGAAGGGTAAAAATTGCTTTTTTTTTATTGTTTGGGCTCTGTGATCTTTGGCTGTCCTTCAGAAGTCATTGTACTTTTTATTTTCGAAAAATGTCTTATTTTGAGTACCAGGCAGTTGTGTTTAATCTGAGCGTTCATCTACATGTTCCAGTGGCTCATTGGTTTTGGTATATGAAGGATTTAGCTATCTGATTTTGACGGATCTGATGTTATCTTGATTGTTTGCCCCCATCCAGGAATCCTCCGCTTCATGGCTCGACAGTGCTATTCCTCACTTATCTGAGATCATTCTCTTGGAGGACACTCCCTCCATCCAAATGGAAGTTGGCGTGCTGGTACGGGAATTCCCTGACATACGGTGAGTGTCTTGAGGGGCAGCGTGTCGCTACGCCGGGACACTTTGTAGCCCCTGATATGATCGAGGTCAAAAAGCAGAGAGCTGAGGTCATCTGACAAAACATGGTCATTCTGTTTGAGAGCAAAAGAGGGGCTTGTAAAAGCAAACAAGACCTTTGCGGTTTCCTGATTTTTATGGGAGACTGTTTGGTTATCCTAGATTCGCATGAAAGGTGTACAGTTGTCCAGCTCTGGATCCTCACAGAGACAAAGCAAAAACACAGGCATCCTGCCAGGGCCTGACCTAAAGCTCCATGGTTTAAGCTAGAGAGGGCAGTTGCCTAATCAAGGGTTCTGCCGAATCCAGAGGAAGCTCTCTTTTGTGGAATGTATGCTAAATAAAGCTTGAAACTTCAGATGCATGACCTAGATGTGCTGTGGGCTCTATTGTTTAGCATTAGCAACACCTTTGGGTTTTAAACTGATTAACACTTGGAATCTCTCCCATATACCATCCGTATCCTCGCACATTTTATGATCTAGGAAAACATTAAATGAACAGAAGCCAACTCTTGAAAGGTTAAATGAGGATTCTTTGCACCCTGTTTTTTTTTTTTTTTTTTTTTTTTTTTAGCAATGCTACATACATTATAGCATATCATAAAGAATTAACAGTTAAAGGGATAATTCACCCAAAAATCTCTCATCATTTACTCACCCTCAAGTTGTTCCAAACCTGTATGAGTTTCGTTCTTATGGGTAGCCAAACAGTTGATGGGGTTCATCAACAGTTTGGATACCACACATTTTTCAAAATATCTTCTTTTGTGTTCAGCAGAAGAAAGAAAGATTTGGAACAACTTGGGTGAGTAAATCACCCTCAAGAAACATTTATAATTATTATCAATGTTGAAAAAGTTTTTGTGGAAACCATGATAGATTTTTTCAGGATACTTTAATGAATAGAAAGGTCAAAATTTGTCATTTTCGGTTGAATAAAAGTATTAATTTCTTTCAAAAAAATAAATGGATCCCATCTTTTGAATAATAGTGTTTTTTTGTTTTTTGTTTTTCAAAATTGTTTTCTGGAAAAAAAAAATTAATAGAATAATTTTGGCTTGTACTTTAATTACTCACCCTCATGACGTTCCAAACCCGTAAGACTTTCGTTAATCTTCGGAACACAAATTAAGATCTTTTTGATGAAGTCTAAGAGCTTTCTGTCCCTCCATAGACAGCTATGCAACTGACACTTTGACACAGTTCATAAGTAAGCAATAAGGTACGAGAGGCTGTGCCGTATTGTGAATAAGTCATGGCTGAAGGGCGTTGTTAGGCACGACGCGAAGCGGTTAACACAATAAAAATATTAAAACCTAAAATATGTATCAATGCAACTTTCATGAAGTAAACTTTTACTAAAAGCCTTCCTTCCACCGGAAAAAATAGTCCCTGACCGTGAACAGCAACAGAAGTTACATTATTACGCCATTAGATGGCAGCAAAGACTGTCTTTATGAGTCTGTCAGTCAGTAGCGAAGACTTTTATATTGAAAAGACTGAATTGTTGTGAACATGGAACAAGATGCAACTGACAAATGCTTTGACTAGTGCTGTCAGTCACGAGAAAACCACGTATTGACCAATCAGAATCAAGGACAGGAATGAACCGTTTTATAAAGAGATCGTAAATTTAATCCATATGAATTGAGTAGTTTAGTCCAAATTTTCTGAAGAGACTCAGTCGCTTTATATGATGAAGAGATTGAATTCAGGCTTATATTCCCATGTAAACATTCAACAACTCACACATCAGTTGTGGTAAACAGAAGCTCAAGCATGTTTACTTGACATGTGAGAACCAATGGTTCATTCTCATGTGTTACGCAGCACGTTTAAGCTTCCACAAGATTTTTGTTCTCGCACTTCATTCAGGTTCAGTTGAGCTTCTGAGCTTCTTTATGTTTATTGGAAGTATGACAGCATGGGCCCTATCATACACCCGGCGCAATGCGACGCCAGGCGTGATGCAAGTGTTTTTTGCTAGTTTCAGCCAGACGCAGTTATCATTTTCACATCCAGCGCCCAAGTTGTTTAAATAGCAAATGCACTCGCACTCATCTGTTCACCCATGGGCGTGCTGGTCTCAAAACAATGTGTGTTCAGGTGCATTGTTGGCGTGCTGCTATTTTGAAAATGACAAAGCCTCATACTGTACATCAATCAAGAGTGAATAAATCTTTCTTGTATTTTGCAGGAGGAAGCACGTCTCTGCCATTCTCAATATCCGTGGGATGACCCGACAAACAGATAGGCAGGAGATCTTGAATATAGTGAAAGACATTGAGAACAGCGACAGCGTCATGCGGGTGTCCCGTGACAGGGCTCTCTTCGCTGAGGTGCCAGTGACGTCAGAAGTGCACTGTCTAAATGTAGGCCTGAGCCGCGTCGCCCTCACTGCCTCGTCCCTCTTCTCCAGCATGCGGTTCCGGCGCAGAAGGACTCCAGCCAGGGAAAACCAGGATGACGTGCTGTAATCCATTTGAAATGGATGCTCGAGTCACCCAGCACTCACACAGCACTGGAACAATGGCGACAGCACAGCATTTGTTTCTAAGATGTTTGCATGTGCCATTATCATGTCATAAGGACCTAAGTAGGGACATCTTTCTTGCAGATGCTCATGATTGCAGTATCTATGAGAAAATGACACTACAGTTGGGATCACTACAACTGTTTTTGCACAACTAACATTGCAAAGGCTTGTGTGAAATGCAGTGGCACCAAAATATTTTGGCACTTTAGCCACACTCTTAAAAGTGTATGAATGTCTTTGCATTATGTAAGAAAATATCAAACCAAATGGCATTTATTAATATTTTTAAAAAAAAAAAAAGAAAAAAAAGATTACAAAAGCACACTTTTCAAAGCAAAACATTTTACAAACGAACTTTTTAAATGATCCATAATAGAGATACTGTTCAAAATTAAGACAAAAGTATTGTGAAACATTGTAAATGTTAGTGGAACGTTCACATAGTATTAAATGATTAAATCACCTCCGAACCAAAGTCATTGCATAAATGTCAAGAAAAGAGTTCTTGGAAAAAGTCTTAGCATCATTTCAATTCTAATACAATGAAATTCATACATTTTGTGTATCTGAAAATGTCCAAGTAATTTTTGGGACCACTATATATTTTTTTCTGGAATTGATATATTTTATCGTTTGAATATATAATGCAACCATCTCTAAGAAATATCTTTTAGAATTGTAAATTGCAAGGGGTCACAAGAGTGTTTTTTGTAAAAATCATAACTACTGATGAAAACACTGCTTGGTTTTTGGGATTTATTATGTGTTCATAATCATACCATTTATCATTTTGACATTTGTGACTGTAATTCATAGGGATGAAATTGTATTTTTATGTTTTACTTTAGTTGCACATGACTGAAGACTGATTTTAAGGTACTATGCAATTGCAGTTATCTTTAATCTTTCGATTATTTTTAACATATTTAAGTGGATATTTTAGTGATCCAATCATTTGTTATCTTGTCATGAAAGATAACTGTATTTTGTTTGAGATTATTCAAATTTACCTGTGAAAAAAATCAAGAGTGACTATTTATGTATTGCACGACTTATTTATTGCACCAGTAATTTCATTCCGCTGTAATAAATACTGAGAAAAACAACAACAAACCAACTCAAACACAAATAACTACAACCAGAAAAATAGTTCTCAAATGAATAACTTTAGAGAAAATGTGATCAAAATAATTAGTTTTGGGTTTGTTTACCTAAAAAACGGATGGACAGAACTATTCAAATAACGTTTATTTACCAGTTTGTCTTTAAAAATATTATTTTTCATCCAACTTGTCTTCTTCTGTTTGATGAGTCTGTATATGTTGCTGTGTGAGCACCATGGAAAAGAAATCAAAGATACAACATTTCAGTTAATTTTAGGGTACTCTGCATGTTGCTACATATGAAAGACTTGTAAACTGATATTTTGGTTATAGGGAAAAAAATATTTTACAGTGTACATATATTAAATCACATAATAAATGACGGAGATATTTCAGCCTTTGTTTTTTTGTTTGTAAATACAGTACAATGAGTCAAGTTATCCACTGACTACAACAGTGAGCTCCACTGTGAGCTTGTGTGTTTCTGTGATTTGCTTGCTTTGACGTCACATCGACCCTCACATCATCATCTAGCCTGCGCGTGTCTTTGGTCGCCGCTGTCCTTGGTGCTGAGTCCAAGCCAAACCAAAGACGCATGCGCAATGGCTATAGACACACTAAATATTATTTATAAAACTGTATCAGTAGAGAGTACAGTTATCAGTCATGTTTTTTGAGAATGGTGTGCCTTTCTTCTTTATTTGAATTATTTTTACATCAGCAGTCTGTCCACTTTTTTAAAAAACAACATGATGACCAACACGTTTTACTAAAATTTGGTTTATTCAATAATCACATAAAGCCTACCGTAAAGTCTTACCAACGACAAAGCTATCAATGGGAACCTGCCATTAAACAGCATATTACGCTTTCAGCTAAAATATAAATGTAAACAAAGCAACTATTGATTAAAACAACTCATGAGGAAAAATGAAAGAAAAAATGTGAATGTTAGTGTACATAAACCATTGCTTGGCCAAAACAACAAGCGATTAACGATCGTTAATCCATTTAAGCTCTTGTACCCATGAGCAGCATGCAATAATCTGCTATAATTCATAGACCAATATGTGGACGACTGTCATGGAATAAAATGCCATTAATATTAGTGATGGTAACAGATCTCCCATTTGGGCTTCTGTTGAGTATGTCTGTATGTCGTCCTCTAGTGCAGACTGACCATCTTTCTTAACTAACTTATATGGGGGGGAAAATAGGCCTACTATCAGAAGCAGCAGGGACGCATGCGCAGATCCAGTCGATTTTCGCTTCAGTAATTAAAATGGTTTGGAACTAAAATATAAAGTTATTTAAAGGCTAAAATTAAACTTATTTTTTATAAATTAAACTTAAGTTTTCAATTTTGATGGTTTGTATTTTTGTTACAGCAAGGATATGAATTGGTCAGAGACCAATTGGTCAGAGACTCTCTCTCTCTCTCTCTCTCTCTCTCTCTCTCTCTCTCTCTCTCTTTCTCTCAATTTCAATTTCAATTTCAGTTGAGCTTTATTAGCATGACTGTGAATCACGTTGCCAAAGCATTAACATATTAACATATTATATATAAATAATAAAACAAACAAACAAACAAAACATATATGTATACATGTCATATGTAGCATAGTAAATAAATCATCTCTCTCTGTCATAAATTCATACGATTGTTAGAGGTGTTGGCCAGAAATAGGCAAAAAAAATAAAAAATAAAAAAGTCGATTTTATACATTGCTATATTTGTTTATATGGATGTGTGATTATATATCCATGTGGAGGCGTAAATATAATGTTTTAAAATGTGTATAAAAATGACGTATATTTGCATCTGAGCGGATTGTCTTCTCATTGAACACTAGATGGCGCGCTTCTCAAACAAACAGCAACAAAAACCACTGATTTGATCAAAGGTGTTAAATGTCTTGCTGAAGCTAATTAAACACAAAAGAGCTCCCTTAGCATGCTTGTCAAATACACAGCAGGGGTAAAAGCGGGAATGGGTTTTAATGAACCCATAATGGGTGTGATAATACACTCTATAAAAGAATAAAACACTTTGTTGATGTTTCACATTTAAGCAAAAAGTAAGCACTTGCCGTTGCGTCTAATACTCAAGGTTAAGTCATAGTTAATTATAATATTAATATGAATACAATTCTGTTAACTTTTCACTGCCAGTCAAAACAAACAAACAAAAAAAAAAACAGGCTACTAACTCAAAATAATCTGATTTTATTTCAAATTAGCCAGCATTTCAAGCATGAAGTCATTAAATAAAAGCAATGACAATTGACAAGTGTGTCTGAAACAACAATTCACTCTTTTACTGGCACCAGACAGTCTTGTCCAGCTGAAATGACTGCATGAAGCCCCACGTTTCCAGGTATAGCATAAATAATGTATAGGCTATATACATGCATTTTGCAAAGAGTTATTCATATACATTTATTCATCAGACTTTTTAAGGAGTCATGAAAATAAAATGGCTGCTTCATTGCTGGCCAGCACTCTGACGTAGAAAGTGATATTCACTGTAGCCAAGCCATTTTCATCCAGATGCCACAATACTCATGCATGATCTCCTTGTAATCCACCCATATATTCAGCCATAGTTGCTATTATTTTGATGTCAGCGTCATCATATATCCCTGCCCAGCTTCTCTCATTGATGATTCACATAATTAGCTTCCAAGTTCACAATGAACATGGCTCACCAATCAAATATGTTGAGCTGGTACAAGTGAGACCGGACTTACTATCAGAAACATGATAGGGCTGTTTCATAGTCTGATTCATGTGTATACAAACTGTTGTAAACACAATGAAATATAGAACACAAAAAGAGAAAACATTTATTTTAAAAATCGTGTGATTTGAAGGGTTTTATTGTCAACAGCTCCTTATTTTTCATTATGATCTATTATATAAGACAAACTTAATTTTAACATTGAAAAGTAGCCTATTACTTTTGACATGGGCAATTAAATTAGTGACAAAAACTTAATTTCCACTTTGTTTTATTTGTGCACATATTAGATTTACCATTAGTTATTATTGTCATATGAAATATTACACATTTTAAAAACTTTTAGCCCTTAATCACTGGACAAAGCAGAAATACATATAGATATATAGATTTAATCATGATATTGTATTAGCTATATATATATATATATATATATATATATATATATATGGTAATATCATGAATATGATAAATAAAATATTGTAAAAACAATAGTATTAGCTTTGGGTGGAAGGGGGTCAAAAATATTTTGTTATTAATATTAATTAATTAATATTCTGTTAATGTAATTGTTTTTTATTGTAGAAATAGTGCAACTTCATAACATATTACTGTAAAGAATGCTAAGGGGTCTGTAAAAAATAATATTTACATTTAAATAAGAAAATAACTTTTAATAGTACAGTAGGCCTACTATAATGAGTAAGAAAACATAATAATAATTTAACTTAATGGAAATTAAAAATAAAATAATTTTCTAAAATAATAATCACATTTATAATAATACTTTTTTACAGTATAAATTGATTATTTATACCAGAAACCATAAAGACGCCTTTTAAATTTTAAGAATGGTGGTCCCTAGCATGAGGATGATATTTGGGGGTCCATGGCATCTAAAAGATTTTAAAAGCCCGAAAAAGAGTTGACAGCTGTATTGGTGAGTCGACTCCTTTGGGGCTTTATGGAATCTAGGATCGACTCATTCCACTATCGAGTCGCAGCGCTGCCAATCGGAGCCGAGTAGAGTAGACTGGAGAGTGTAGTAGAGTTGTGTCCCTGTGGCCGCCATTAAAGGATGCGACCAATGTATTCAAACAAACCAGTGAGACACAGCTGAGCACAGCACAGTCTTGCCTCTTTTAACTGTACTTTTTAATCAAAACGTTTTACTTTCATCGTCAGCTTCTCCGTGAATAGCCGTTTACGGCAGTCCGGCGAAGACTTGGAAAGGAAAGAGTGATTTTTAGTGAAATTTAAAGCTGAACTCTTCTGGCTTGAACTGTTTGTTGCTGCCTCGCTTAGCCAGGCTAACCCTAGCTAGCCTGATGCTATGCTAAGCTAAAGGGGGAGGGCTGAATTCACCTTCCTACCCCCTCGGACTTCTGTAATTACAGATTATTTTGATGTAACAAATCTGGGGGGATAACAATATCTCATCGCGGATCATGGTAAATACGCGCAGGAAGTTTTTAGCGCATTTTTTCCTGGTAAGTGAGTAACCTCTAGCGGAGTAATAGCAGAGCTAAGCTAATTAGCTCGCTGGACGCGAACCCGTCCTGCTGATTGTGTCCGAGAGACGGAGACCCGGTCCAAAAACCATCGCATTATCTGTTCCTGGGATCTGAAAGAGAGGATGGCTCGCCGGGCAGCGCTTTGATGATGAGTTCTTGTTTTGTACCCAACGGGGCGAGCCTGGAGGACTGCCACTCCAATCTATTCTGTCTGGTAAGAGATCAACTGACTGAGGGCCAGAAGCCATTTTTAGCCGGCCAGTCAATCAAATTGAGGCCTGTTGATCTTAATACGAACTAAACCGCTACTGCTGCCGGTTTATAAATATATATTAGACATTCAGGTTTGTGTTGTGTGAACGGAGGTTGGCGCGTTAGTTACGGCTTTGTTGTGTTATTTAGGTCGTGTTTGGTAACGTTGGTAAACACTTGCTTACCTAACTGGCTGGAACAAGCTGCAAGTTGTTGTTATGAAGTTACTCTAAGTAAGAAACAGCTTTACGAAGAGTGTTGAACAACATCAACAATGCAAAACCACTGGCCAATTTTGAGATTTTGGGCTATTTTGCTTTCATGAAATCTCTTCTTTCAGGCTGGTGTGAAGTAAACATCTGAAAATACACATTTCAGTGTTTTCTTTATTAAGTTTTATCTTATCTTAGCACGTGTATATTTCAATTACAATACATATTGTTTTCTCAAAATGAGTCAGAAATGTCCACTTCAGTACATAGTTACACATCAAACTTTCCAGTTTTATGCCTATATTTATTATGAAGGTATTTACAGAGGGGTTTATGTATCATTTACCTGGTTTATGTATTATTTTATTCCTAAAAACATAATAAATATATAAATATATATATATATATATATATATATATATATATATATATAAAAATCTGGCTGTTGATAGTATTTTCTGATTTACAGAGTGATAAAAGAGACTTCCAAAATCGGCTCTGTAAAAACCTTTGCAACATAAAAAAGAGAAAATATTTGTATAGAAAATCTTAATAGATTAAGAACTTTTATTGTCATATGTTTTTAATAATGATTTCATATTTTTTTTTTTAAAAAAGTATTCATTTTGACATGTGGAAAATGAAAGCACTGACAACAGTAACAGAATTATTTATTTATTCACATCTAGTAAGATAGGTTTGTTTGTCATTCACCTAATTTATATTTTGTTGCTATTATTATTATTATTATTATTATTTTCTGGCTGTTGACAGTATTTTCAGTGATTTAAAAAGAGATCCTGTATGTCAGCAAAATGAAACTAAAATTTTGAGCCTGGCTTTATTCAATGTTTAGGTGTTTTGGTGTTCTGGAAATATACACACATTGGATCATATTTGCATAAACAAAACAAACAATTTAGAAAACTTGTAATATAAAAATGTCTTAATATACTGTAAATGATACACTAGGCAAGAATGGTGTTGTCTATCAGTTAAAAAAAAGTTGTGGTAATGTTTCATGTCTTATTGTCTCCTTCCTGATATTTAGACGGTATGTGTGAACTTTGTCAAGAAAGGACAGTTTATAATAGCCCTTTTAGCTTTGTTGGTCTATCTGTTATTTATCTTCTTGGTTAAGTACTAGTAAAGCTTGTTGCACTTTGTATGTGTAATCTGTGGTAATATAAGTTAATTTTCTTTTATACACCTACTTAGTTTCTTCAATTTGTGGTTGTAGAGTGATCTGTAAACACTGAGCCAAGTATTCATGACAAGTTTCCTGTCTGTCAGGCCCTATTTCACTTCCTCCTTCTATCAAAAGCTCATATTTAAATGGACATATTGGATAAACTTACACTTACACTAATCCAGGTCAGACTGTCAACTTGTGTGAATTGACCTTTAATGCAGATTTGAAATGTCATCTTATCTTTGTTTGGGGCTTTTTCTATAAATTGGTCTACCTTTCACATCAACAAGAAAGTACAAAACAATATGCTTACGTACTCAACAAAATGACTATTGGTTTCATTTTATGTATTTCATCAGTGTAACACATCTGCTAGTTCCCAAGCTTAAAGTCACCATGAAATCAAAGTGGACAATTCTTATGTTTTATGCAATGTTGCATTGTTTATTATTAATGATTTATCTCTGCACATCATTATTTTTTTAAAATTCGCGTGTCCTCGTCGAGGGCGGGACAGTCCCTCCTCCCTTTCAGCAACCTGTCACTTACACAATGTCACCACAATTAGCAAACGACAATTATCCATAGATCCAATCAGTTTAAAATCAAAGTCACATCCTTTATTTCGTCTTATTCTAGAAGCCGTTTCACTCAGATTTGCATCACAATAGGGAAGAAAAGATGATCGCAATTTACATTTCATGTCAGCTTTAATCTTTAAACACCATTTTGATATTTTTATAACATTTTTAATTTATTTTTAAACTTGAAACCCACTTAAAATATTACACTGCAAAAAACTGTCGTTTAAGGAACATCAAGGCAATTTAAAGCAAACTGAAAGAGGGTGCACAAAATATTTGTGTGAGATTATAATATGCTTATCCTTAATGGATAAATATTATTTTGTTCATTGTTGATCATCTATGGACATGAAATGTATTCTAAATTGTTCAATGACTCTTGGATGAGCAAATGATGCATATGAGAAAAGTTTTTAGATGCTTATCAAATTGGCCTGTTAGTTGAGCAAGTTTTTTTTAATTTTTTTTTTATAGAGCTTAATACTACAGTGAATTCAAATAGGCCTATATGTTGATTCATGATTCTTTATGGGCATGGCTAGATGGCGTCATCTTGCATTAGTCACTCTTCTTACATGTCTACATTTATCAAAGTTGCACAATCAGACAACTCAGACACCAGTTTGGCTGTGTTTTTGCATATGCATGCCTATTAACCCCAGTGGAGTTGTCGCTTTTATCACTGGTTGCTGCTAAGCCGTCCCACATGATGGATTTTTCTAACACATTCTCTCTCTCTCTCTCTTTGCCTTCAGGCTGACCTCACCGGGATTAAATGGAAGTGTTTTGTATGGCAGGGCCCCACCTCGTCCCCCATCCTCTTTCCGGTGACGGAGGAGGACCCCATCCTGTGCAGCTTCAGTCGCTGCCTGAAGGCAGACGTGCTGAGCGTGTGGAGGAGGCACCAGACCCCGGGCCGGCGGGAGCTCTGGATCTTTTGGTGGGGAGACGACCCCAACTTTGCCGAGCTCGTCCACCATGACCTATCATGTATGTCTGCTTCCTTGTTAAACTGACACATGTCTTCCGAACCGTAACATACGTGCATACAGAATAAGAAATGTGTTGTAGTTGGAGATGACATATTGCTTGTCATCTGAATTTCTCACAGCAAAATCTGTGGTTAGACTGGGGGTGTTTTCAGACATTAGTCATAGACCAGTTATTGCAGTTGTTGAGGTTTGCTAACTGCATTAATTGAAGTTGCATCAAAACAGGATTTTAGTATGTCTGCAGTGAGACTTATCTGCATAACAAATAAGACCCTACTCAATATCTAAGTAGCTCAGGCTGCGCCATGTCTTTAAAATTCGAACGCATTGTTTTCTATGAGTGTAAGCACACCGGCGGCGACATTTGGCGCCTGTCCAAGGCGCCCAGCTATGAGTCAGGAAGTTGTTCAAAATCCTGCCGTGCCACAGAGCACTATTTATATTGTTTTACATTTAATTTATATTATATTTCTCTCAAATTGTTGTTAATGTACATACTGACTTCACCCTGTGCTGCAAGATACATTAGTTTTACATTCTTAGTCTAACAGCTTGAATAAAGTCTAAAAATATAGGAAAAATGTATAATAAATGTAGCCTTTTCTTTCATTTTGCTCTGTTGTGCCATTTTTCCATGTACACTAACCTCAGTGCGAAATATTAAAGCATAGGCATATGTAACGTTTCCCTGTCGACTTAAAACTCACCCATTCGTGCAGCTCTTCCATCAGGAGTCGATTCAAAATTGAGCTTGTGCGTATATGATGTGTGCGTCCGGTGCATGATACCTGTGAGTTGTCTGAGACACAGCGCGCCGCTGAGCTTCTCGTCCAGTGTGCAACCCCCTTTATTGTTTTGTTCCATCAATTGCTATAGTTAGCACTGTCAAATGGTTTAAATATGGTTGTCCATCCAGAAACTTTGCAATGTGTAGTAGGGATGTGCCCGAAGCCAAATACCATATTTGGAAAGGAAATGACGTGTACTACGGAGCCCCTAAACGGAAAACACATGAGATGGGAGAAAAAAATATATTTCTTTCAATATATATGCTTTCTCTCGCAATTATATAGTTGGGTAATTATAATGTAAATAATTTGCCAGCATCAGGAAGCTGCTGTTAATATGTGGAGTATTGAAATCGCTTTTGAATGTGTGCGCGCTTTTACTTTACTAGTGTGTATACTAGGGAGCATCAGCTGCTTATTACACATTTCACAAGATTAGATATTTGTCAGTGACGCTCAGGAACTGCAAACCATTCACCATTGTCCTATCAGCCATCTCTCCTTACTCTCTTTACGTGGTAAGTGAAATGTTGTACTACAAAGTAACAGGCTCCTGCTAGCAGACAACTAACCATGTCCCTTTCAGGGTACCGTAGACTGCATTTTTTTTTCCCGTGACTTTCCGAATACGGATTTAGTATTCGGGCACACCCCTAATGTGTAGTTAGCGGCATGTATATATATTGCAAAAAAAATATTGCAAATATATATTGCAAAGAAAATATATATTGCAAAGACCACTGTCGTTATAATAACTGAAGCTGTCATTTAATGCGAGGTACACAAAGCTGCACTCTTGCGAAAACTCCCGTTATAATCAATGAAGCTGTTTTTGCTGTGCAATAAATCTCTTATTGACATTGTGTTTATACTTTGTTGGTTATAACGAAAGGATTCGCAAGTGTGCAAAATCTCTGCTGTTTTGAGCGGTGTTGAGCAGACTCTCAACAACGAAATCTGATTAGCCATTGCATTCACGCACTCAACACATATGTCTGTGGCTGCAAAGCTTAATGCTGCTGCAAACATGCTGTAAATAGAAACCTTTGACGCTCTTCACAGAGCGCTCACACGAACACTAACGGGAGCGTTTAAAAGCGGCCGTCGATCAACAAGTTCTGGTACTGCAGAACTGCAGGTATCGTCACATTAAATGATCAAATAAATCTGTGCTGGGGCAAAGATTCATATTGGTGTCTGCTAAAATATTTTCAATGCAGGAAAAAACCCTGTAGTAGAGTACTGATCTGTCCTCTGTGTTGCACAGGTAACGAGGACGGTTCATGGGAGAGCGGCCTGACCTACGAGTGCCGAACGCTGCTCTTCAAAGCCATCCATAACCTGCTGGAACGCTGCCTCATGAACAGATCCTTTGTTCGTATCGGCAAGTGGTTCGTCAAACCCTATGAGAAGGATGAGAAGCCCATCAACAAAAGGTAAAAGACATGTTGTGCAAACCGCTGATTGAAACAGTAGCTGTGCAAGTTGTTTATGTTACGGGCGATAACCTGGTGTGTTTTCATGCCCAGCAATGCGGATACATGCTGTAAGCTGTGGCTTTTAACAGCATGATCCTCATTGTTTGTCACAGCATACAAGTGACATCAGGCTGTTGGCATCCTTGTGTGAGGAAGAGCCCCTGCTCTGGAAGTCAGTGATACTGTCCTGTTTCCTCCTGGGATACTCTGTTTGCATGAGAGTTACATCAAAGCGTGTCGTCATCCCAATGAAGCTCCTGTCTTAAGTGAAATATTCGGAGAATGTAGGGAGGGCAAAAGATGTGGTCCATCTAATTATTTGTTTCATTTGCATAGATGTCATTGGCTCCCGCAGGGCAGAGGTGTTGTGGTATATCTGTGGGTGGGAGGATATGGCTTCCTGTGTTCAGTGCACTCTGTCAGTTAAGGATGCAAGTGCTGGAAAGTGTAGCTGCTTCCTCCTGTCTAAGTTTTAATGAAGAGCTTACTCTTCTCACAAAACACTGACTTCGCGGTTTCACACTAGGTAGGTCAACAGGAACCACCATTTCGCTTTCACTTGTTCAGCTCTGCCTGAACTTAAAAATATGCCAAACATCCAGAGTTCTTCCTAATAAGCATTGATGCTCATGGCTAAGTGTGTCTGGTGCTTTTTTTTTCCATGAACAAGGGTGCTTAAATGCTGTTAGTTCATATTGAGCACTGAATATACGCTACCATTCAAATTTTTGTGGTTGAGAGAAAAGAAGAAAATGCATTTTTTTCAGGATTCTTTAATGAATAGAAAGTTCAAAGGAACAGCATTTATTTGAAACAGAAATGTATTTATTGTCACTTTTGATCAGTTTAATGCATTATTACTGAATAAAAGTATTAATTTCTTTACAAAAAAAAAATCTTACTGACACCAAGCTTTTGAGCGGTAGTGTATAGAGCTGTTACACGCTTTGAAGTGCCACCTGTCGTGTGGGGTGTGTATTGGTTTGTTGGTGGCGTGTCATAATGACGCTCCTAAGAGTGCTTAACAGACATGAGGAATGCAGACTTTCCCATTTCTCTCCCTTTCTCTTTCTTTCTCTCTCATTCGTGCCTGGCACTGCACAAAGTGATGCTGGCGCTGTACTCCCTGGTGTTATCAGGGGCCGTCACTCGATCACTCCAGTGAGCGCATGCACTGTTGGATTAAAGACAGGAAGTTCTGGTTCTCTGTGTTGGTGTTTATGAATGAGAATAGGCTACACTGTTCAGGCATGCAAAGAGGGCTCCCGCTGTAAAATTCTGGAAAGTCAAATTGTAAATGCCTTCAAAGAGATTGTTAGTGTCTGTAGCATAAATACAGTGCAACAGAAATAAAATAGACTTTGTATTGAAATGTTTGTTATCGTTAAAATTCAGACCTACCATGGATCATCAGAGCTCCAAAAATGCCCACATCCACTTTCAGACCTCAAACCTATTATAAACACTTGGCAAGCCGATTGGGATCAGTGTAATAGAAATAAACTTAACAAAATCAATCCTGTGGTTGGTGGAAAATGTTGAAAAGTGCTGGGACCATATTATCTACACTCTGTGTCGAAAAAGACCACTCCAGACTAACACATAAGTTTTTGTTAAGGATGAAGATCCTCCTTTATGCAAGAGTCCTTTATCACCAAAGCATATGTTGTAGTGTGATGTCTTGAACTCCATTAGGAGACTTTACTTTTCAGTTGACACTTATGAAAAGATTTTTAATGAAGTGAGACCAAACTTAATTTTAGAATTTGTATCAAAGATAAACTTAAAAACCGTATATATACTTGTAAATAATACCTATATGTACTGTGATGTTTTGTTCTACAATGTAAATTACACACTCACACCCCACTATCTTATCTCGTTACTTACTAGAAACATGTTTTCAAAAATTAACATAACTGCTTCAAAATTCACATTTTTGTGTGTGTGATTTATGTTTGTCAAGTTGTTTACAACAGGCTTTATTTTTCTCATAAATTGAAAAAACCCATTATAAAAACCCATAGGAAAATCTGCTGGCAAATTAGTCTTATGGGTTCTGATATCATACCTGTACCACTCTAGAAGATCAATAGCTTGCATTTAGAAACTAGATACGGTGATTTTTCGTTTCATGCCGACTTTAAAGCTTCTGAAAAAGCCACAAGTCAGTGTGATTTCAGTGTGATTTAAAAAAAAAAAAAAAAAAAAAAAAAAAAAAAAAAATTTAATTGAGGAAATCTAATCTATCAGAGAAGTTGCTTTCAAATAATAGTCTACAGAAACCGAATAAAGTAATCAAATGTAAAATAACACTGCATAGTCCTCAGTGTATACATTAAATATACATTAATCCTTATTAAAGCTACAAAAGTTATTCATTCAAGAGCAGTGAAGTTAGTTGGGCCGATACCAACAACAAACGTCTAACCAATCAGCATTAGGGGGCGTATGACGGTCGAGGAGAGAGAACGAGCAAGAGGAAGATTTGAAAATAAGAAAAAAAAAAAAACTGTAGAACGAGAGATGGGACACAATACAAAAGAGCTCAAAAGAATATCACTGGAATGAAGGTTTATGACTGGGCAAGCGCTTTAGGACCCGCGTTTATATTAGAAAAGCTTTCCAGTGCTGGAGAGAGCTAAGAGGGAAGGCCTGAAAACAGACCCGGAGGCTGCTTTGATTCCTTCTCATGTGAGTAACACTGGGTTTTGATTGTCTGGAGCTGGTGTTCTGTTGGCGACTAACAACGAACACTTGTTTGTATTTACTCTTGTGTACTGTACGTTCATTTTTTTTGTGCTTCCTTGTCGTTCATTCATCAACTGTGCTTTATTCTTCGTGAAGCATTTTGTTGCGCGTCAGCTGTGATAAACAGACATCCACTCTTGCATTGCGTGTGTAACAGTGGCCAGATAGTGAGAGTTTTGCAGTTAAACTACTGCACACTGACACCTGCTAGAGAATGAGGTGTTTAGCGTCATTGGTAGTGCATTTGCCTCACATGCCAGCAGCGTTCGGGCCGGGGTTCGAGACCGACTCGGAGCAGGGTGGTTAAGATTGGAGTGTGAGTTTTGGAGGCGGAGCAATGAAGAGAGGGGTGGGTTTGTTTAGGTTGATTTCAAATATCAACAGTGTTCAACAACGAACTTGAGAAATCGCATACAGCACCTTTAATGACAGACAGCAGCAGGTTTATTAGGCTGCTGTCACTTTAAGAGCTGCACTGATCCAATATACTGATACATATGCGTTTCGTTTCTCAACTGTTTACATTCACTTAAGACATAACTGACTTAGGGCTGGGTGATATGTCTATATATATATATATATATATATATATATATATATATATATATATATATATATATAAAAATTATATAACTAGTCCAACTTAACTACAATATGATTCAAGTAACATTCTCTTTATTGACAATCTGGTTAAAGATAGTTACATTTCAAGTGCACCACACATGAAGTGATCAACATGGTGTAAATGTAAAACAATTTGTTAAATATCTTTGCAGAAAATATGCCTGAAATATGAAGGCAAATGTTGTAAAACACATTACAAACTTATCTTAAACACATCGTGTATACTCAGAAATAATATAAAATAAGAAAAATGCTAAATATTTCTTATCCAAAAAGTAATAGCAATAAATAACACCAGCAATAGGCTATTATTAACAGCAAATGCTTTGTAAAAACAGAAAACAACAGCAGCCTGTCACCATCATGTAAACATGAAATATCAAACAACAATAGTAGTTTTTTACAGGTTTTTGCATTTGCATTCTGAATGAACAGCCGCTTAAGAATAGTGATGTGTTCTATGTTCATTGAGCATCACATGAGAGCAGTTAATCAGGCGCGCCTGCGCCATCATGCGGTCGGATCATTTTCTTCTCCTATTGGTTATCATTGCTGTATTGTCAAATTGTAACGCTTGCTAATATTTTTATTCACAATCGCGATTTCTCAATTTTAAAAAATAATAAAATCGAAGCAAAACATTAAATTCGAATTAATCTAAAAAATCTAAAAAATTACCCAGCCCTAAACCGACAGTGTTTATGAGGATACTCTCCAAAAACGGAATTTGGACATTTTTGTGTGCAGGCTATTTGACCGTTTTAGCACGCATCCGAAGCCCACAGTGTACTTTGCTTATGCGTGTTCCGCCTCGTCTCGGAGCGTACGCTAGAAAGCCGCCTAGAGAACAGTATCTCTTTCGCGGCTTAATGCCCTTTTAATGACACTGTTTAATATCAGGCACGTCCCGCAGTTTAGCAACAGTTTTTTACAACACTCACTTATTCGGCTGAATTGGATGTAAAGTTTAGCTTAGGGAGGAACAAAAGCGCACAGCTGAATGTGGCAGCGGCACAATAATCATTTTACCTTGATTATCTTGTTTTCATAATCTTTGGAAGCCAAAATCAAAATTGAAAATCAGCTGCAATTAATCGCACAGCCCTATGATTAATCAAAACATTTTTTTAATCCATGTAAGGAAAATAAATGGGAAAAAATGTACTGAACTAAGGCTTTTGCAAAAAAGTGAGTTCAGTTGATGTTTCCTGAATGCGTGAGTTTGATCACTCATCATCTGCATGTTTGGTTACACTGTAACAGCTGTTTACTCTACCCTGCAGGTCACACACTCACAGGTGTTAGGTTGTTAACTTTAAGAATGTGTGCTACAAAGCAAGTCAGAGTGTGAGAGACATTCATTATGTGTTCAAGCATTTAATCAAACTCTTTATAAAACTTCAAAGTTGAAGTTAATAGATGACTCTGAACTTGTAAAGGTATACTCAGGTATCTAATGTTCTAGTATTTCCTAACTCCTTTCATAGTACTCCTGGTCAAGGTTCAGTCACTAACTGCAGCTTTCAGGACACTAAGCCTGTAAACACACTGTGAAAGACCTCAGCTGTCAACACAACATTCCCAGAGACCTCCAGGAAGTGTGCTACTTTCTCCCAGGCTGTAACTCCAGAGCACTTGAGTAATCCTCCATTTGTTCCTCTTTCTCTGCAGTGAACACCTGTCCTGCTCCTTCACGTTCTTCGTACATGGAGACAGTAACGTGTGCACCAGCGTGGAGATTAACCAGCACCAGCCTGTCTACCTGTTGAGTGAGGAGCACCTGACCTTGGCCCAGCAGAGCAGCAGCTCGGTTCAAGGTAGGAGCATTACTGATCAGTAGGCCCAGATGAAATCTGCAGTGCATCACGTGATGTTGTAGTCTCAACCTCAGGACATGGACAGGCTGTATAATGGATATCACACACAAACATAAGGATGCATGATATATTGGTGCCATGTTGATTAAGCTAATTTCCTGTTTTTACCTTTAGGTTACCTTTGTCATGATCTAACATTCTTTAAACTTCTTTAAAGGGTTAGTTCACCCAAAAATGAAAATTCTGTCATTAATTACTCACCCTCATGTCGTTCAACACCCATAAGACCTTTGTTTATCTTCGGAACACAAATTAAGATATTTTTGATAAAATCCGAGAGGTATCGGACTCCTCTATAGACTGCAATTTAATTACCACTTTCAAGGTCCAGAAAGGTACTAAAGACATTGTTAAAGTAGTCATTGTGACTACAGTAGTTCAACCTTAATTTTATGAAGCTATGAGAATACTTTTTGTGCACAAAAAAAACAAAACAAAACAACAACAACAAAAAAACAACGACTTTATTCAACAATTTCGTCTCTTCCCTCTCATTCTCCTACGCTGTTCACGTGGTATAGACAGTACAGCGCTTCCGGGTTCTACCGGGCTCATTATTGGCCGGCTCCTGCGTCAGCATCACACGCATGCGTCGTGGTTCTCACATGTACAGTGTCGGCCAATACTGAGCCGGCATTCAGACGTAAACACGGAAGCGCTGCGCTGTGCTTACTATGTCAACAGCATAGGAGAATGACATGATAGAGAAGAAATTGTTAAATAAAGTTGTTATTTTTGTTATATGAAATTTGTCACATTTTCAATCATGATGGTATTCAGGAAAACAACACACTTGGTCATGTGATATTGCCTAACTGTATCATATGTTATAAATATGAAAACTCCACATTTTGAATTTTTACCTCAGTGTGTTAACTGAGTATGTGCTGCGCTCATTTGTTTCAATGTCTCAACAGCACAACCTTGTTACCGTTAGTACATAGTACATTATATATTATTATCCACTATCAGTCGCCACTTACACTAAATTAAATAAAATCATAATCATTCTTGTGGTTTGGTGATTCCCTAGTTGTTTTTATTTTTAATTTTTTTTATTGACGTTTTAATCTGGCTACTTGTCCGGTCGGGCAAGTAAAATTCTCTTTCACTTCACAAAAAAAAAATCCACTTGTCCCGGACAAGTGATAATGTCAAGCCCTGACAAAAAAGTTTTGAAAGCAAGCAAATAAGTCATGACGGCACACACAGAAGGTTGTTCTAATTTTACGTCATCTTACTTGAGCACTCGAATGCATGAAAATTTTCATAATAACATGAGCGGAGTGGAATAAAGAACGTGATCAGCATGATTGATATTCAAAACAGTAAGCAAGCGCTGCTTTGTTTATGGTTTGTATACGTGCAGTCTTAGTTTCGCTTTTCCTTTTTGAGTGACGAATATAGACAACTATATCTGCTTAAATAGACAGTTGTCTCCTTTATACGCAGGCACAGAACGTGCGTTCTAGTTGACAGTCGGCTGAAGTTCTTTCGGTGTGTTCAAGCACATATTTTTTTCGCCAACGTGAGGATGATTTCTGAAGGATCATGTGACAATGAAGACTGGAGTAATGATGCTGAATGCTTTGCCATCACAGGAAAAAATACGTTTTAAAATAAAATGGCAAATAGAAAAATCTTAATGACCCTAAACTTATGAACCTTAGTGTTTCTATATTTTGTGGTTGTACTGAATCCGATTTCAGATTTGAGTAGGAAAAAAACAGCTAGTAGTTGGTTTACATCCATGGCCCTTTCCTGAATCTTGGCCAGAATAAGCTGTAATGTGGACCAGACTTTATGCGTCTATGTGAAGAAAAAAAAAAGTGCTGTTAAACTCGTGTGGAGTTTTTATTATTATTATTATTATTATTATCACAATAAGTCAGTTATAATATACAAAGAGTGGAATGTTTTGTGCTCACAGTGAAACACAAGTAGACTTGAGAGGGAAATTTACACTTTAGTGTTGAAACTGAAAAGATGACAAACCCTCCCCTTTGTTCTGTTGTCTTTCTTGTGGTCTGTCGTTGCCTCAGCAGTCAGACTGGTGGCAAAAACGTTTTCTCCTCTGCTCAAGGGTGCAGTAATGGAAGGCCTACATCATGTTAACACCTCTGAGACTCTGCTTCTCTTGTGGTAGTCATTATCTCAGTGTAGCCCCACTGTGGCCCTGATGAGGTGTTTTCCAGATTCAGTACTTCTCCTGCTTTCAGCTTTCTTACATCACCTCCAATCCCTCCAGGGTGCTGAGTTCACAAGCTTGTGACTTGCATTATGGCATGGAACAGTATGCTTTATCCTGAATAAGATGTATCTGTGTTTCTCCTCAACCTGTTCTCCTGTGCTGTTATTTTTTTAAAGGAGTATTCCAGGTTAAATACGAATTAAGCTCTGATCTGTTGATAGCATGCTGCCAAAAATGGTTGTAATACCTGAGTTTTTGTAGGGCTTAATATAGAAGCTTGTTTCCACCATGGAATACAAAAATAAAAAAGTAATTGCGACAATTCACAATTCTGACTTTTTTTCTCTCAGAATTGCAAGATATAAACTTGCAATTTTGACTTGATTTCTTACAAGTGCGATTTTTATATCTCGCAATTCTGACTTTTTTTCCTCAATTCGAGTTTTTTTTTTTTTTTTTTTTTTTTAACTGAACTCAGAATTGCGAGGAAAAATGTCATAAATGTGAGATAAACTGTATTTCTAGAAATAAAGTCAGAATTGTGAGACAACTCGCCAATTGTGTGGGGAAAAAGTGAGTTAGAAACTTAAGTTATAAGCTCAAAATTCCTAAAAAAAATAAAAATAAAAAATGTCAGAATTGAGACAAACTTACAATTGTGGAAAAAAGTTTAGCTATGGAAGCTTGTTTCTGCCATGGAGTAAAAAAATGCAAAAGTTAATTGCATCTATTCATCTCACAATTCTGATTTGTTTTTTCTCAGAATTGCGAGTTTATAACAAGCTTCCATAGCTCAACTTGTATTTAAAGTAAAACATTTATTTACATTAAGAGTCCTTTCCTTGTTCCTCAAGATCGGCAAAGACAAACATCCTTATCTAAAGCTTGTTTGTGCTGCATTATAAGTGGCTAACAGTCACGGATTGATTGATTTCATTTTGTTTTATTCCAGTTGCTCTCACTGTAATGTTTTTGGCAGAGCTTGTTCACAGGGCTTGTGCTCAGTTGTCTGGCATGTGTTAGTTCATTAACCATCTCCCGGAGGGCAATCTAATGCTTATGTTAGACTCTTGTAAGATGATTCTGCAAAAGCAATGATGTTGAATGCCAAGTGCACTCATTTTTATTATGCCTTCATATTTTATTGTCTTATTGTATACCGGGGCCAAACATCCTCTCAAGTAATGCTTATCTTCATGGAAATGAAAATGACTGATAATGCAGCTAGTGCAATTTTTTATGACTGCAACGAGTATCATTCTTGCTTTTCACAATTATGTCGAATTAGCCTATTAGAAACGCATCTATCGCAAGAACTCTTTTGCATTTTATTACTCATACCCATGTTGGGACATGCCAAGTTTTCACTTGGCTTGTTTGGTTTGTGTTAAAGTGTCATGAAACTCCCTGGTTCAGTGCAGATCAGATCTCACCACAGTTTTGAATAGTGTGTAATTGTAGGTGTGGAAGGCTGCAGAAGTTGTGGGAGGAGGAGTGGAGATAATGCAACAACTGTTTGTGCTCCAGTTACTTTCATTTTGCTTTAATGGAGTTGCCAAATATGCATACTGCAATTCACATTCACAGATTTTTTTATTTTTTTTGTAAATATGTTGCGAAAACACAGTCAATTTACACTACTGTTCAAACGTTTGTGGTCAGTAAGAGATGTATGTTTTTATTCAAAGAAATTGATTCTTTTATGTGGCAAGGATGCATTAAATTGATCAAAAGTGACAGTAAATACATTTATATCAGATAAATGCTGTGCTTTTGAACTTTATTTTCATCAAAAAATCCTAAAAAGCATGATTTACACTAAAATAAGAAGCTAGAAATGTTTCTTGAGCAGCAAATCATCATATTAGAATGATTTCTGAAGGATCATGTGACACTGAAGACTGGAGGAATGATGCTGAAAATTCAGCTTTACAACACAGGAATAAATCACATTTTAAAGCATATTAAAATAAAAAACATTTTTTTTTAATTGTAACAATATTTCGCAAATTTTTTTTTTTACTATGTATTTGATTAAATAAATGATGAACCCTTGATGAGCATAAGAGGCTTCTTTCAAAAACGTAAAAAAATCTTACCAACCCCAAACTTTTGAATGGTAATTTGTCTAAAAATGAAATGTACAAATGAATGCCAATCTATTTGAATTTGTACTTTGCGTCAGCAACATGAATGAACTTTTGCATTCACTAACTTTTAAGCTTTTTGTGGTATCATGAATAATTATGAGAAATGTCTGTTAACATTCAAAAATGTGTATCATGATGTTTCGAAAAGGAAATGCCTCTTTGCATTTTATGTATCGTTCTGTTTCAGATCTAGTGTGAACTTGTCAGTCTGAAATATTGACAGAGCTTTGACTTTCGTTTTATGGCTTACTTTGTAGCCCTAAGCATTGTTCTCATGTTACTACAAAATGAACATAGAATTTACAAGGAGGTATCACTCTTGAATTTACATTGACATAATATTCCATGCACTGCCTGTTTTTCCCCAGTGATCCTCTCTCCGTATGGTTTGAGTGGGAGCCTGACAGGCCAGTCCTTCAAACTCTCAGACCCACCGACCCAGAAGTTGATCGAAGAATGGAAGCAGTTCTATCCCATAGGCCCCAACACCAAGGAGGTCACAGACGACAAGATGGATGACCTTGACTGGGAGGATGATTCTTTAGCTGCTGTTGAAGTTGTTGTTGGTAAGAAAGAAACTTTCAGCTCTACATATTGTTTGTTCATGGTCATATCAAATGATCTGTAGTGCAAGTAATAATTTATGTGGTGCAGCTGGGGTCAGGATGGTGTACCCAGCCAGCCTGGTGCTGGTGGCCCAATCGGACATCCCGGTCGTGGCCACGGTGAGCTCTTCCACCTCCTTGGGATCTTACTCAGGAGGTCAGCACAGTCAGGTGGTCCATGGAGATACTGGCATCTCTTCGGTCACTCTGACTCCTCCCACTTCACCAGAGGAGGCTCAAGCAGGTACCACTACTACATTCTCAATAATTATGAATAAATGAGAAAATATTCAAAATGCATAACTTAATGTACTACAAAATTTGATTCCCCTTAATTCAGGCCAGATTTAATGGAAAAATGTTTGGTTATGTGATTTTTATTTATATTTAAATAACCATAATCCAATGTTTTTCTCTAAATACTTCCTAAAAATGAAATCTCTACAAAAATCTGTACATATATTGGATCCATGCAGCTCTTAAAGTGACAGCAGCCTAATATTCCTGCTGAGCTGCTTTCTGTTTTAATGTTATTCAAACAACAAAAGACTGAAAAACTCTCACTACTCTTGACTAATTAACTTTTATAACTTTAATAAGGATTATTGTATGTTTAATTATATATATATATATATATATATATATATTTACACACACATACATACATACACAGAGTGTATAGTTACGCTAGTTTACTATTACTTGTTTATTTTTATTAAAAATTAATGCTGAATTATGGATAAGGACAATCAAATGCACTTGCATTCTCAGTTGCTGTCAAAGCCATTAGTTATGTAATGTTTTAGTAAGGTTTTTTTTTTCCCTATTGCAGTCTCTCAGCCTGCCCAGAAGTGGGTGAAGCTCTCAGCTATGTCAGGCGCCTTTAGTGTGGACAGCAGCAGTCATCACGGAGGCAAGATCCCCCGTCGCCTAGCCAGCCAAATGGTGGAAAGAGTCTGGCAGGAGTGCAATGTTAACCGAGCCCAGAACAAGTATGAATATAAAAAACAACAGCTTGACTAATCAGCCAGAGCAAATAACCTGGCAATGGGAAATTATTATTATTGAGTATGAACAAAGCACTTCATGCATTTGGTATGGTTTATTTTTTCAGGAGAAAGTTTTCAACCATGTCTAATGGAGCTTGTGAGGAAGAAACGGACAAAGCTTCTGTTTGGGACTTCGTAGAGTCATCTCAAAGGTCACAGTGCAGTTGCTCAAGGTATGCTCAAAAGCTGAACATTTGCAACAAATTACATGTAATTATGTGAAATTTGTGAATGAATAAAAGCTGGCTGATTACATTTAGATCTTTCGCTTTTGACTCTAGGCTAAAGAACCAGAAACAGCGGGCATGTAGCACCCCAGGGCTTCCTCCATCTGCTGGCCAACCTCCTCAGCCCTCTACCAAACACAAGATGGCGGAAAAGCTAGAGAAGGGGGACAAGCAGCAGAAGAGACCCCAGACACCCTTCCACCACCGCAGCTCTCTATGTGAAGAACAGCCCAACTTGGAGCAGGGAGAGGGTGTTCACAGGCTGTGTCTGCAGGGCCACGAGGACAGCCGCTACCCCAGCCTCCACCACGCGGACGTCACCTCCAGCAAGACCCCAATGCTGCACGGCTCAGCCGACGAGATGGCCGGCTCCCCTCAGCCCCCGCCGCTCAGCCCGCACCCTTGTGAGCGCGGAGAGGATGCGAATGACGGCCTAAAGAGTTCCTCCTCGCCCTTGCACCAACACTTCTATCCTTCTTCCTCTGAGCCCTGCCTGGTGCCCCAGAAACCCCCAGATGATTCTCCACTAGACCCATTGCCCTTACCCTGCCCACCTCCATACCCAGAGTCCTTAGAAGCCACCATATACATGGGCTCCGCCATAAACCCCCAAGAGGACACGTCGCATAACCCCTGGAGGTACTTCAGGGTGCCTGGAGGGAAGAATGCAGATTTCCACACGCCTCAGCTTCCTGTGGTCACACTCTTTGAGGATGGTAACAGGGCCGGAGGCCAGGACGGTGTTGTCTCAGTTACAGAGTGAGTTCTCTAGCCTTCTACACTAAATAGTGATATTGTGGTAATTATGCTTTAATTACACTAAATACCAAGAGCGCATTTATTAACAGTTTTTATTTGTTGGGCAGAATGGATTCTCAAGAAAATCATTTGAATAGCTTTTCAAAACATGACCTTGCCTTCTTGAAAAAGGAAGCTTCTTTTAACTTGCCTGAGAATAGGTCAGGTTTTAAACATCTTAATTATGGAATATTAAAGGCAAGTTGTGCTTCCACACAGAACTTTACTTTGGCCCTTTTGCAAGTTGTTTGCTTCAGTGGTTCTCAATAACATCGGGCAGCTTTGCTAAAAGTAATTGGTGAAAACATGTTTTCTACTAGTTGATGGCAGGGGCAGAGAGACTGAACCGGTCCCTGTTGCTGGCCCAATATTGTAGTGCACTCTGTGTGACCTAATGATGTTTTGCTTGAACAGATAAATAGCTTCAGTTACTGTTGACTATGTCAACATCTCTAAAGAGTTTACGTTCAGGTTTTTTGCTCCACATCTGATGTTTTGATTTAGTGGCTATGGCTGGCCATAGTGCAGGTTTATAACCTATAATATTACTTTATTTTTATTTAAAAATGTAATTATATTTATTGAATATGTGACACTTTATTATTATTAAAAAAATAAAGCGTCACATTTTTGTGACATTGCAGAAGAAATGAATGTTGAACAAAAAGTTAAAAAGAACAGCATTTATTTGAAATAGAAATCTTTTTGAATGTCTTTACTGTCACTTTTGAGTAGGACTGTAAGGATTTTTTTTGATGATCGATTAATCTATCGATTATTTTTAAAATTATTCTAATTATTTTCTGTTCAGTCGATTAATCCTTTAGTTAACCTACGAATAAATAATAACCATAACTTCTGCAATTCATCTTTCAATGTTTTATTCAAACCTTTTTTAATAAAATACAAATTTAAAAAAATACCAACATAAAAAAATAAAGTGCCAAGAATTAAAAAGCATCTCTCAGTAATACAAATGTCCATGATGGCTGCATTCATAGTCACTGTTTGGGATTGACAGCAAGGTGTGGGTCTTGAAATATTTAGTTCATTCCTAAATATTGAACTAAATATTTCAAGACACACACCTCGCTGTCAGTCCCAAACAGTGACTATGAATGCAGCCATCATGGACATTTGTATTACTGAGAGATGCCTTTTAATGAATGAACTAAATATTGAATGAACTAAATATTTAGTTCATTCAGCAGATTTTAAAGTACCGGGTTGAATACATATCTGTATGAATGAACAGCTGAAGTCACAACCGCATTCAGTGATAGTATCAAAAATGGCAATGTCCGTAACACCGGGAAGTTTTATCACAATTGACAGCATGTTGTTAAATAATTAAGTCCAATAAATAGAGGTGTAATGTAGTGTGGGGTGTTTTTTGCAGGCTTATGTCCTCCTCCAAAAAGCCTCTGAAGGTGTCGGAAGAGCTGGTGAAGATGTACGAACATAAGAAAAACCAGTATCTTTCTGCAGCTGTGTGCGATGGAGGCCAGGAGCGAGAATCTGATCCGTATGCATTTGTGGAAGGAGACGAGGAGTTTATGTTCTCTGATAAAGACAAAAAGCCTGGACCTGAGAGAGAGACCGGGAAGAGAAATAAGGTCAGACAGTGATTCTCTTAGAAAAATGTGTTTCTCAAAATGAATGGTCTTATTTATTTATTCATTTATTTATTTTACTTTTAGAGGGACGATGGCAGTGTATCATCTTCTGATGGTGAGTATTATTTCCTCAGCTGTTTCAGTGTTTCTGGAAATGTCTGGAAATGTTTCTGATCTTGAACACCTTGTTTGCACACAGATGCCCAGGGGTCAGGTGGCAGTAAACCACTTCCTACCACCAGCTTGATCCATGAGACCGATCTGGTTGTGTCCATTAATGACCTGGACAACCTCTTTAACTCTGATGAGGATGACCTGACGGTTAGTGCTGTTATGAACTCGCCAGATAACCACTGCCTAAATGCACACAACTGTGATGTGCAAAGTAAATAGGCCTTGTTATCCTAACTTAAACAGTGTAAATCAACTCTTTTCTATCACTTTTTTGGCATGAATCACATTTTATGAAGCCCCAACAGTAATGAATCTGTTGGATATGGTGATATGCATATTGGTGCCAAATTAGAGAGAGGTCAATAGTAAGTTTCCCGCTTTGTTCCTGGATCTCCTGCCTCATTAGACAAACTCTTAGGTGGTCATAAAGTTCTTTATTTGCTGAACTAGGGGAACAGTGGAGCAATTAAAGTGAGCCTGTCTTTGTCTTACTCCAAACAGCCTGGATCCAGGAGAGCTGCTGGTGGAGCGGAGGAAAAATTTGGTGGGAAAGAACCAAAACCTGCAGCGCCAGACCCCCTGCCTTGTATGTGCTCCACATCATAACCCCTGCTGAATCTACATTTGATATAATAACTTTTGTTACTGGAAGTGTTTGAGCAGTTTGGTTTAGAATGTAATTAATATAAGTTAATATTATCCATATAGAGAGTGGAAATTCTGATATTAATGCTGTTAAATCTGTAGGAATGGCTCTTATATTGGTACCATATTGGTCACTGGCTGATGTTAAAATCAAAATATGTGTTTGTATATTTACATTTAAATTTAGATTATCTTTGACATCATCTCACCTAAAGCTAATCTTTAAGAAGCTAATCTTTAATCATTTAAAAACAATTAACTTTAATAACAATGTTAAATCTTCAGCAAATCTCACAGTGATAATGTTATTATTTTTTTATACCATCCATTATAATGTTGTGATGCCTAAATTCACTTGAATATTAGACAAAAAACATTCTGTTTTCATTACTTGCTGAGGCAACTGTTCTAATTTACCCAATAGAGTAAATACTATAATATATAAATACTATAATGATATACAAATAATACTAAAATAACTACTAGATCATTGAATCAAATGATTGTGGTTTTTAGTGTTTTATTTTTGTTTATTTGAAAGTAGTAAAGGTTGTTATCCAGAACTTGAATACATCCCTAGAAATGTCATTGCATGGGCTCCTGCTTATTTCATGGCTACAATAGAGCTATAGAATAGCTTCATGTTTTCTCAAACAAAAACAGTTATAGGGCTGCACAAGTCATCACTGACTGAGACTGCTAATGGCAAGCATCTGTTAACTATTTTCTATTTATAGTGCCAAAATTCTGTTCCTTCATTGTGTGTTTATTGATCTAGGCTCTGCAGACCTGCACCAGATGTTTCCAACCCCTCCGTCACTGGAGCAGGGCTACTCTCCTATAAACATGGGCAATACGGAGTCAGCGGCTGGCCTGTCTCTTCTGGATGGGGCCATCAGCGGGAACTTCAAGATGGAGGTGGAGGAGGGTTTCTGTAGCCCCAGACCCTCAGAGATTAAGGTAGGAACTTAAGGCTGAGAGTTCCCAAGAATATTCTCATAAAGAGGCATTTTGTGATGCAAGACTTTGTTTCTTTATCACATTTTCAGGACTTCTCCTACGTGTTTAAGTCGGAGTCCTGCCAGGCGCTCATCGGCTGCTCCCTTTACGCCCCTCTGAAGACCCTGCCCAGCCAGTGTCTGCTTCCCATCAAGCTTCCAGAAGAGTGTGTGTACCGACCCAGCTGGACAGTCGGTAAACTGGAGATGCTGCAGCCGATGGCAGCCATGACCTTCCTCAACAAGGACAGGTACACCAGCCGAGAAATGAGGGATTTTCTTCCTCTCAATCAGATTTTAGTGTCTCTTTGCACTCTTTGTATATTTGTTCTTTTGTTTTGTAACAAACAAAACTTTAAGACATTGATTAATTCAAGCTATAATCAGCTTGTTGTCATGTATTTAAGCCTAAAAGGCTTTTAAACAGATTGATTTACTTGATTTTGGAGGTGGATTCTTGTATATGTAGCAGGTGGTGGTTGAAGTAAGTGGGTCAGGTTTTTAACAAGCACAGAACACACTCTTCTCTGCTGTTTGTAGTCCAAGCAGCTGCCAGCCTAAAATAGCCATTCAGTATTAATGAAAGTGCAGCCTTAATTGTGGAATGTGTCCACAGCGTTGATGCCAAGCACACGCTCAACTTGTAGAATGTGTACCTGCATCTGTTTTAATGCTGAGATGTTTTCCTACCATATCTGAGTGCTTTTCTTAAAACTAACTTCACTTTGGGATCTATTTTGGAATAACTTACCAAGTGTTTCCACTGTGATTGTAGTGGATTTATGAAGACCGTTCCCAACAGAGTAGCCACCGGTATGGTAGTTTCGCTTAAATTGGAGGAGAAGGAGGGAGACGTTGATTCACTGATTGTGATTCTTTCTTAAACAATCTCTGTAATGTTTGCCAATTTGGTGGATGTTTTTTTCTTCTCATATCAGATCTTTTTTAGGCAGACTGTCCGCACTATTAATTGCAAGTGTTCAAATAAGATTTGTGTGTCCAGACATAACCAACCTATCTGCATGGGTTGCTTTGGTAACGTCATAGGCATTCCCTCATATGTGACGAGGCTTTCAAAACAGATCCAGGGAAAATGGAGGTGCACCATCTCGCTCTCCAAATAAGCGCCCTGTCTAGTAGCAGTGCAGGAGAATGGTATTTATTGTGATGTTCTGTCCTGTAGTTACAGTCAAAATCTTTGGACATACCGTTTGAATACCGTATGAATGCTTCTGGCTTTTCGGTCACCAGTTTTGACTTTATCGTTGTGTGTTGTGTTAAGAGTGATGCAAAAGACAATTTGTAATCCGATTTGAGGAGCCAGAGCATCCAGACAGAGACTTGTCTGTAAAAATCTGATTGGAATCACATTTCAAACCACCTCTAAATGTGATTTGAATTAGTTTTGGGGGGGGGGGGGAATCAGATTTCTTTCTTTGTTTTTGTTTTTTTGCTATCCAGACTTTCAAAAACCCATCTGGATAAAATCTGCAAATAAATTGTAATACTATTTCACAATATTGCTGTTTTTACTATACTTTTAATACATTTTTAGTCAAATAAATACAAAAAAAAATATCTTAGCAACACATGTCACATTTTGCTTGAAATGTATGCTTGTGCCATTTTTCATCCACATAAATACCACTTGCTTTGATATTTTGACCACTACAAGTGACACTTTGTCCTCCTCTTCTTTGACAGTAACATCCCTAGTGTAGGAAGTGCAGTTGAACAGGACCAGAGCTGCACCCCTCAGACACACAACACCTTTATGTCCAACAGCGCCCCACCCAGCAACAGCGGCGCTGGCATCTTGCCCTCCCCTGCCACCCCTCGAATCTCCGCCCCAACGCCACGGACACCCCGGACCCCACGCACCCCCAGAGGCCCCGCCAGCGTCCAGGGCTCGCTGAAATACGAGAACTCCGACCTCTATTCTCCGGCCTCTACACCCTCCACCTGCAGACCTTTAAATTCGGTGGAGCCTGCCACCGTGCCCTCCATCCCGGAAGCACACAGCTTATACGTTACCCTCATCCTCTCAGAGTCGGTCATGAACCTCTTCAAGGACTGCAACTTTGACAGCTGTTGCATCTGCGTCTGCAACATGAACATCACAGGGGCGGATGTGGGCGTCTACATCAGTGATCCCAACATGGACTCGCAGTACTCAAGCATGGAACTCTGCTCCTGCGGTTTTAGCGCTGTCATGAACCGTCGCTATGGCAACGGGGCCGGCCTCTTCCTGGAGGATGAGCTGGACATCATGGGACGGGGTTCGGATGCCGGACGGGAGACGGAGAAGCACTTTGAGGCTGTACGCGCAGCCTCGCTTCAGAGAGGGGCGGTCCTTAAAGAGCAGGTCCCGGATGATCTTGTCCTCCTGCTGCAGGACCTGTGCACTAACCCTTTCTCCCCCATCATCAGGCCCGAACTTCTCAGCACCAGTCTCAAGCCACCCATGCGCCTGGAGGAGAGGGACTATTACAGTGACTGCTACTTGGCTCTGGAGCACGGCAGACAGTTCATGGACAACATGTCTGGAGGAAAGGTCGATGAGACGCTGGTCAAGAGCTCCTCTTTACATCACTGGGCCAAACGCAATGGTGAGACTTCCTCTCGTGATGATGTTGTACATTTTTTGATTCTTCTTTTATTTTTACACCATTCCTTCAGTGTAAATTTTAGAGCTGTGGTTCTCAACCAGGGGGGTGGGGCTCACTAGGAATCCTCAAAATGACTGAAAAGTCATTTAAATCAATACATTATTATTAAAATATTAAAATAAAATAGAGGGGCCTTTGAGTAAAAAAGTTTGATAATCACTCTTATGGAGCTCCGCCACCCAACCCAAGCCCAGTTGGACCCAATTTTTTGATTCATGATTAATGGAAAAATGTTTTTATTATTATTATTAGATTTAAAAAATGAATTTAACTCGTTTTGAACATACTCTCTATCTTTGAGTCAGAACTTAACACATGATTTCGAGTCATGTCTTAAAGTCAGAGTTTACAGTCCATTTACTTCAATAATGTGATGCATTTTAGAGTAAAACAGGATATCTAGAATTGATTTGTATCCATCTGGAATTGATCTGCTTGTGAAAGTTAGTTTCTATGTGATATATATATTTAAAACTGCAGTCTGTAACTTTTTTTATTTGGTTAAAAATTATCCAAAATCAATTAAGCAAGTACATATCCAGTCAGTGTTCAAAACGATCTATTTACCTCAGCCTGATTTACAACGGTAAGCTTGTAATGATGTTTTCTAATTTGAGTGGTTCGATGCACAACCCATGTAAAGAAGATAATTCCACAAATAACTGCATTGCAGGTTTCAAACAGAGATGGCGACAAAGAGGCAAAACTTAGGGACTGCAGCTTTAAGTAAATAGAAACACTTTTGATTTGTTTGTTGCGATGAAACAGAAGTAGCGACTGGTATTTTTTTTTTTTACTCCGTATTCCGAGTGAAACAGATTATTGGGCGGGACTTGGTTCTATTAATCAGTTGTTGATTGGATGGAGACAGATCTAAGGAAAAACTCACTTAATTTTGACTTATTTTTTCTGAAAACAAGACACGTTTTACTTGTCTAGAAAATGCTTCTTGATTTAAGAATTTTTAGATATTTGGACTAGAAACAAGACAAAAACTCTAAGTAAGAAAAGCATTTTTTGCGATGCATTAAATCTGAAGTAAAATGCGGTGTGTTTGTAAAACACTTCTCTCTGTGTCCTTTCAGCTTTCGATATGAGCATGCTGTTCTCCCAGGATGTGCTGAGGATGCTGCTGTCGCTTCAGCCTGTCCTGCAGGACACCATTCAGAAGAAGAGGTCTGTGCGCTCGTGGGGGGTCCAGGGCCCCCTCACCTGGCAGCAGTTCCACAAGATGGCTGGCAGGGGATCGTACGGTAGGCATAACTCAACCGACACCATCCTCTGCATAGTTTATAAATTAAATAGGTATATGAACACAGCTCTTTTCTCTCAGGCACTGATGAATCTCCAGAGCCCCTCCCCATCCCCACCTTACTGGTAGGTTATGAGTATGACTTCGTGGTGCTGTCTCCTTTCGCTCTGCCATACTGGGAGAAGCTTCTGCTGGACCCGTACAGCTCTCAGAGGGACATTGGATACATGGTGGTGTGTCCCGACAATGAAACTCTGCTTAATGGAGCCAAAACTTTCTTCAGAGACTTGACAGCAGTATATGAGGTTAGAACATGCTAATGACCTTAGAATGTCACTACGCCAAATTATTAAGTTTAATTAAACATCACAGGTTTCTTAATTCTCAATATCACCATATAACAAATTAATTCAAATGATTAATGAATTAATAATAAATAATACAACTACTCTAAGTATATACAACCTTTACCCGGATACATACAGTACACACGCATTAAGTGGTTTGTGCTGTATAGAAAATCTGCTTGTTATATCTATATTATCATCAAGTGATATGTTAAAAATTGGATATATAGTACATTATACTTAACCTGCATACATACAGTGCATTCACATAAAGCAATATATAGCAAATCTCAGCTGTGAGATTGTTTACATGGTTGCAAAATGTAACTATTATTGCCCAATATATGAGTATGTCCAACTTCATTCGCATACATACAGTACACTCATGTAAAGTGATATCTCAACTGCTTGATTGCTTTGTATTGTCACAAAATGTAATTATATTCTCACCTGTCACTAATCTGATAAATGCAACTAAGCATTAACATCATGATTTTCTGTAAAGCTGCTTTGAAACAATGTGTGTTTTGAAAAGCGATATACAAATAAATTTGACTTAATTGATTTATTATTGTCCGGCAGTCCTGTCGGCTTGGTCAGCACAGGCCCATCGCCAAGTCTCACCCTGATGGCATTGTGACTGTGAGTGATACTGGATCCCAGCCTCTCACAGATCAAACTCTCACTGACTGGCTTCCAAAAACCATCAACAGCAGCAGCGAAGCTTTCAACAAGCTCAGACTTTACGCGCAAGTGTGCCGACACGACTTGGGTATGTGCAGAAGCAAATTGAAAGCTTCTCGATGTTGTGAGGAATAATATATATATATATATATATATATATTCTATAATATTTCTTATCTCTTCAGTGTCCTGTCTGGCATCCCAGTCTTTGGACAACTCGCTGCTTTCCCAACGAAACCCTACCAGCTCTTCGCAATCTTCCAGTTCCAGCAGCCCCGTCACAGCCACTCAGAACACCACCCCTTCCACCAACAGCACCTCCAACACTAACACCACAACCACCACCACCACATCCACCACCTCTTCCTCCTCCTCTCAGGGCATAGGTACCTTGCCGTCTTCCAAGCCCAATTCCCTGCCTTCCTTTGGGGCTCAGGGCTTGCAGTCCAGTCAGCCGAGCGGCGGTCAGAGTGCAGGGACTCTGGGGGACGGCTCGTCGGCTACCAGCCAACCTCAGGTCCAGTCTGAGCCCGCAGAGAGGTACTGCTTTTCATATTCAAACAATCTAGTTACTGATTCTCTCAGATGTGTGCTCTGATCTGTGATTTATCTGTGTCACAGCACGATGGAGAGAGAGAAGGTGGGGGTGCCGACTGATGGAGACTCCCATGCCGTCACTTATCCTCCCTCAATAGTGATCTATATCGTGAACCCCTTCAGCTACGAGGAGACGGGCCAAGGCGGCAATTCCAGCGTGTGGACGATGGGTCTTCTCCGCTGTTATCTGGAGATGCTTCAGTTTCTTCCTCCTCACATCAGGAATGCGGTATATGTTCAAGTAAGGATCCATCTGATTTAAGCTTTCTGATCATAATGTTTCACTTTGCTTGGATCTAAACATCCTGCGTTTTCTTCTACCAGATTATACCCAGCCAGTACTTGCTGCAGCCGGTCTGGAGTGAGGAGCGCCATATATATGCACAGCACCTGAAGTCTCTGGCTTTCTCAGTTTACACACAGTGCAGACGGCGTCTGCCAACCTCCACTAATGTCAAAACGCTAACAGGCTTCGGCCCCGGCCTGGCCATTGACACTGCACTACAGAGCAAAGAGGTATACCTAATAACTGCCAATATATTGGGGAAGGGGTTTTCAAATTGAGGTCCACAAGGGAGTGCTAGAAGGTCTGTGGGGAAAAAATGAATGAAACCGTCAAACTTAACAATTTGCACAAAATTTGAACCACATCATCTTCAGACCATGCTGACAAAGGTCAGCCATTTTGCCTACAATCATCTTAAAATATGTTTAACCCTTTGACGCGTACGATCACACCGGTGTGATCAGTCTTGGCTGGTCCCTGGAGTGTACGATCACACCGGTGTGATTAAAATGTTCAGTGCATCACGTGATCAACTGCCAAATTCATACATTTACATTTAGAGTGTGTAAAATTCACACTGATGTCTATGGAAGCAGCAATAACAATCCTTTCCATTATAATTAGACATGTTTTATTCATATACACATTGTGTAAGTAACTTCAAAGTTTACTCTATTCTTCTCCCAGTTCACCGGCTCACTTACTTTCATGTATTCGGAAAAAGTGTATGAATTCATGTGTTGCAAATCCAACAGATCAGATTCTCTGAACCGGCGCAAACTAACATGGTGGCAGCCATCGCGCATATAGCTCAACTAATACGATCATAATAAAGGTTTTTAAACGGCAAAACACATCCACTTGCACATATTTGACAATCGGATACTGGGGACCAGAGTATTCTAAACGTGTGAAAGGGTTAATTGCTCATTGTTGCAGTTGGTCTGACGCTCCCAGCCATGGTGGCATGACTTATCATGCCGCCTGTGTGTTTGGCCCCTTAATTGCTGCTCTATTTTTTTTTTTTTTTTTTTTTTTCTTCACAGTATAAATGCATCTTTATACATGAAAATATATAGCTTCCTTTATATTTAAAATGTGATCTTTTATTTCGGGGTCTGTGGCATAAAAAAAAAAAAAAAATGAAGACCACTTGAGGACCACTTGAGAAACCGAGCTTTGTAATAAATAATAATAATATTGACCTCTTGGTCCTTTCCGTCCTCAGAGACCAGAGTGTTTACATCTCTACGCACCACCGTTCATCCTGGCACCAGTGAAGGACAAACAGACAGAGCTTGGTGAGACTTTTGGAGAGGCTGCGCAGAAATACAACGTGCTGTTTGTGGCCTACTGCCTGTCACATGACCAGAGGTGGCTCCTGGCCTCATGCACTGACCAGTACGGGGAGCTGCTGGAAACCTGCATCATTAGCATCGACGTACCCAACCGGTGAGCACTCAAGAGTTGATTTTTGATTGCCGTAGTTTCTTCAAGCCCCCAGGCCTGTGTGTGTGACTGGGATGTTTGTGTGTTTTCACTCAGAGCTCGGAGGAAAAAGGGCTCTGCACGACGACAGGGCATTCAGAAGCTTTGGGAATGGTGTTTAGGTCTTATACAGATGACTTCCCTTCCTTGGCGCATTGTGATCGGCCGGCTTGGAAGGATAGGTCACGGGGAGTTACGTGGTAGGTATTGCAGTTATTCAATAATAAGTGTTTAAATCATGTAAATAAGTTTTAAGTGTTTGGCATCATGTGCCCTTTGCTTTTGATCTAACTGCTGTTTTCATTCCAATCAGATTGGAGTATTTTGTTGAGTAGGCGAAACTTGCAGTCTCTCGGTAGACGACTGAAGGAAATGTGCAGGATGTGCGGCATCTCTGCCGCAGACAGTCCCAGCATCCTCAGTACCTGTCTAGTTGCCATGGAACCACAGGCTTCCTTTGTCATCATGCCAGGTAATTAATGTGAAGCTTTCACACAGAGCGATTGTTCTGCATTGGGCTGTACTTCGATTTCAGACCTTTTAGAATCTTTTGAATGTTTGGTGAAAGTTCCTTCTCCATCTCTCCATAGACTCCGTGTCCACGGGCTCCGTGTTTGGCCGCAGCACGACCCTGAACATGCAGACATCCCAGTTAAACACTCCTCAGGACACCTCCTGCACTCACATCCTTGTGTTCCCCACTTCTGCCGGCCTCCAGGCCTTCAATCCCATCAACGGTCTGACACTTTCACCTCTATCAAGCTCTTCTGCTTTATTATTGTGTTTATAGCTGACTAATATAAGTTGTCATTGTGTTTGCAGATGTCACAGATGGAATGGGTGGCATGGATGGGATCTTGGACTTGCTGTCAGAGAATGATCTGGTTGACCCTGATCTCATTAACATAATACCCAACTCTCCCACCACTTCCCCAGTACAGTCGCCAGGCTCACATTACCACCACGGAGGAGATGGCAGCAAGGTAAATATGCTTGCACTGTCCTTTTGAAGAATTTCAAAATACACTACTGTTCAAAAGATTGGAGTTGGTAAGATTTTTCGGTATGAAAATCTTTTGTAACAATAAAAATGTCTTTACTGTCATTTTTGATCAATTTAATGCATTCTTGTTCTTGTTGAAAAGTTTTTTAAAAATCTTACTGGCTCCCAACTTTTGAATGGTTGTCTATCTTGTTTGATATCAGAAACTAAGTTTGAGAATAATGAAAAATCATTTTGAATTTTATCCATACTTTTCACTTTAGTATTGTAAAGCCCAAAGTATATTTCAGCGGTCCGCGTTCCACACACTGTCCGAGTGATGTAATTTTCGTCATCAGACGTGTGTGCACACTGTCCGTGTGCAGCCCAATTTGAGTGACTCGAACGCTTGAAAACAAAGTCCACTACTTTGAAAGACTCATGCACTCAATTGTGCTCGAGACGGAGCAGAACGTGGAAAATAAAGTATACTCGGGCCTTAAAGGGTTAGTTTACCCAAAAATGAAGATTCTGTCATTACTCACTCACCATCAGGTTGTTCCACACCCATAAGACCATCTTTCATCATCGGAACACAAATTAAGCTTTACAAATCTTTTGTCAGTAGTTCGGAACACGTATCAAACTGCCAAAGTCACGTGATTTCAGTAAATGAGTCTTCATTACATCATAAGTGTTTTGAAATTTTAGTGGTTCACGTGACAGTTTGATACGTGCTTTAAGTGACCTGAAGTAATTTTTAGTGTGCTTTATATCCACCCTTTCACTGTCTCTTTCTCATCCTCAGGGCCAGAGCACAGACAGAATGGAGTCTCACGACGAATCTCCCAACATCCTCCAGCAGCCCATGGCTCTGGGCTACTTTGTGTCCACGGCTAAAGCCGGTCCACTGCCTGACTGGTTCTGGTCCTCCTGCCCACAGGCAAAGAACCAATGTCCTCTCTTCCTGAAGGTAAGCTCTTCAGTAGACATAATAATCATTTCACTCCAGAGATTCATTACAGCTTCATTTCATAATCTAATGTATTTAACAGAGCTGCAGAGGTGTCATATAATGAATGTTTCTGTCTTTCTGTCAGGCTTCTTTGCACCTTAATGTTTCATCAGTGCAGTCAGATGAATTGCTGCACAGTAAACACTCCCACCCTCTGGACTCCAGCCATACCTCAGATGTGCTCAGGTATCAGCTGGACACTCTTCTATATATCCCCTTATATATTTCTTTACATTTATAATATGAACCCAGGTGGGTGTTTGCTCTTTCCATTTCATACTTGTTGGAGCTTCTAGAATTCGCCATACAAGGAGAGCAGCAGACTTAAGCCCCGGGTATACTTCACTTTCTGTGCCCAGACACGTCTCATGCGCAGTCGCCGCGCATCTTTCAAAGTATACTAAACCACGGATGCGCGCAGATGACAGAGTTCGACACATGAGCAGTAAAATTTTTTTTTTTTTTTTTTTTTTCTCTTCTATACTTTTACCAGACATCGTGTCATCAACCGGACATTTGCTGGGCAGGATCGTAGAATAAATATAGTGCATCCACCATTGTAACATAGTTCAGAAGATATACCAAGAGAACAGGAATCAAAAACGATGGAGCTTCTGAGTTTACTCGTCCTGTTTTTGAATCGCTCTTTACACACTCTTCTTCGACGACTGCGCGTATTGCCACCTAGTAGACTCTTCTGTCCTGCTTGTGCATGCGCTGTTACACGCGCAACATCCATGCGGTCTCGAAATTTGGGCTGCACGCGAGCCCTCCGCATTACAAAAATTATGTCATGCGGACGGTGCACGAACCCGGACGGCCGAAGTATACCCAGGGCTTTATGAAACACCCCAGACTGGATTTGATTTATAAATAAATTGGCTTTCATCTTGCATTGGATTATTCAGACCATTATTGAGGAAAGCCTTAGACAAATTTGTTAGCTGTATTAAATGGATTTAATGGCATTAAACAATTTATTTAAAGGGATAGTTCACCCATAGTTGTCATTTACTCACCTTCATGCCATTCCAAACACACAAGACCTTTCTATCATCGTTGAAGATGAAAGAAAGACCTTTCTTTCAACACAAATGAAGATTTTTAATGAAACCTGAGAAATTTCTGTCCATCTTTTGAAAGTCCATTACACCAAAACTTTGACACTTCAGAAAGTTCATAAAGACATTTTAAAAGAAATCCATATAAATCAAGCAGTTAATCCAAGTCTTCTGAAGAGACAGTTACTTTATAACAGTGGTTTTCAACCCCCTTTTGTTCAAAACAATATTCGAAGGCCCTCTTATCTAAGCTGATATGTACTTCTACTTAAAAATGATGTCTGATTTATGTTGTACATCTTTAGTTTTTGTGTTTGTTTTTTTTTTAGCATTTTGATTATATACAATTTTAAGACTCATTTGGGCTCATCTGGAAGTTTGCTAAGGCGGCCCTTTTTTTGGACTCTGCACCCTGGTTGAGAACCACTGCTTTAAGTGATAATCAGATTTAATTTAGGCTTTTATTCACATATAGATATCGATCAACGCTTGTACATAGAACAAATCAAATTTAATAAATGTATGCTCAACTGTTCTTGCGTATTTGAGCTTTCGTTTACCATATTTTATGTGCTCTATGTATGTTCGCTGATCAATGTGTGTGTGTGTGTGTGTGTGTGTATATATATATATATATATATATATATATATATATATATATATATATATATATATGAATAAAAGCTTAAATTAAAAAGTGATTGCGTCTCTTCAGAACACTTGGTCAAATTGCCTGATTCATATGGATTTCTTTTATGATCTCTTTATGAATGTTTTGAAGCATCAAAAAGGTTTGGTGTAATGGACTGTAAATGGAGGGACAGAAATCTCTCAGGTTTCATTAAAAAAAAAAAAAATCTTCATTTGTGTTTCGAAGATGAACGAAAGTGTCTTAAGGGTTTGGAACGACATGATAGTGAGTAAATGATGACAGAATTTTCATTTTTAGGGCGAACTAAAACCTTAAACCTCAAAAGTTAGCTTTATCGTAAGCACGTATTTCAGTCTTGCCCTTTTTCAGCATCACTGCCACAGCAAAAAAAAAAAAAAAAGTGTTGCTCACATATTTGTTGTTTTTGCAGATTTGTGCTGGAGCAGTACAATGCCCTCTCGTGGCTGACCTGTGACCCAGCGACTCAGGACCGGCGCTCTTGTCTGCCAGTGCACTTTGTTGTGCTCAACCAAATGTACAACTTCATTATGAACATGCTCTAACGAACGAGGGGTTCTGCACAACTGTTGCCATGATTTCTCACAACAGACCCTGCAGAGACACCGCATCACTGCACTGCCGTCGCAGGCCTCCACGCTGTGGACACGGCTGGACAAACCAACTGCAATCAGACAGCGCACTTACGGCAATGCCAGGCTGCCCAGTTTATGCCAAGTGTCCATCTCAACAACTGGAGGGAAAGAAACTCGACCATCTCAATGAACTGATAAAGGCCTGAAAGTGCAGGTTTTATCCAGTTGAAATGCCTGCATATATCTTATTTATTGTATGTTTTTAAATGTGTAATTTCTTAATCTTTTATATTATATAAACAAAGGAAGATGCATATTGCCTTCCTAAATTAAATGAAAATGGTTTGTCATATATGTAATTGTCTTAATTACAGAACCGACAAGTGAATTTGCTGTAGGTTGCTTTTAGAGGAATATTTAGAGAAATATTTTCTCCACAATTTTTACTGTCACAGTGTACAGATGAAGTATACAGGAGCTCACGTTCTTACCTTTGTGTGGTGGGGACTTTAAGATAGGCTGTAGCTACAGAATTCCTGTACAGCAATTTAATGTGTTCAAATAAGAGGACAAGAGGTACATTGTCGGATTATATATTTTATATCACAGATTTAGAGAATTGTGTGTGTATATAAATGTGTACATACAATCGTGTGCCGCTATGGATGGTGCAGCCAATGTTTTAGGAATAAAGTGTGTAAAACTTAAAACCTGTGGTCGTCATTGCACATCCTGCTTGATTTTGAACAAATATCTTGGGTTTCTAGGGAAAAAATGAGACACCATATTGCAGGAGGTTTCATCATACTCTCCAGGTATGATAAGCCCTCGAGGGAGAAATTGCTGTGTATTTATTCTGCTCAAATCCCTGTGAAATGACATGGTGCTATTCTCATCAGGCCTGTTCGCGTGTCCAGGCGACTGGCTGTGCATATGCGCTTGTTTCCTGATGGAGCTGAACCAGAGGCTGAGGTTTGAGTGTGTTGTGTTAATAGCTCTTCATTGACATCCTGAGCACTCTCTCTATATTATCATCACTATTCTTGGCATGGTGATTATGACTCCTGAGGCGTTATTATAATTTTTTTCTCCTGTCTCTCTCAGTGTCATGTACCAGTCACTTTTGCTGCCGCTGCAGATAAAATATCTCCCTCTGTAGTAATAAATATTGCCATTTTGTTCTGCATTCTGCCCTGAAAATTGCTCATTTGAATGATGTGAAGCTCCTAGAGGCACTGAGATGTGCATAAAATTACAGGCATTAAATGTATTATGTGTTTATTCAACTTCAGGCACTTGTATTTCCCAGGGCTTGGTTTTTAATATAACTAACAGATTTCAGCTGTTTTACTTTTTTATGCATTAAGGTGACATTAAAACTGAAAACTTTTTATTATGCCTCGATTTATTTGTTTCTTTGTGTATAGATTTCACTGCTTTACCGTTTTATGCAGTCTATGGCTTTACCATCGTCCTAAATCTAACAGTTCTTAAAAAAATAAAACACAAGAAATATATAAAATATTTTAAAGATGAGAAACAAAAGCGTAAAATAACACTTTTAAATATTTGTTGTGTGAAAATCAATGTCAGTTTTAACTGTTCCTTTAGAGGTGGTGTCATTTTCACCACGACCAACGATTCTGCCCCAATTAAGTTTTCTTCTTTTTTTCAAAGTTAGTAGTTATTTTTGCAAAAATATTTTCACCGTCATTTCATTAAAAAACAAAAACAAAAAAAAAAAAAAAAAACACACCGTCATTTCCATCACAGACGCCATTAAACAGAATACGTCATTAGAGATGTGGTGGAAATGACACTGAGACCTTCAGAACGTGTGGAAAGTTTGTGTTCACAGGGCCAAAAGTGCCCATAATTGAAGAAATACTCAAGTAATGCCATGTAATTCTCAAGTAGCACGTTAAAATGAGTGTTAAACTTACACTAACCGAATAAAAACGAAATAAAACCGTGACGGAGAGATTATTACATTTTATAAAACGGTTAGTTCCTGTCCTTGATTCTGATTGGTCAATAGCTGTGTCTTATTCACGATAAAACACGGCTATGACCGCTTCACCCAACGGTTCTGTGTATCACTACACAACACCCTTAGCAACCACTCTTAACAACGTAAACTGTTCTCAATTTATATTGTTCATTGAAGCTTCTCGTACCTCATTTCTTACATATTTATTGTATTATAGAACAATCGATGTTTGTGTTGTTCATTAAATCGTCATTTTGGATAAAGGTATCTGAAATGGAAAACAAAACATTTACAAACCAACCCCGTCCCCCCAAACAGATTAAAAACGTTTTATTTTTTTTATTTTTTTTTTTAAAGAAGTTTGACAGTAGTAACAATGTAAATTAATAACTATTTTATAAAAATATATGGTCTAAATGTTTATTGTACGGTATTTCATCCTCTGTAATCATAAAATAACATTTGCAGCTGAATGTGTCCAGCAGGTGGAGCTGTTTCGCTTTCATTACATCCTGAAGCCGCTGAAGAACTTGCACCTTAAGCAATGCAAGTGCAGTCTACTACAACATACATTTATTTACTTTATTTTAAGTGCTTCAGCTAATGCAGGTAACCTATTATAAAATGTTTGCATGTGTGAAAAAAATATTTTATGACTGATTTTCGCATGTCGAATGCAGCATTTTCTAACTTCAGACCGCTGACAGTTGAGATGGCCCGAGAGGACGGAGGATATCGACTGCGTGTCACTCAAGCATCCAGCATACTGCTTGGACAAAACCTGTTAGGCCTTTAATAGCCAAGTTCATGGCCTTGTTTCAGGCCTGGGGGAAAATTACCTTTGCTCTTCACCACGCCAGGGGTCTCTGAGATTGGAGAGCGATAGCGGAGGAGAGAGTAATCGGACTCCTGTAATTGCCTGTCGGGGCTGACATTTGTAGTTAGGCGAGCTGGGAAATGGACCTCACAGACCACAGGATAACAAAGTCATCATTATCTGCGCGTAATGCACTGTTACCGAGCTCGCGGAGGAATACATTTCACCGCGTAATGCGAGGCGATTTGGAAACGAAGTACTAAATGTGATGGTAATGACTTCTATTACACAGAGGAAACATCTGGCAGTCAAAGTTAATTTCCATATTTAGTCTCCTCCGTGAGGCAGTTCAATGAATGCGTTTGAATATCTACTCGAACGAGGTCTCGCTTTCACCTCGTTCCTTTGGGCAAATTGAAAGCGCACTCGAGGCGCAATTTCACCGTCCTTGAAAATCGAAGCACTGAGAAAGTGTTTTCCTCACCCATTGACATAACATCTGGGTTGGCATCATCTCGAGTAGCAGCCTGTGAATGGCTGTATCTGTCTATCGTATTTCAACCCCATGTGACCTGGTGTTAAGTGTCTCAGGAAATTGCTCTGTCTCTCCACATCAGTCAAGCATAATGCTGGCATCGTATTGCTGATGGAAAATGAATGGCAATAAAAAGAGGAGAGGAGATCTGTAGAGGGCAAACGGGAAGCAGAGCTTCGCCGTCTCTCGTGATGTGACCTGGCACGGCGACCGCCGCTTCGGTGCTCCCTTGAAAGCCGATATTAGTCTAATGACTGCCAGGCACGGACATGGGAATTTAATTAATTGCCTACAAATTTCTGGGGAGAATAGACAGAAAGGCAGACGGGCTTAATATAACGAACAGGCTATTTCTGAGGGCCCTTGATTGCCGTCGCCTGCTGAAAAGGAGGCTTTTTAAGACTCTTGTATAACCTGCTTTGCATGTGAGCAGGCCTGAAAAACAGGGGTCACAGAAGACCTTTCCTCATCTGTGGTGCAGAAGCTAAATGTCATTGAATTCCGTATGGAAGGAGCTCATTGGTGCAGATGAAAGAGACAGGAAAGCATGATTAGCTCTGTTTCATATGATCATAATGTAGCTGTCTGTCAAATCAATGCACAATTACAGGGTTGGGACTCTGAGAGGAGGCAGGTGGTTCATTTGGATTGCCAACACGCTCAACAGTGGCCATTGTGTGGCAGATTTTTAAAGATATCTATCATCTTTGAGATAAAAATAAGGAAATTTGCTGGAAAACTATGTCAATGCTAGCACTTCCCGTCCCCTCTCTTGAATAAGAAAATCAAAAGAAAATCTGTAATATACAGTAGCACAGTTTGAAACTGTTTCTCAGTCACAGTGGTTCTCATGATCTTGCTGTCTATAGATTCCTTATGTCATGCCAAATCCATGGATATTGATTTTGCCAGGATCGGATGAACCATCAGTCCGCCATTTTGAAAATTGTCATGAATGGCAATATCTTTTAAACGATTTGAGATATTGGCACAAAATTTGGTATGGATCATTAACAGCATGTCATGAAGGTACCCGAGAAGTTTCAACACAGCGCCATCTAGTGTTTCAGAGATATATGGATTTTTTACAAAAACATAACTTTTGAAAACATTGTCCAAATTTTGTCTGTATTCTTGTCAAAGTCCATTCCTTGGCTTATGCCGATTCTGACGATATCTCATTTTTAATTTTCCAACATATTGTTTGTCCGCCATTATGAAGTGAATTAAAAACAGTTTTTTTCACTACTCCTACAATTTTTGTCCATAATCTGATCAGATGATCTTTGGACCGAGCTGCACAGAAATGACTGAACAGATTTTTTTATATTCGCTAGTACCGCTCTCGAGAAATACCTCTCAGATGTTGACCATGCCTGTGTTTGTTGTCTTATGCTAGTTAGCTATATATAATTTTGGATTCAGTTATGACCAGTCATATAGAAAAAAAATTATATGACTAACTTGTAAAGACTAGTCTAAGCAGTTTATGCAACCAGCCACAGCAGTTTGTGCTTTATGAGTGAGTCACTGAATAATTCACTCAAGCGATCAATCATACTAAATATAACAAACATATATATATATATATATATATATAAAACACTTCCAGTCTCTTTCCTAAAATAAGAGAATATGAAGAAAAGATTATGTACAGTATCCCAGGCAGCAGCAAATGTTGTTGCTGTCTGTTAAAATATAATATTTTGTTAGCTACCTCCCAAAAGGAGGGGGGGGGAACACATTCCAGTAAATGGGAACTATTACAGTCAGATTAACGATTTTTGTCAGAAGGGATGCTATATGATATCCATTTACGCATGACCTCTGCTCTGCTAATCATGAAAATGTATCTTCTATTCACTTGCGGTCCAGTACTCATGCATAAATTACTTTATCATGGATCGTGTTGTGCAGCTTATACTGTCACATCCTTCAGAGCTCTAGCGTACCTAACGTTTTCCATACAGCAGTCTGGATATCCTACTCACTCCTGAGCAGTTGGTGGGGGAAGACCAGCCCATTAACCCCAGCTTGGTCTTAGAAGATTAGGCAGGTCAGAAAGAGTGGAATTAGTTCCCCAAGAGAACATCTGATCACAAGCCTCATCCAATTACTGCCTTATGTCTCATCAAATGAGATCCATGGGTAAACAGATACACTTTGAGGGTGTAGACTGAGCCAAGTGTCCTAATGAGAACAGAGACCAGCAAATGTGTGGATTTTCGTACAACTCAACTGCAATTGGTTTAGCTTTTGTGGTCTACAAGATATAAACACGTATAAGACTTATTAGGTTTCCAGAAGCTACAAAAATGTTGTATTTGATGGATTTTAGATTAATCAATACTACAGATTTGTGAAACAAGACCATTACTGTTACTATTGATTTGTGAGGGACCCATCATAGATCACTGCACCACTAAGAGGAAGATTCGGTCTTTGTGATAGATGTCAATTTGCGGTCTAATGTGGTCTCATCTGGATTGAATTGTCAGTCAATACATGGATGATGTTGCATATAGGAAGGACCATCTGCTCACTCTGAGAGGATTTCATGGTTGTTCAGGATGATTTTGAGTTAGAGACGATGCTTGAAATATTGATGTGGCTCTGCATGCCCTTTAAAGCATGTTTTTTTTTTATTTCCAGTGGATTTTCAGTGAATTTTCTGTTGGTTGCATAGTTCCGCCAGTAGGTGGCGACAAGTCTTTATGAGTCTGTCACTGAATCGTCATTAATTACTCACCCTCATGTCGTTTCACACCCGTAAGACCTTCATTCATCTTCAGAACACAAATTAAGATATTTTTGATAAAATCTGATGGCTCAGTAAGGCCTGCATCGCCAGCAATAACACTCCCTTTTTCAATGCCCATAAAGCTACTAAAAACATATTTAAAACAGTTCATGTGACTACAGTGGTTCAACCTTAATATTATAAAGCAACGAAAATACTATTTGTGCGCCAAAAATAACAAAATAGCGAATTTATTCCACAATATCTAGTGATGGGCGATTTCAAAACACTGCTTCATGAAGCTTCGAAGCTTTACGAATCTTTTGTTTTGAATCAGTGGTTCAGAGCGCCAAAATCCCATGATTTCAGTAAACGAGGCTTCGTTATGATTTGTTTTGAAACCTCAATAGTTCACGTGACTCTGGCAGTTTGATATACGTCTCCGAACCACTGATTCGAAACAAGTGATTCGTTAAGCTTCGATGAAGCAGTGTTTTGAAATCGCCCATCACTAGATATTGTGGAATAAAGTCGCTATTTTGTTTTGGCGCACAAAAAGTATTCTAGTCGCTTTATAATATTAAGGTTGAACCACTGTACTCACATGAACTGTTATAAATATGTTTTTAGTAGCTTTCTGGGCATTGAAAAAGGAAGTGTTATTGCTGGTAATGCAGGCCTTACTGAGCCATCGGATTTTATCAAAAATATCTTAATTTGTATCTGAAGATGAAGTCTTACGGGTGTGAAACGACATGAGGGTGAGTAATTAATGACATAATTTTCATTTTTAGGTGAACTAACCTTTTAAGGTTGAGATACAATCAACCGAGCCATTCAAAAGCACCACTACTAGACTCGCAGCTTTTGCTTTGTTTGGAACTTTTTTTGTTGATGCAGAAACACACACACACACACACACGCACACGCACACACAAAGTAAGGGCCATTCAGCATTCACACCAAGGATAATAGCTATAAATTCTTAATAATCGTTCTAGTTCTATGAAAAAATGCCCAAACCAAAGCTATGACTGTAATGATGCAAAGGAACGATATAAGCCTAGATGGAATGATTTTCATTACATTTTTTCCAGCTGATGAACGATTAAAAAAAAAAAAAAACAGCCAATCAGAATCACCGACTTTAAAAAGCTCGAGCATTTAAAGCGGCAGACGAGAGAACTGCAGAAGCGCGCGCGCAATCAACGTTATCATGAGTTATTTTGATATTCATTGTTCTTCGTTTGAAGAAAAGTTTTTTCGGCTTATGAGCGATAAAAACATATTACAGCCAAACAGAATCGACCCAACTTTAAGAATTTGAGCATTTAAAGCGCAGACGAAAAAGGCTGCGCGTGCTTATAACCGACGTTATCGTGCGATGGTGTGGCTAATATATTTTTAGTTCTCGTTCTTCGTGTGAACAGGATATTGTGTCTAAAATGTAAGTTATTCAATATTATCTTGTTTATTGAACTGTTGGGTGTCTTATTTATTGAGCACGCATATCATAGCTAGGCCAATATATATTGCCCAATCCACTCCCATTAGGGAGCTACTACGATAATACATTTAGACTTACACTGCCGGTAAGGACCAAAAAAAAAAGAAAGATGGGTGACCTTTCCTATAAAAAAAAAAAAAAAAAGAATCTCCAGAGCTGCAATGACCCACAGATGAATAGCGGTTTGCTGTAATCTGGCCAAATGTATTAGAAAAACTGCGTGTGGGGGGACGTGTTAGTCCTGTTCTGTCTCTCATTGGCTGAGATAATGTTTTATCAGGTAACTGTCAGCCGTGAAGCTTGAGCATTAATGTTATCTGAGACAGCAGTTTATTTCCTCATCCCTGTTTATCCTCCCCCATTCGGCTTCACCTTGAGCTGACAGGCTCGCCCAGGAAACCTCTGTGATCTCTTTTGATGGTGGCTCCTTGGAGAGAGGTGAAATGAAAAAGTTGCTCGCTCGAAACGGCCCTGATAAGACCTAATCAGCCGTTGTGGCGACTTCCATTTAGCGCACGGTGTAACAAATCATCTGTCACTAAGCCGGTGTGCAGCTCATGTCAGTCTCCATATTCCTCCACTGAACACATCATTTCTCCGCCAGCGCTGGATTCATATCCCTTGTGAACCCTCCTGACAGGTTTGTTATCAGTCGGCCTGGCTGGCAATCCCTAGGGAGATGGAGCGTAGCTATTAAAGGACGGGAATCGGAGTGTGTAAATGTCAAGTAAGCTGTCATCAGTGGATTTCATTGCGTCCACGGAAGTCAAAAGACATCGGCTCATATTCAGGGTGTTAAACACGGTGACAGTTCTCACCTGTCATGAATAATTTGCCGACGCCATTTTGTGGGGCTGATAAAATCGAGCAGACAGGGATTGTTTTGTGAAGGACACCATCCTTGTCTGCACTACGGCTGCAGTCCTTTGGCGCAACAACAGATTTCAAGAACATACGGAGTTATATTGACGCATCAACCATGACCATCAGCCTTGGAAATTCTATACTCTGTCACCGTTGTTTCTGTCTTCATCTCTCTCAGTGAGAAGGCAGAGGTAATAAAGCCTTGCTTTCCACTACATTGAGCATAAGGAGCCCCTGCCACCTGCCATAAAGCTGATGGATGAACCTGGCTGATTCCTGCCCCAACCTTTGCAGCGGCGCCTTGCGAAAATGGGCACAAATAAGGGTCAATTGTTTAATGAGAGTCAATCTCACCTCTAAGTAATTCCCTTTCTGACCAATTTGACCATGGTCAACAACTAATTCCCTAGGCTCTCTAAGAAAACACTGAAAGCAGTAGGTCTTTCATGTGACTTTCAAAATGTATGGCTGTTTGGAGGGAAAAAGAGAGGAGGTCTTTTTAATATAATGTAGTATAATTATTTAATAACTATTTTAAATAGGCTATTTCAATATTTATATTTTCAGAGGTCCCAGAAAGTATTTGGACATTTAATTTAAGGTAGACATCAAATCATGTCTGTGCATTAAAGGGTACATAACACACACAGTTTCTGCCAATCTCATGTTAATCTTGAGTACCTATATAGCATCCTTCATATCTTCGAAAAGTCTTTAGTTTTTTCAGATTTATAAAAGAAAGATATGCTGTACCGATTCTTTCTAAAGAGTGACGAGCACATGCAGCTTTTGTGTAGCGAAGCTATCAATGGTCAGCTAATGTATTAAAACACAAACAATACACCATCGCATTATCCCTGGATAACTTTTGATTCATTATACGTTCGTGTTGTTTACATTATATGCACTTACTGTCAACAAAACAGACATTTGATGCAGGGATCATTATCGCTGTGACCGCTCCATCTTTCAGTTTCAAATGATCTGTAAATCCAGCGTCGAACTGGGCCTTGTTTATAAAACCATAAGCGCCGATCCTGAGGGCTCGAGCAGCCACGGAAAAACATGAGATATTCTCCATTCATTTTAACCAATAAAAAAGTGATTGCAACTTTCAGACATGACTTTATCCTTATTTTGATAGTTAATTTAAGGCGGTTTCTATGGTTATTTTAATGACAAATGTTGAGAGCGCATCAATGTAATGCGTGAGCACAAATCTCTCCGCTCAACTTAACGCTGGGTTCTTTGGGAAGCAAGGTTATCTTTCCTTCATGACCAAAAACACACTTCTTTGGTGACATTGTTGATTTCGTGCTCTAAAAACAAAGTGATAAATTCTTTCTCGAGCAAGTCCTGTGCAGGGCTGCTGACGGCTTCCGTAAAGCCAAATAAAGCACATTGATGGTCGTGCTCTTGCTCTCTCGCTCTGGTCGATGTGTGTGTGCGCGCTCTTCCCGGAGAAGTGCCCATACGAGGAATTCCGCATTTATTACGTAACACAGGGCCATACTCGAAAAAAACTTTCTGAAACATGTAGGAAATCTGAAGAAGTGTATTTGGCACAGAAATGCTCCGTCATACGTCCAACTCGTTTTTTGAAACTTTGGCCATGTTTAGCAAGAGAATCTAACTCTTTAACAGTGTAAATACGTCAGAATGCATGAAAGAGCATTAGACCCCCCTCCCATTTAAATACAAAATTTAAAACCAAGTTTCATTTATTTAAAGCGGGAACTGACTTAAATCACCTTGACACCAGTTGTTTAGAAGTCATTGCCAAGTGTCCAAATCAGTGTTCATTTAATATTATTTATATACTATAACAGTATATATATTAATATTTTGAATTAGCTTCTATTTTTATTTTTTTCTGTTTTCATTTTAGTATAATCATGAGTAATTTTGTTGTGTTTTCTTTTTTTTTTAATTCTTTTTTATAATTAGCTTTATTTTTATTTTTGTACTAGGCAAATATCAACCTGTTTTATTTCAGTTAGTTTCCATAACATTTCTAACTTTTGCTAAAGTTTTTAAAGTTGAAGTTCTTCATCTAATATTTATTTCATTGTATTTCTGCTTTATTTTTAATTAACAAAATGTTTTTTCAATAATTTTAGTTTTAGTTAACAATAACAACACTGGCCCAAACACATTTTTGGGGCCAGTTTTTGTAGCTGTCAGCCATAACTAAACAAAACCAACATTTAAATGAATGTTTATTGAATTATTAACTTTACTACTCAACATTCCAACATTGGAGTAAAGTACTCTTGTTTGCATTCTGTACTGTCTCGCTTTGAAATGCAGTGTATCTGAACACAGTGATGGGAATGCCAGATGGTAAGCATCCCAAGGACGTTAGTGAAGCCAAGACTCATGCGGAGCCATCGCAGAATACAATTTGTTTCATTGTAACAGCATGCCAAGGCAGGCTCAGCAGTGGGCCGGTGTGCTCTATGCTCTCATAAGTATGCAAGAACAGAATGAAGTGAAGCTCCATTATACATAAAGTCTGTGTATGCTTAGGTAGATGGACCTCCGTAGGCTTTATACACTATACAAAATAACTGATTATGAATCTTTTCCCCTACAGATTAACAAGAAAAGAGAGGTCATCCTGGAGAGGTCGATTCACAGTGTAATCCGGGAAGATGACGCGTCATCTTGCTTTCTGAGCTGGTAAGTGGAAGCAAAGCTTTAAGTGGTGTTTCATGCGGTGCAGAACATTTGAACCGCTACACATGGAACTTAAGTAAACGAGAGCCAGAAATAATATCTTGCTTGCGCTCTCTCTCTCTCCATCACCTGTGCGTTTTCCTGTGCATGTAATGGAGAGCAGTGTCATAGCAGGGGAGCAGTTACCCACAACAACCCAATTGATTCTTTCCGTTCAGAAAAGCCGAGCGCATTGGCAGTGTTTTCCTGATCTGTCTCTGCTCTCTCCATAATGTATGAGGTGCTGGAGGAGCCCTTCATTAGTCTCTGTTGGGCCGGCTGGGCAGGCTGGAGATGGCTCCCGGGGCAGTGCTGGACAGAGCTGTAAATTGGATGGCCTGCCCCTGCTGAGCCAGCAGCCAAGACTGCGTGTGTGAATTAGGGAGTGTGTGCCAGAGAGCAGGCGGCGGTGTTTGAGCTCTGTAGGGAAGCTCATGGCTGTCAATTACTCTGCGCCAATGGAGCCCCAGCGCTGGCACGGTGATGGACCAGTCCACCGCTGCCATCATTACCAGCTCCAGTGGACTCCCAGCCCTCTGCCATATGCGCCCACTCAGGGGTCTCCGTCTGTTCAGCGTGGCAGGGATCAGGGATGAGGAAGTAAATGGACCTTGAAATTGATATTGGGTGGTAGAACTCACAAGCTCCTTTATTCTCTTCCCAACATCCACAGGCGAAATTCGAAACTAATTTATGGAGGATTTTTGTCATTTCTTGTATGGAAATAGCAGCCTGTTATTACAGTAAATGATGCATGATAATGGATACTATTCATCAGCCGCTTGTTTCTCCTCTGTTATAAATTATCAGGGGATTCATTTTCCAAAGGCACAGAGAATGCAGAGATTGACCATGCCACTGTACTCTTAATTGTCTATTCTGTTGGATTACATGGGATCTGCACTGAAACAAAAGGTCCGGTCCAGCAGTTTAAACCATATTATTCAATGCTTACATATATAATATAATATAATATATCAATAGTAATTCTGTTTTAACATTTACATCAAAATTTAAAGGTACAGAAAATTTTTGCATTGTATGTTCAAACTAAACCAGTTTCTTATTCTGCTCCACTGAAACTCCATTATTGGTGCTGAAATCTTAAATATGCATCACACCACAATCATAGATATTGCTATTCAAGAGCTTTTTGTCTAAAGTATTCACTCATAGGGCTTTTCACACTTGAAATTAGGGCTGGGTAAAAAATATAGATTTTTCGATTTTAATCGATTCTCATTTTTACGAACCGATATCGAATCTTAAATCCCAAGAATCGATTAGTCTGTTTTCAGTTGATGAATGAATACATTGTAGCGCTCTTCCCATCCAATAAATGGCAATAAGCTTTGTGCTTTGTTACTTTTGATATGAAACAAAGTCTCAGATTTCAAATTCTGTCCATTTTATTACGAAATTCAAAAAATAACCGTTTTGGCGCTGTTTAATGTGGCGTGACAGATGGCTGTAGCCTCAGATCAAGTGAGGCGGCAACGCGAAGCGCACGTGAACTGATCATCTCCTCCGCTTTAATACCAGTTACAGCGTAAAAATAAACATGAATGAACACCCAAAGGTATGTTGAAAGATACAGTACAACTTACCAAAATCCGTATCCTGTCTCATGAAATAGCTCAATCAGTGATAACAGCTTGTAAGCAATGTCACGTAATGTCACATTTACCTCAGAAAAACCATATTCAGTGATCATAAACTCATTAGTCAGCTATAAAACTGAACTCATTTTGCTAAATATATGCACCATATTACACATTCGTTATAATTTATAATGTTCTTCAATATTTAATGCATGTTTGAATAAATCCGTCAAGTTTTTATAACAGCCACCATTTAAATAATGTATTTCAAAAAACGAATTGGAGTAGAAATATAATTACATAATTGTAAAGTTAGTATTTTAACTTTTACTGATTTAAGGATAACTTACACTAATTTAAGTGTTTGTATACAAATCAGTTCATTTTAACCTTCAATATTATAGTAATGTAGAACTGGTTCCCATGTATTGTTTACAGCATTAGTTGAGAGATTTTTTTTCCTTGAGAAAATTTGGCATGTAGCTACTGTTCCTTATATATATCCAAAATAATCGATATTGAATCAAATCAAATTTAATCAAAATCTAATCGAATTGCAAGCTTGTGAATCGAAATTGAATCGAATTTTGGAATTTGTGTCAATACCCAGCCCTACTTGAAATAGTTAAAGGATTAGTTCGCTTCAGAATTCAAATTTCCTGATAATTTACTCACCCCTATGTCATCCAAGATGTTCATTTCTTTATTCAGTTGAAAAGAAATGAAGGTTTTTGAGGAAAACATTTGAGGATTTTTCTCCATATAGTGGACTTCAACAGGGTTCAATGGGTTGAAGGTCCAAATTGCAGTTTCATTGCAGCTTCAAAGGGCTCTACATGATCCCAGACGAGGAATAAGGGTCTTTTCTAGCAAAACAATCAGAAATGTATATACTTTTTAACCACAAATGCTCATCTTGCACTGCTCTGCGATCCACCGTGCATGACGTAATCATGTTAGAAAGGTCACGCGTGACGTAGGCGGAAGTAGCACAGTAGTTTATCTCATTTTCTCCTCCAATTTCAAAATCGTCCGACATGACGTTGTTTTACCTTTTTTTGTAAAGGGCGTTTTGCTTAGTCTTTGCACGTTCGCTTTGTAGACTCTGGATCTGTACTTTCACCTATGTTACGCGTGACCTCTCTAACATGATTACGTCATGTGTGACGCATCGCAGAGCAGTGCAAGATGAGCATTTTTCCTCTCAAAGTTCTTCTTCGTTCCTTGCATTGGGGTAAAAAAAAAGTGCTGTTTAGATGCATAGGTCTATGTAAATATGGGTGCATGCTTTCCTCTCAATAACAAAATATACACACAACAAAAATGAGAGCAGTGAGAAAACAGCTGTTTAGAAAGCATCTGATCATAGCAAAGTGGATATGTTTGTATGAGTTTGTCAAAACAGTGTCATTGTCACTTTCAATTAGAAGTAACTTCAATTTCTACTCTAAAGCAGCTCTCCAGTGTGTTCATATTTTTACTCACATCTGACCTTGAAATATTAAAGTTGTTTTGAACCCCAAACAAACTGATGTCACATCAGTTCGTTCTTTGATTTTCCTTGAAGTAAATTGTGGCCTTGAATAAAACAGCAGCCAATTCACTTGTTTTCTGTCACCATTTGACATTTTCCCCTCAAACACTGAAACAACTATACAACATGCAGTGGGCAAGTTATTCAGAGAAGCATAGCACCAATGAGTAATGCAATTCAAAATAAATATAACTATCTGTCAAAGATTTGGAAAGAAAGTATAATATATAGTATTTTTATAATATATAGTATTTTTATATTCAGGATTTACAGTAGTTTTCCTATAGCTCAACTGGCAGAGCAGTTGCTAGCAATGCCAAGGTCATGGTATCCAGGAAATGTTAAGGAAATGCTAGCACTGATAAAAATGTATCCCTTGAGTGTAGGTTGCTGTGGATAAGAGTCTGCCAAATCCATAAATTTAATAAATGTACTTTATATTAAATATATATAAACCTGAAATCAGCCAAAAGGGATTTGAAATAGCTTAAAGGGTTAGTTCACCCAAAAATGAAAATAATGTAATTTATTACTCACCCTCATACCGTTCCACACCCGTAAGACCTTTGTTCATCTTCGAAAACGCAAAATAAGATATTTTTGTTGAAATCCGATGGCTCAGTGAGGCCTGCATAGCCAGCAATGACACTTCCTCTCTCAAGATCCATTAATGTACTAAAAACATATTTAAATCAGTTCATGTGAGTACAGTGGTTCAATATTAATATTATAAAGCGACGAGAATATTTTTTGTGCACCAAAAAAACAAAATAACGACTTGTATAGTGATGGCCAAATTCAAAACACTGCTTCATGAAGCTTCAGAGCGTTATGAATCTTGTGTCGAATCAGCGGTTCGGAGCGCCAAAGTCACGTGATTTCAGCAGTTTGGCGGTTTGACACACAATCCGAATCATGATTTGACACAAAAGATTCATAACGCTCTGAAGCTTCCTGAAGCAGTCTTTTGAAATTGGCCATCACTATATAAGTCGTTATTTAGTTTTTTTGGCGCACCAAAAATATTCTCGTCGCTTTATAATATTAATATTGAACCACTGTACTCACATGAACTGATTTAAATATGTTTTTAGTACATTAACGGATCTTGAGATAGGAAATGTCATTGCTGGCTATGCAGGCCTCACTGAACCATCGGATTTCAACAAAAATATCTTAATTTGTGTTCCGAAGATGAATGAAGGTCTTGCAGGTGTGGAACGGAATGAGGGTGAGTAATAAATGACATTATTTTCATTTTTGGGTGAACTAACCCTTTAAAGCACAGGTTGCAAAGGTCTACATAGGTGATGATTTTTAAGCATGAAGAAATTAAGGACATGTCAATTAATATAACCACCATTTATTTATAGATAAAAACATCAAGCATATTAACTAAGTGATAAACAGCTATATCTGAAGATGCCAGTTCATGACTGTCTTTGTTGTGTAAATATGCTAATTGCTCAAATGGGGGAAATTAAAGTGCACAACCTTTCCTGTATATTTGCTTCTACATGACAGCAAACGCAAGTGAACTTTAGCATCCTGTAGGATGATGATTTCTCAGGTGGGTTTTTATCTGCCTTACACTGGGGGGCATTGTCACCGATGACATATCACCATCTCTGCACTAGCATTTTTTTTTTTGCTAGTAATTTAAATGTGCGGAGGGGACCGTAATTTGTTCTTCATGGATAATATGACCCTTAGCGGAGCAAGATCATGGGTCGGCTGAAGTGATATTTTCTGGTAATGATGGTCATACATCATTCCTGACGGCGTGGGTTTAGAGGCTAGCACATCACTGCCACGTCCTCTGGGACTCGCTGCCATAAACAAGTAAGACATGAACGCCCTGTGGAGGGCCGTGCAATTTTTACGAGCTTATCCTGAGCCCTTGGCGGCCGGGGGCTGAGCCTCTCACTGTCGTGGTGATTAATACCACTGAAGTCCTATCATCTTTCTTCATGGTCTTCCACTACTGGGGCACTACATTAGGGCTAGATGTCCTCAAGGTGATCTGCTGCAATCACTCTCACCATGTAACGGTTGAGGAGAGTCAGTTCTCTGAAATATAGTGCAAGCAGAGCAATAGGTTTTTAACTTCGTAGTGAGGGGTCGTATTGCTACAGAATGGTTGTAACTCTTGTAAATAGTGTTGCAGGTTCACAAGCTGTAGACTTTAAGGTTGACAAACATCAGTTATCCAGGAACTGTTGACTTTTAAAGGGATAGTTCACCCAAAAATGAACATTCTGTCAAAAGGTACTCACCCTCATGTCATTCCAAACTAACACACAATAGTAAATACCACATTTTTTGTGGAACGCAAATGAAGATATTTTGAAGAATGTTTCAGCTGTTTTTTATGGAAGCTTGTTTCTGCCACTGAATAAAAAAGGTATAAATGCGACTTTTTATCTAGTGATTCCGACTTTTTTTCTTAGAATTAATTGATATAAACTCGCAATTGCAAGTTATAAAGTCAGAATTGGGAGATATAAAGTCGCAATTGTGTTTTAAAGTCAGAATATGTATATCTTGCAATTCTGACTTTATAACTTGCAATTGCATGTTATAAAGTCAGAATTGCAAGATATAAACTCGCAATTCTGACTTATTTTCTCAGAATTGTGAGTTTATATTTTGCAGTTGCGAGTTATAGTCAGAACTGTGAGATATAAATTCACAATTCAGAATTGGACTTTATAACTCGCCATTACATGTTTATATCTCGCAATTGCGAGAAAAAAAGTCAGACTCAATTCTGACTTTATTTCTCGCAATTGTGAGTTTATATCTCGCAATTCTGACATTATAACTCGCAAATTCTGACTTTATTTCTCCCGACTTTATTTTATATATTGCGAGTTTATATCTTGCAATTGTGAAGGGAAAAAAAATCAGAATTGTGAGATTAAAAGTTACCTTTTTTATTTTTTATTTAATGGCAGAAACAAGCTTCCATAGTTTTTGCAATGAAAGTCAGTGGGGTACAAAATAACATTTTTAAGTCATGACTCGCTTGTTGTTCCTTGTTACCACAAATCATCTAACAACTTCTAATGAACTTGTAAAAACGCACAGACAGCTGTATAACGCACTTGCTATATTTGTTTATGTGAAATCATGTAATAATATATACAAGGGTCATGAGTACTTTTAAATGCTGAGACTTTTCATGAGCTGTGATTTACCTCCACTTGTGAATAGACCTTTATAGAGTTGTCCTGTTATATGACTTGAAAGAACTAGGTCAGGCTTCACAAATGAGCTTGATAAATGCATGTTTATGGGATTGATTGTCTGGCCTAAATGATTTGTTATTTCCCTTTAGACATTAACAGACTTTGTAAATTAGGTGTCAGAGTAACAACCAGCATGTAATAAAAGCTGTTCACATTATTCTTCCAAGATTGCTAATAGAGAAGGTGCGTAAATCACCCCCTGCCATTCAATTTTGGAACCAAAGAGGAAAATTATTTGACACCACAAGAAACATCCCATCTGCTTCACTGTTCCCCACATTTCTACGATTTTGACAGAACTAATGAGGATAATCTGGATTTGGTTTTGTTTTGGTATTGACATTGAAACTGTAAGCTAGATCTGAATCATTATAATAATAGTTATTTAAGATAATATTGTAGAGTTTGTACTGCATAAGCACTATAGTCATCACATTTTATTTGGGATGTACAATATATTGGCCAATATTAGAGATTTTTAAACTTGTCTAATTGATCGATATTGGATTTATTTGTTCATGCTCCTATATTTATATTACATTTGCCATAGTCTCACTTAAAGGTGATCTTTAAAAACACTAATAATTTATGTAATGTAATCTTTATCAAATCTCAAAATGAATATCCATTCTTCATACTGTACATTATATTGTTGTGATGCATAAACTATTCACTTGTAGCATCTAATATGATTGATTTTAGTTTGTTATTTTTCCTTTATTTAGATGAAATAGTGTAGAATTGTTAAATGTTATTTATTGGTTATCAATTATAGTATGAAAATATCAGTTTATCAGTATCAAGGCCACTGTTTTTGCACTTGCAGCTCCCTAAATCGCACAAGAATTTTGTAATAATCTTTAAAGGCTCTTTTCTCCTAAAGAAAGCACTGGCTTTTGAGTTGGCCTGCACGTAAACAAAGCTGAAAGAATGCACTCTGCCCCGTTTGATAGCTCTTTACCCACTCTCCTCCTCCATCTGCACTCATGACTGCAGTGGGAGCCCGACGATTATGATGGAAATCTCACAAGCCATTACCATGAAGAGGCTGGGCCCAATGCAGACAGCTTAATGGACTCATTTGTAATTGGTAGGGGGCAATGGCTAAGCTACCGTGGCCTTTGTGTGATTGAGTATAGAGGCATGCATGCAAATGTGACAAATGAATAGGAATTGAGCCTCTCAGGTTTTGTGCGGCTTTCTCCAGCTCTCCGTTCAGCCAGAGTGACCTTGAGAGGCAGTGCAGTAGGTGTTAAGAATCGTATAAAGAGGTGTTAACACTGGGGGCAGTGAACGGAAAGGAACAATTCATGAAGTCTAAAGTGGCATATTCATTAGCTGCCATATGAATTGGTTTGGAAGGAAGCTGTTGTGCAAAGCCGTGAGGTACACATCGGTTATGAGCACTTCATAAGTGGCATCTGAATGCTCCATGGGCCTATTTACCGCCCTGCTAAGCGAGTATAAAAGGACACTTTCTGTGCTCCCTGTATGTGCCAGCGCTGCTGAAGATCTTCAATCAAATCTCAAGACTTCTCATTCGATGGCAAATGAGTCCTTGTGTATCGCTCACACGTGATCGCTGCAGTTTCGTAAGATTGGAGATGATTTTATATGCATGCTCCTATAAACTGTGGATGTTGGCTGTTCCCCTTAGCCATCAATGTGAGCTTTATTGTCTGAGGTGTTTTTTGTGCGGCATTGGGAAGAGAGCCTGTTCGTCACAGATGTCCAGGGAAAATTACACAAGTGCCTCATTAATGAATGGCTCAACAGTCTCTGGAGGTGGCCTCAGAGGCAGCTCTTTAATGAGCTGGGAACTCAAACACTGCCAAAGTTTACCTCGACCCTGCCTCTTGCGCTCGGGTCAGTCGGAAGAGCAATTCAATTCAGGGCCACTGAAGCAGAGGGGAATGGCCTCACGCTGATTTCTCTTTTGCGGCCCCAAAGGCAGGAATAATACACTTTTGTCACACGCATCCTGGGGAATTACAGCTCCTAATTTGATTAGGGGAGATTTGATTAACTGGAAAATGGGGATTTCACTAAAACTTTCACATGCTTAATTTATCCCTTGCCGAGCAGATGCAACATTGTGTCATCCCAATGAAAGGGCGTATGGGAACCCTATTCAGTGGTTAGACGCTCTTTGAAATCCAAGAATATTGGTATTTCGCCATGGCTCTCACAAGTCAAATGCCTTTGATTATCTCTCCATGGAAATAGCAGTGGCTGTCATGCGAGTTTGCGTACGCCTGCTCACGAAACCTTGATCTGAAGGCGCAGAATCGACGGCTTCTTGCAGCATATCTGTTTATGGACTAAAAACTCCTGCGGTGTCGAGTCATTCCATTCCACGAGCGAACGAATCGCACATCTTCCAGTACATTAAGATTATGTATTTCATTTCAAGGCCAATTGGCCCTTAGTAATAGTCTCAGAAGGAGCTTGCCATTACAGACCAGTGGTTATGGAGGACAGAAGCTATTCCAAAGGGCAAGTATGGAGGAATCCATCCCCATTAAAAATGATCTAGTTAAATCAGCTTTCTCTCAAAGGGCCATCGGGCCAAACCTGCTCTTTGAAATTAATAGCCAGACTGAAGCTGAAGGGCCAAGGCATCAATTTACTCCTCCTTCAGACAGAAAATCAGTGAAAACAATCAGGCCAAGTCTGCACTAATGACTTTGCCTTTGAGGAGAGTCTGCAAGAATCTTTTTGTGTTTAAAAAAAAAAAAGACAGAAGGAAAAACTTGCATGTGCTCATTCTTCATTCGATATCTTTGTTTTTTAGGGCCTTGGGGTGTGGCTAAAGCTGGGACAGATGTGTATATGCGCTATCTTAAACTGATTCTTTTGTCATAATTACACAAAATGATTTCAAATGGACTTATTAGAATGAGCGCTGAGTTAATAAAAGCCCTCGCTCTACAGCTCATTTTCAGTAATCACATCTGACTCTGATTTTCTGCTTTTGATGATGATGATGATACAATAGAGCAGTGATTTACTGTTTTGTGTTAGTCGTACATGCTGTGCGCTGGTAATATATGATTATGGTTTTTAGTACTGTGATGGCACTGTTAAAATATTAAGATATCAGATCATTTCACTTTTGTATTAATGAGATTATGACAGAAGATTATGTGCAGTAATGCAGTGATTTAAATCTACAGTTCATTTTGGGTGAAATTAATGTTTGCTGTTATTATTTGGTCACGAAAATCAAAAAGCTGTTATGGATCAAATTACCAGTCCTAACTATTAGCACTAGTATTGAAAATATTCATATTGTACACTCTAAAAAATGCTGGGTTGTTTCAACCCAGGTCAAATATGGACAAACCCAACCGTTGGGTTTAAAAATTAATTAAAAAATTTAAAACAATGGTTGGGTTTTGTCCATATTTGTCCCACTTTCCCAGAGTCTTTTTCGCACATCTGCATTTAACTTGCAAAAAAAAAAAAACTGATGAATATCAAACATTTTTTCTATTTATGTGTTAAAATAAATAATGCTTATAAAATAGGGTTAGGTTAGAGTTACAGCAGAGGTTATGGTTGCAGTTTGGGTTTGTTTTGGTTTCAACCTCAATTTTTCTACAGATGCATGAATAAGAATTAGCATTAGTGGTAGATAAATGCTGTCTGATTTCAAAACTCATTTTAATAATTAGTTAATTAATTGTGACTTCTCAAAATCAAGAGTAGCGTTAGTTCTGGCAGGTCACGTCAGCAAAGTCCCTTTTAAGGAAAGTCTGTTCGCTCGGCGGCCATATTTGCAACACCTCCAGGCAGCTTTTTCGGGCATACAAGACCAAGTCCTATCTATTTGAATGGGGGAATCCTGAAATCTCAAAACCTGCTTGGCGAATTCCCAATTAAATAACATATTTCAAATCAGCAACAAAATCTGACATGAACCGTCACATAAATGTTGTTTCTCATGCTAAAATAGCATTAAAAAAGCTTATTTTTCAGGCTAGATGAGCCAATGCGCATGTGCAGTACTTTGCGTGAGTTTCTAACAGCAGCTACAGTGACGCAATGACTTTATCAATCAGCGATTGGCTGTTTTACTTAGAAGGCGGGACGTATTCCGCCATATTTCGCGTTGCAGTTTTTCCCATTCATAACTAATAGGCGTGAACCGTCTTTCTATAGCTATAGTCTTTGACGTCAGTCAAGCTCGCATCAGCTGATCCACATCTACCTATAGGGATATAGCGATGCCTATCACAGTCAATCCATATATAAGGTCCATCAGTATTATCAGCAGCTTATCACGTTGCTCAGGAGCTAATTACCCTCCTCCATCCCCAGCTCCTCCTTTCGTCCAGTCAGGATTTGGCCTTCTGATTCCCCCCAAACTAATATTTCTCAAATTATGTAGTACATGAAATGATTGAACATTAATGATATCTGCAAAACATTTATGTTGGTTCTGTTCTGTTTAAGGGGGTTATCGCTGCTCTTATCCATGCTAGGCTGCATAGATTCCTAGGGAGTTCTTGCCCAGAACAGAACCATACCGCCAATCCAAACTGTATGCTAATTGTCAGTCATCTTTGACGATAGTGGTCCTGAGAGAAATATCACATACAAAGGTGCCATATAGCTTTGCTTTCATGCGAACACTGAAATGTAATGTCTTGCTTCTTAATGTCAAAAGTAGGCTTGGGTTTAGAAACACGCATTGCATGTCTGATTTAAACAACATGCATAAGGACTATGCTGATATTACATCAAATCTCCATAGTCAGGAGAATAAAATACAGCAATAACATCAGGCTCAGCTAGACCCATTTGAAAGTACATTGGCTGTTATTTGCAGCTTATAAATTATGAAGAGAAAACCCCCTAATCTTCTTCTGTTTGATATTTGACGGCCTGCATATGATTTGGAGTCTCTCTTGTAGGTCTGAATTAATTTTTCAACTTGAGCCCACACATCTGCCTCCAGTCCCACAGATCGAACGCCCTCCGAGGGGCGAAGGAAGGTGTCGCGGCCACTCGCATATTCATCTGCCAATCGGTGTCCCAGTGCGTGCAGTCAGAAGAAGGAAGCTGAAACTGTTTTTCTCAGCGGCGCTGGCACGCCGAAGATCCACGTCCCGCTGAGGAGTCGCAAATCACAGCTACGTCCCAGCAGGAGGACCAACTTCAGCTTGAACAAGGCCTTGTTTTGTTCAGGGCCTGTGAAATGCAATTAGAAACTCCCTCAGGGCCGACAGGGGCAGCAACTGAATGAGACCTCCCTGCGGTCTTGGCAGGCCACGGACTTTGAAGTCTTGTGCTATCTCCCCCAGAGAGCCCATCCCCGGTTCAGAGAGGACACCGCATTAGCAACGGAAGAGTGCAGGGAGCTTTCATCTGCCTCCTCCCACGGGGGTGTTGACGGTTCTAATAAATTATGTGATATATCTGTTGTGATAATATCCCGTCTTGTGATTTATCATCTCGCCATGCCCTTTTCCCGCTGACATTCACAGCCCTCCGTCTGATGAGGAGCTCCAAGATTGGTTGATCTCTCCAAGAATTCCACAACACGGTGTGCATGACATTCACATTTATATGACGCGTTTATAATAAGCTGTGACAGGTACAAATGCAACCACTGCATTAAATCATATTATCCTTCTCTCACCCTACAAAGAAGAGGGGTGGCATACCAGCACAGCAGCTTTAATTGGAGCTGATGCCGTCACCCAATGAGAGTGAAGTCTCATTTCGGTGCGAGGTGGAACTATCTCATCAGCATTCTTGACCCGTCGCCTGTCCCCTCTGGTTATTCCAGGCCTGTAATTAAGAGGATGGCCATAATCACTAGACTGTCTATAGGTGCGTGTTGAGCAGAAAGGAGGAGAGTGTTGTAATTGTTCTGCCGCCGGGGTGCCGCTGTCAGGGCTGAGGAGGGAGGTGTGGGAGGCGGTGGGAGTGTCCGTTGAGGGAGGGATCACAGGAATGCACGGTTCGCTACTGAGGAAGCATTCTTGAGCCGGACACGCTCTGGAAAGGATCTCTTGCATGATCACAAACCTGCTTTGGGTGGATTTGCGCTTAATCTGTTGGTGGTGAAGGAGCTCAAAGCCTCATGTTTACTGGATTTTACTGGATATAGATTCAGTCTCTGGAAAGGATTGGTTCAGAATGGACATGTTCAACAACATCATACGTGCTCTGATATTTAAAGAGTAGAAACAAACACTTTGTCAGAGCTTCTAGATTTTGGAGGGACCTGTCTTTTTCATTGATACATGCAACAAAGCAACTTTTTAAACACTCTTACTGTACTCTGAAAAGATTGGATAGTTGAAAAAAAAATTCTTTTTTGGCAGTATTTTGGATTACACTGAGAAGGACCAGAGATTTTATCATCTTTGTCTCATCTTTTCATTGGCATTTTGGGTAAGTGCTTCTGAAAGATCTAATAAAATGTTGAAGTCTTAAGATTTGGTGGATTTGGGTTGGTTGTGCTTGTTGCTGTGCGTTTAGATATTACAGCGAAGATGAGAAATGCCAAGAGAAAAATGGATAGCTCACTACAGCAATTCTTAAATAAGAATCAAACTTGATTGAAAGTCATTGCTTAATTTTTGATTGTTTTTATTGTATCTATGACTTTGTTTCCTGATATGAAGCATGGAAAAACTGATTATTTTTAGTGTTTCCTTTGAAAGCATTTTAAAGAGTCATGTTTTGCTGTGGTGAAACAGTGTCCTCTTGTGGTTAAAATGTGTGTGTTGGCTAATGGATCAGTTTTACTGAAACTTATTAATATTGCAGGTTGCTCTGACAAACAGAGACTTTCCCTCCTCCAAATGAAGGTATGTAAACCTCTTCAAATTCCATTATTATTGGTCACATTTTATAACATGCACATTACTAAATATATGCCTTAGTGTTGTGTTTATTTGCCTCCCTGGATGAGAATTCATTAGCAAGCATTATATCTAACACCTCTTGATAGCTTTGATAGAGAGACTCAGTTATCTAATGATAGTGTCATCACATCAGTTCCTATTTCAAGAATCCTTTAGGAACCTCTAGTGGGCATTTGTATAATTGCGTTGACTTCTCAATTATATTAAAATTGGGTTTAGCTCTTATTTATTGGCAATAAGACTCATGTAGCTGAACTCCTGTTGCATTCAGTTAGATCACATGCTGTGATACATGGTGCTAGAAAATATAAACCTCAGCAAGAAAAAATATGAACAATCTTTCTAGATACTAAACTCATTCTCATTTTATTGCTTTGGACATTTGACGGGTGCAGTTCATGGCTATTTTCCCAGGCTAGGAAAGTTTCCAGTTTTGAAGGTTCACAATATCTTTTCCGTTCTGTAATATGATGAATTGCGAAACAAAAGATATAAAAGACATGTTATACTTGCATTGGGCAGATGGCATGATGAGAAATCCCCTGGATTGAGTACAAGGATGTAAAACACAATACCCTTAGAGCCAATTAGCTTCTCGATAACTTAGGAGGTGGGTACGTTCAGGCCAAGTACGTGCTGGTAATCTTACACTTAATTGGATAGAGGATCAGACACTCCACAGCCAAACCACCCAAAAACACTTTAGCCTTGCTGATTTATTTAACAAGACACTCTCAGTCCTTGCATTTATTTTTATTGGCACTCTTACACATTTAAGTCATGAAGCATTCATGAAAACCACAAAAGGTTCTTTCTATATCACTCATCACCATTTAGTTCATGCAGTTTTTCCTTCTTAAGCGTGCTGAAATCAAATCAGAGGCACTTAAGAACTTAACCAGATTACTTTCATAGGGTCACCAGCAATAGTTAATGGAATTTACGTATTTAAGTTAGAGCGGGTGCTTTGGAGGCTCCTGTCTAGCACATTTGTAAGCAGGGGCCAAGGTCTGGCCACCAGCACTGGACGGATGGGTCACAGCCTTGGGTCAGACTGCTGGTATGTACAGGAGGCAGAGCTCCACATGTGCAAACAGATTTTTGTGTGTGTAGCACTGCTTTTAAATGAAGATATTTTTAGACTTTTATTTTGCTGTAATTTACACCGTGATTGGCTTGCAAAGGTAACAGAAAGGATGTGAGCACACAGTGCAGCAATGTTTTGGGAAGCCTATTAAACCTTAAGCCATCTTAATGCAATTGAGTTAAAGGACGCTTGTCTCAATCATAGGGGGATCAGACAGCTTTCAGGGTCTGTTTTATTTCTCAGAGTTCTGCCAGATGCTTCTCGGAAATTCGTTTTTTAATTAGACATCACTTCCATGAATGACACACATTATATTTCTAATCAGCTTCTTTTGTGTGTATTTTTAGACGCAACAGTACGGTTCTGACGACACAAAATCTGTATATAATTGCTTCTTTAGTTAGGGTCAATTTTTGAATTTTGAAAAATGCGAACATTTATCAGTTTTTAATATTGTGTGTATGATCAATTTTGCGGTAATAAGCATGACGGTAATGACATTTTTCAGTTTTTGCCAGGCATCTGTGGAAATGCTAACAAACGTTAACAGCCAATTAACTTAAAACAATAAAAAAGTAAATAAAATAAAATGTTTTTGAATTAAATTTCTCAAATATATAATGATTTGAAAATGGTACTTAATAAAAATTATTAAGGAAGTATAAATCTTGAAATTAATGACATTTCTGATCTTCAAACTGTCCCCACAAGTTCAAAAGAGAAAAATTATGTCATATTTAAATTTTAAACACTCAAAAATTACACTACTTAATACTTTTATTCAGCAAGGACACATTAAAGGATTAGTTCACTTTCAAATGAAAATTGCCCCAAGCTTTACTCACTATCAAGCTATCCTAGGTGAATATGACTTTCTTCTTTCTGACGAACACAGTCGTAGAAATATTAATAAATATCCTGACACATCCGAGCTTTATAATGGCAGTGAGTGTTACCAAATGAGTATGAGCTGAAGAAAGTGTCTCAAAAAAGCTTGAATGTGTCAGGATATTTATTAATATTTCTACGATTGTGTTCATCAGAAAGAAGAAAGTCATACACACCTAGGATGGCTTGAGGGTGAGTAAAGCTTGGGCTAATTTTCATTTGAAAGTGAACTAATCCTTTAAATTGATCAGAAGTGGCAGTAAATACATTTATAATGTTACAAAAGATTTCTATTTCAAATAAATGCTGTTCTTTTAAACTTTCTGTTCATAAAAGAATCCTGAAAAAAAAACGCCTTGCGGTTTCCACAAATATCTTAAGCAGCACAACTGTTTTCAACATTGATTTTAAGAAGAAATGTATCTTGCTCAGCAAATCAACATATTAGAATGATTTCTGAAGGATCATGTGATGTTGAAGACTGGAATAATGATGCTGAAAATTCAGCTTTGAAATCACAGGAATAAATTACATTTTAAAATAGAAAATTGTAATAATATTTTGCAATACTAGTTTTACTGTATTTTTGATCCATGCGTCCTTGATGAGACTTTTTTCGAAAACATTACAAAACCTTACCACACCAAATTAAGGGGAAAAAAACGTATATTCTAAATATTTGATATTTTTTTAAGCTTTTTCCTCATTGAAGAATCTCCCATATAAGCACTGCGCTATGTTTAACTCCTCTGTTGTTATGGTTGTGTGTTGTTAATGCCAATATAAGAAGGCTCGCTGAGGAGCTGTGAAATCTGTTCGCCCGACACTCGGCTGTCAAAACTTGACAGCTTCCCTCAACACTCACAGCCGTAACATGTTTCTGCCAGGAATAACTGAACCGCTATTCACAGTGCTGTCTTTGCTTCAGTTTTGGCCGAGGTGCGGTGACTGGCCTGGATAGAGGGTTTTTACGTTCCTGCAATGCTTGTTAAGGCTGTGTTAAGATTATATGCTATACAGGGCCCAGAATGCATTTCACAGGCATGATCACTGTAGCCACCTTCAAAGTAGGAGCGAAACTATTCAAGGCCGTAGTATAATCTGTTCATCCCCTGTCCGTTGCAGACATGGGTATACATGTTAGTACAACGAAGTCTGTGAGATAGGCAGTCAGAACAGAGTTGGCATTGTTCGCAGGGTAACCCGAGCCGGGCCGGGCCCGAGCGTCGGGGATAGTGTATATCCGAAATCGGCGCTGCTGAGAGATCAGCCAGACAGCTGACTGTTTGGAGCTTTCAACACAACTCAAATAAACACTTTGACTATCCAACTTTAGCGCTCACCCCAGCTCTCACACACGTTACAGCCGTGACTGACCACTGCGATAAGACTCACAACGAGCCCTTTATCATCAGTGAAGCCGCTTTAAGAGTCCGTTATATAGTTGAGGATCTGAGTCTCTAGCGTCCTCCGCACCGCTGATTGTTTTACTGGCGCTCCAGGGGCTCGGTTTCTCGGAAGCGGGAGGTACAACACATCCCACAGGCTTCAGGAGACATTGTGTGCACGGCCGGCCTACATCCCCATCACTAATCCCCGACTGAACGAAACCTGAGCGCTGAATAATGAAACAGCTCTATGCCGGGCATCGCCGCCTATTGTACTGACTGTGGGAGAATGCAGACGTTTTGCTCACAGCAATTTATATGTCCTTATCTTGTGTCCTGAACTGGCCTTTCACATCATCCTTCGTGAAGGGATTACTTTATGATAACAAGAGATGACTTGCTCAAATACATCTTGATTCTTTGTCATATGCTGTATATGACTGATGAAATGAGGTTTTGGAGGAGGAATTATATTTTAATAAAAGCTATTGGGGAGCGCGCTCTCTCTATCTCTCTCTCTCTCTCTCTCTATATATATATATATATATATATATATAGCACAACTCAAGATTTTTACACAAAATAGTCTTTTGATTGTAATCTAGTATCCTGCCCACGAAACAACAATGGCAACCCCTAAGGATGCGGTGTTTATGCAAGTGGTACACGGTGAGAAATAGACTTTAGGATAATATAACATTGCAATCAAATTAATAATAATATAATAATAATAAATAATACACACACGATTATGTATTACAATGTTATGTGTCTGAAACGATAAGTATGTCGTGAAAGTATAGTGCACAGCATAAATGAGTACACCCCCTCTGAAACTTCTGAAAGTCAGAAATTACTCAATTACTTGGAAGACATGTTAGGGTTCTTTAGAGATATAATGTTCCAGCAAGTCTGCTTAATCAATTACCAAAGAATCATGTCAAAATTATTCAGGAAAATAAGATTTTCTTATCAAGGTGATAAAATGTTGTGTATTAAAAATGAGTACACCCTCCTAAGAGTTACTAAAAACGAAATAAACATTTTCTGGTGTAAGTTTAAGGCAATGTTTGATCAACAGGTAAGTATGTTGAACCAAAACATTTAAAGAGAAGTAATTTCTTGACATTTAAAAGTGTTATATAGCCCACTGAATCATTCTCAGACTTAATGCTGACAACAAAGGAACCACTTGGGAGAGAACTGTCAGGAGACCTCTTTCTTAGCACAAAAGAGGACAGTGCTACAGGAGGATTACCAAATCATTGTTTTAAGTGTGAAAATATAGCAAAAGTAACACAGAAATTCAAAAATAATGGACTTGAGACAAGCCCCTGAAATAATCAGGCCTTCATTTTAAGCTTTCATTTAGTGATGAGGGATTTTTTTGCTAGACAAAGAGCAGAAGAAATACCAAGCGAGTGTCTCAGAGCCAGCAAAAGCTATGAAAAGAGTGACTGTTTATCTCACAGGGTAAGATGCAGCCTGCAGAAATGACATGCATGGTTGTTGTTCTCACTGGAACTACCTACTGTAGCCAAAGCATAATAAAGTCAGTTAGCCATTTCCAAAGCCCATATTTACAAAATATAGATTCTGGGAATCAATACTCTGGTCTCATGAGACCAAATCAATCATTTTGGATCTAACAGCATCCAAAATATTAAGGTGTTGCTAGAGGAGGAGAACAGTAAGAAGTGCCTGGTTCCCACAGTAAAGTTCAGTGGTAGTAAAGCTCTTATATAGGGATGTATGAGTGCTGAAGGTGTGAGGGAGTTGTGCTTTATCAATGCTGTCATGAATACCTACACCATTGTGTAATTTAATACACAAACTTGAAACAGAAGATGTTACCCTTTCCTCATTCACTGCATTGTTGGGCATTTTTTCAACATGACAATGAGGATATGCATTCTCCCAAGGTGAAAAACCTTCTGTGGACATGTATTGCACTCAATCTTAACACTCTTGAGCACCTGTGGGGGATTCTGTAGAGACGAGTAGAGCAACACTCCCCATTAAAGATCAAGGCATTTAAGGAGCTCATCATCCAGGAGTTAAAAAGGACAGATGTGACAATTTGTCATGAACTTATACTAGAATATTATACATTTGTTGAATTAAATCTAGGGTGTACTCATTTCTGCAATCCTTAATTTAAACAAAATTGGCTAATTTACTTAATTTATGGCGATTAATGGCATATATTTCTCTGTTTTTATTATGTATTATGTTTTTATTATATATGTTTAATATATTTTAGTTTTGCCATCTTTCCATGAATTGTATTAGTGATCATAAAGAAAATACATCTTTTGTATTTGTTCAGAGGGGGTGTACTCATTTATGCTGTGCACTGTATATCGCCTCATGGAAATGTTGGACATAGCTGACGTTAAGGTAACTAAGCAAGGAGTAAGCAGCTTTGGCGATAGAAATTATTGTAAATGAGCATAAGCCCCGTACGGTGGTTTGTTGGTGCTGGTTTGTTTACATCTAGCTATAAAAAAGTGAAATGCAATCTCAGAATATTACATAAACCTGCAATAATTAAATATATATCTTTGCACAAATATACTTTATGTGTTTAATCTCACTTTATTAACCAATGCCTGGTCTTTGCTGCTGACCTTCGATGATCCACTTCATCCGTACTAATAAGCAAAAATTTGCATTTCTTTTTGCCTGAGGCTTATTCATTTCTCTTTTGGTCTGAAAAGTACGGAGCCCCGCACATGACATGCAAGAAAAAAAATTAAATTGTGCGCACGATTTACTATTTCGTTCCCTCGATTTACTAAATCATGCGCATGATTTATAAATCGAGGCAACGAAATAGTAAATCATGCGCACGTTTTAGTAAATCGAGGGAACGAATTAGTAAATCGTGCGCACGATTTAGCCTACTATTTTTTTTATGTCCGGGGCTCCGTAGTACGGTCCTTTACATTTGCCAAAAAAAGAACTTATTAAAAAACAAACAAACAGCCCAGCTCAGGTGAGAAACAGTAACGCAAAAGTAACGTAACGCATTACATAAAAAGTAACTAAGTAACGAAATTAGTTACTTTTTTAGGGAGTAACGCAATATTGTAATGCATTACTTTTAAAAGTAACTTTCAACAACACTGATTGTAACAAAAACCTGTGTAGAATCCCACTTTCATAGCCTTGATCCATATAAATCACAGTAAGCGTAAAAATCCTGTGCATACCACCCAGTTGGCATACTGCTTTGATGTATTAACTGGAAAAGAGAGAGAGAGAGAGTAAGAGAGAGCAGCGCCATAAAGGAAGTGTTCGCTTAGTCTGTGTGATACCCAACACCACAGACTGTGATCCTGCAGACAGACTGGCAAGTTGAGAATACAGAGAGATACTGTTCCCCAGTGTCTTATTCAAGAGCTGTTGAACGCCTGCTGAACACTGCACCAGAGAGAACTCTCTAAACCTGCCAGATTGCAGCTTAGACTGCCTGGAACGCCAGTTTTCTTCTTTTATTCATGCACGACTCGGACTTATTAGAGTGCGGAAACATAGAGGTAGGAGCTTTTTTAGCTGTTTTCAATTGATCTAATCCTGAACCTATCAGAAGTATTTGTTTTAGCTCATTTCCACACAGGTGAAATCCAACCGTGTAATGTTCTTCTCTGAGACTGTTGGTGATCGCACAAATGTCAGTGTCAGAGAGAGGTGCAGTCGAACAGATGCACCTTAGCTGAGTGGGCTTCATTCACAGTCAGCTAAAAACCATGTGGGAACCTGTCAGCACCCAAGAACAACTGTTTCTCAGTTTGAGTCATTTGCCAACTGTGCCCTAGCAATAACGCACGTGGCCCTCGATGCCACCGGATGATTTATGAGACGCGGTCTGCCAATGCAAACCGCAGAGGAACGGCTACAGTAAACACGTTTCTGATTCAAAGATTATGTGTGGTTTTTAGGAGGGCTTACCTGCGCTCCGCCTGAGCTGCGCTCGTCTACTTTTGTATGCACACAAAGCTTTCTCTCCAACTGCTCCTTCACGAGATTAAGAGCTTTCCCCTGGCACCCTGTCAAGGACAAAATTTAAAGAACACGAGTGTTTAACCTCAAGCTAATCTTGTCTTTGTGAGAATGAAGGGATTAGACCATTCATTTCTGCATGCCTGGAAGGGTTAGGCCAGTAATGGGCTTGATGAATGACAAAAATGGCTTGGGGAAGGGAGCTGCCAACTGACACAGGAAGACAAATTTGCTGGTGGCCTGACAGCTCCAAAAAGAGGCTTAGCTTAATTCCTGACCTGCATCAAAATAGAGCATTACCATGCCATGACACTAATTGAAAACAAGCAGTTTAAGCGAAACGAGCCTTATATACACGAGCCAAATATTTTCATTTATTTTTCCCGCTCGTTATTGCTTCGTTTAATGGAAGGGTACATCAGCACACAGTGTTCTTTTATTAAACTGGATGCAAATTAGATTTAAACACCAGCGCCATTATGATCCAAGGGTCTATTAAGGACTCTCTGTGCTTATTATTTAGCTTTACTTGATTAGGCTGTAGCCAGTCCAGCTATTGAGCTGTGCCATGTGGCTTGTACCACTCATTACGGACTAGATGGGGACTGTCTGTTCTCCTCTCTGGAGACTTATGGTCTCCGCCAGCATTTCTCCTGTTCATCTCATTAAGGATTGACATGCTGGTCTGGCACTTTACACTCTTAAAAATAAAGGTTCCTTATTGGCATTGATGGTTCTATGAAGAAACATTAACATCCATGGAACCTTTACATTGTACAAAAGGTTCTTTATAGTGGAAAACTCTTCTTTTAGTTCTTTTTTAAGAACTTTTAACTGCAAGCCAAAATGGTTCTTTTATTGCATCACTGTGAAAAACTCCCTTCTTTATTTTTAACCCTCTGGTGCTCTTCGGTCATTTTCGAAGAGTTTTGTTTTGTTTTTAGAATTTTTTACTTCATCAGAATGGTATGAAACTTGGTAAAGTTTTTGGCACTTGCTATATGAACAAAAAAAAAAAAATTGTGATTCGAAAAGGTTAAATGGTCCTGAAAAAATAGTCACACTTGTGGTCCTCTCGGTCAAAAATGACCGCATTGGAAATGAATGGGAGACACATTTCATCTAGTGAAAACGTTTGGTACTGCACCCAAACAAAATCTTACTGAAAGCTCATTTTTTGAGATATCAAGCTCAAATTTGGAACACAACTTGTTTAGATTTATGGCTTTGATTTTTCATGCAGTTTTAGATTAAACCATGTTTTAAAAAAAAAATATATATATATATATATATATATATATATATATCATATAAAATTTGAAAATAGTATTTTTGTTCATTTTTCATAACAATAAACGTAAAATTCTGTAACTTTTTTAATTTAATTTTTAAAACCTTTTTCACTTCAGCATTAATTTGCCTAATGTTGTCTTTGAAAAGAGATCAAAATTAAGTCTGTGCTCTAAAGCATTCAAAATGTATGACAGTGTAAGTTGGAAATTTATATAATAATTTATATAATAATTTAGTACCATAAAATCCCCTAAAAATACAAAATATTGAATAAAAAACATCGAACTAAAATATAGTACATTCATTTCATTGAAATAAAATAATACAATTCGGTCATTTTTGACCGACACTCGAAGAGCACCAGTGTGTATGAAGTATTACATTCTTGAAGCGCCTTTAAACACAGTATATTTTCAGATGTCATTCGGTTCACATTTAGTTTGTTTCTCCACACACATTTACTGTTCCCAACGTTTAAATGACCCTTGCGGCTGTGTCACCCTATTCTATACAAACAGCTCATCACAAGGGATTTGGAGCTCAGCTCAGGCGAATAAGTTGCTCCTTGTGTTTCCCTCCTCTGTGTACCCCTGGTGTTCGCAAAAGGAGGTCTACCCCTTGGAGAAGCTAACAATCCATTATGGGGCTCTCAAAAGACCTTTCACTATAGATACAGCAGCACTGGAGAAAAGGCCCAAATTGACAACTCGACACAAAAGAGATTTACTGCTTTGCTTTATGTGCATGAGTGCTGTTCAAAAGGAGGTAATTGCAGGTTGTATAGATGGGCGAATCCCTAAGGGATTTCACCCCTTCATCACATTTGCATTCACTATTAGCGACCCCCACCCCCGGGAGGGACTAGTAAATGTCACCGTGAAACCAACATCACCAGCGCTATAGTAGCACGTGAAAAAATAGAGATATCCTTCTGTCCTTATTTTATTGTATTTCTGCGTCAACACAACCACTGCAACATAGTTCACTGTGCTACTGTTAATGCTGTTTATACACTCCTGTTCAAATGTTTGAGGGCAGTAAGTCTCATGCTTACTAAAGCTGCATTGATATTGTGAAATAATATTACAATTTGAATTTGAATATATTTTAAAATATAATTTATTCCTGTGATGGTAAAGCCGAATTTTCAGTATCATTACTCCAGTCTTCAGTGTCACATGATCCTTCAGAAATCATTCTAATATGCTGATTTGCTGCTCAATAAACATTTCTTATTATTATGTTGAAAACAGTTGCATTTCTTAATATTTTCTGGGGACAGAAAATCTATTTCTTGATGTACTCACTGTATTGGTATGATGGATTCTCCTATTATTATTTGCTCTTCTTAACTGGCCCGGTATCCAGTGTTGACTCAATATTTTATGACCTGCAGGTCTTGCTGATGTTGCTAATACCACAAATGCGTGACCAGAAAACAGAGGGCAGGATGCCACAAGGAGATATTTAAGAACCCTTAGAAACACTGAAGGAAAACATCTTTCACCTTCCAAAGCCGTTACACAAACTCTTGTACACTTTGAGTGTATCAGCACAAGTTAAAGAAGAGAGTTGTAATCATCCTGTTCTCCAAACACCTCAACATGTTTGCCCCAACAACAGCCCTGCCTCCTCCTCCACCCCTCTTAACAGGAAGCACTCTACCAGTGCCCAGGTCACCATCCACAGGTCCCTACACAGGTACAGCAGCACCAGACAGACCACAACATCAAAATTTAACTAAAATCTTTCTCGTATAGTCACTACCTATGCTCTGTTTCTAGATCACGACCTACTGCGGCAGGAGTTAAACTCTCGGTTCCTGGCCTCCCAGACTGTCGATCGAGGAGGAGCACTTGCTCCCCAGGCCTACCTGCGCACGGAGTTCCACCAGCACCAGCACACACACCAACACACACATCAGCACACCTTCACTCCGTTCCCCCATTCCATCATGCCCAGCCCAGCAGCACCACTGGTGCGTACCCCTGCCAGACAAGTGAGGAGAAATACTGATACATTGCTTATGTTCATCAATGATTTGAGCTGAAATTCTACCAAATGCAAAGTATAAACTTACTAAGTGAATGTAAATATCTTTTTTCCCTCTTTTCTTGCAGTTTGACAAATACCCCGCTAAAGTGGACACCTTTAATAGACACAGTGTAAGTTAGACCAGATATATATTCGGAGAACTTAACTCTTTCCCCGCCATTGACGGAATTTTCCTGCTTTCCGTGTTTTCACTGTTAGGGGGCGCTATTGCACAACTTCTGAAAGAGCAGAGAAGCTCCAAATCAAAACGCAGACAAAAAAGGAGCAGAAACAAGCGATAAAAACATTGCTTATACATGTTGTAGTCTTTGAAAAAAATGCAATTTTCTCATTTTTTTTTTGTTTAAAATGTTGCTTTTTTTTTATGAAACTTGCACACATTCAAGTGTTGATAAAAAAAAGAATACAAGAAGTTAGAATAAAATGTGGTTTAAAAGCAGTGGCTCTGTTCTTTCTTTTGATATATTGCATGTTCAGATATTCATACAACAAAATATCAAAATATTTTGGGGGCCATTAAATATTTGTGAAAATTATCAAAAACGCTGATGGTGGCTGGCAACCTTTTTAAAAAATGCTGGTGGGGAAAGAGTCACATGGCCTGTGATTTGAGTGGCATGGTCCTTTTAGTAATTCATTCTAGATGTTTACGTAGTTTAGCATTAATAATGAGTCTTTCTGAAATTTACCGCCATTTATTATGAGCCACAACTCGAACTCGCGTCACATGCTGCGACTGCGCTACATGTCAGACTGCTGACCATGAGGTCATCAGCGCCAACATTATTACATTTTGATTAAAGATTACAAAAAGGTTTTTTTCCTTAACATACCAGTGAATCGTCTACAATAATTTCTGGAATGTGCGTTACTTAAATGGGGTCCGTTTTAATTTCACTTTAAAGGCCAGAAACAGAAATGCTTTTATGGCCTGAATCAGCATGAACAGGCTTTTGTTTCCTGACATTAATGACATTTTTCCGCTGTTTCCCTACAGTTGGTCCCGTCCTATCCATCAGTAATGACTGGAATACCTCCTATGGTTCCACCTGCTGGACCATTCAGCTCTCTCCAGGGAGCTTTTCAACCCAAGGTTTGCCTGCCACTCTGTCTCTTAGCTTTCTGTTTTGTTTGAAACACAGCATTCTTAAAAGGCCTTGACGACGCTGAAAGGAGCCTGTGAATAACATATTTCTTAAGTTGAGATGACCTCCCACAAAAGGAAGAAAAGAAAGAAGAAAAAAAAACAAGAAGAAAAGTCTATGGCTTTCAGATGAGATTCTGCAAACTGTTTATTTTCAGCCCCACATTTGCAAAGCCTGTTTTTGAAGGCCAGAAATAAAAATAAATGTAAAAAATAAATAAATAAATAACTGGATTCCAGTCTAGCCACACTTATATAGGCTAAGAGATAAAGTGTGCTAAGAGAAGAACAGAGAATCTTATGGATTCATCATCATGTTTATAATTTAATTAAAATTTGACACAAAATTCACAAAGCTTTTCATTTGCAGGCTTCTAACCCATTAGATGTGGTGTCCAGACCAGGATCAGTGCCACACCAACTTTTACAGAAGGACTCCAGAGTAAGTTTCAATTTATCATCCTTTGCAAGGCTTCTCTAATGGACTAAAATCTGAGCCAGACGTGTTCAGCTGTCTCATTAAATATTTACTGCTGTTCTGTCTATCATTGAAGAAATATAAGAAGGATAATGTATTGTTTTATTATATATTTTTTAGCTTGTTGACCCCATGTGTCCTAAACCAAAGGTAAGGTTTGCATGTGATTGTTGAACTTATTTTTATTAACCATGTAAACCAGGAACAAAATTCTGTACCTATTATTCACATTGTTTTTTATTTACCTCAGAAACCTGGGAAGTGGTGTGCAATGCATGTTCACATTGCATGGCAGGTTTACCATCATCAGCAAAAAATTAAGGTAAGTTCAAATCAAAGAATGGTTCATTTTCAAGATGTAGAATATATCTAGTTTTAAACTCGTATTTAATCTATAACAGTTTTTCCATCCCTGTGTTACAGAAGCAGATGCAGATTGAGCCACATAAATTAGACTTTGGGTTTAAGCCTGAGTTTCTGAATCGATCAACTGGCTCGAGCTTCATGGGATTGCAGCCACGTGACTTACCCCGCCCCTCCACCATCCTCTCTAATGCAGGTAGGAATTACAGCTTGGAACATATCCACTTAAGTGACTGAAATTTTGCCAAGTAGGATGTTCTTGGATCACCATCTTGTTGATCCTGGAACAACATCCCTATCAACCAATTAGATTATAGGGTTTTGTTTTGCATTATGCTTAGCACTAGGTAGGTTCTTATCATCCAGTTACTTCCCACTGATTTTAGGGGTTAAGGTTGGGGCAGGGGTGTCCAATCCTGCTCCTGGAAGACCACTGTCCTGCAGAGTTCAGCTTCAACCCTAATTAAACATACTTAAACCAGCTAATCAAAGTCTTGATGATTACTTAGAAGGATTACTTACAGGTATTTTGGAAGTATAAAGATAATCTAAAAACATGTCTTAGCAAAACTAATGTAACCGTATTAGATCAAATAGCAGAACAAAGCTACAAGATTTATGAATCCTGTCCTGTAATTATAGAAAACATTAATGTTATAAGAGACAATGTCTGACAGAAACAGGACTGTGCTCATCCAGTACATCTGTCTTGTTAGGTCCCACACACCCTTCAGTTTCGCCCTATGGATCCTTACCGCATACCCCAAACAATCTCCACAGTCTAGTCCCCCATCACGGTAAGATTACATTTACTGACTGAATTTATACTAGATCCACATTTCTGCTCAAAATCTAAACCCATGTATCTCTTGTTGTTGTGTAGAGTCTCTTAATAAGCCACTCACCTTTGGAGGCCTAAGTACACTGAGTTCATCTGCATTTGGAGGACTTGGAAACCCATCAATAAGTAAGGGCATGCATTTATCCTTACATTAAAGGATCTGGAACTGCTGCAGGTGAAAATTCAGTCTTTCCCTGATTGACAATAATTACTCTCTTGCATTTATAGCCCCAAATGCAACACACGGTACTAAAGATGGTAAAACTGTGCCAACTTCAAGTGGACCACTGGAGCCCTGGAACAGACTGCACCAGACACCTTCATCCTTCCCTACGCCTCCTCTGTGTCCAAGGCCTTCTGAACCAGAGAGAGCTCCCTCTGTACCAGACAGAGCAGCGATTAAAAAAGACTCCATAATCAACAAAGATGATCAGGAAAGGTACGTACCAGCTATTTTTCTAGTCTACTAAGAGCAAGAAGGTACCTGCAGAACGCTATCAATTAGCATTCCCATTGACCTCAATGACAGTTGCTCAGTTAATGCATACATCCTTGAAAGTTGGTAAACAGGTTGCTGCCATATTTGCTTCATGGACACTTGGATCTGGAAATCGGTACTTCTGCACTAGCCAAGCTGTCATTGAACAGTTGGGAATGCTAACGAATTGTTTGACCTCCTTGATGTGTTTCGCCCACATAACAGTGTAGCAGGGACTAACTGCCTAACTGCCAATCCTGCTTCTGAAGGGCCAATGTCTAGTTTCAAGACCAATAAAATAGACTTGAGCCATCTAATCAAGGTCTTTATGATTACAAGAAACTTCCAGGCAGGTGTGTTTGGGGCATAAAGTTGGAGCTAAACTCTGCAGGACATTGGCCTTCCTGGAGCAGGATTGGAAATCCCTGGTTCAAGAGTTCTTAGAGTTGACCCTCTGATCAAGAGTTCTTGCTTAAAACTCAAATTTTTTCTTTCAATCATTGCAGGGAGCCAAAAGAAAAATCAAATGGAAGGAATTTGTCCCCCATCAGAAACAGTGCACTTGACAACAAACCATCAACAGAGTCCTTCAAAGGTTCCTCTCCAGACGAGTCCAAGGAAGAGGAGCAGGCAAGAGAGAAAACACAAGCCCAAGAGCTCCCGCAACAGACCCGAGAAACCGAGGAGCAGAAACACAAAGAGATCCGAAGTGACAAAAGAGAAGAGGATGTCAAGAGCGAGCAGCAACCCGCTGAGGACAAGCAAGCAGGAAAGGAGAGTTCATCACCCAAGCAACAGAGAGAGGATCTCAAGCGGTCAAACAGCGATACCCAACCCTGGGAGCCAGCTGAGAAGAAAATTAGAGTCGAGTATGAACCCCATGCCAAGAGCAGCAAGGTGAGGGTCAAGGAGGAGAAGAGAGACGACCAGGACCACGAGGTTACAACTCACCAGAAGGTCTTGGAAAAACCATGGCAGGGTCCCAGAGCCCCTGCTATAAACCTTTCACCTCTTTCTACTCATCCTTTGCCAATAGGAATCCCAGCTGGCCACCCTGGTCTCGACAGGGCTAGGCTGATCTCACCTTTTCTTGGAATGAGTCCATTAGCTGGAGCCGAAAGGCTGCCTTACTCACCTCAGCATTGGGAGACTATGCGGAATGTTTACCGGGGGTTAGACCTTCCTCGTAGAGACTCTTTGGGCAAGGACCTCTTAATGAGAAACGACCCCCTGCAACGCACCATGATGGGGCACCCTGCTTACCCACGAGAGCCGTTTCTGCAGTCCATGGCCCTGGAACAAAGGAGTCAGATGGAGGAGCGTCAGCGACTGGCCCTCCTTAGAGAGGAGAGCGAGCGGGGTCGCCTACTGGCCATGCACCATGCCACACTAGACCCTCACTTACCGCCTCCAGGACTCCTCACAGCAGCTTACCCCAGCGCAGGGCTCCCACATTACAGCTCGCTCAGTAGGACTCTACCTGCTGCATATGTACACACCCAACCACATCCACTTTTCCCAATGCTGCTGACAAGACCAGGGTCTCCAAGAAGGATGACCCCTCTTATGGACAGACCTGTTTCTCATCCACACAGAGACACTGAGACTCGGTGAGCTGGACTGTATCAGGAACTGACAGACTCGTGTATATCAAGCACTTCATGTGAAACAAAGTGTAGTCATGGAATGTACAGTGGTGAAAGTTATGAAATGAATTTTTTTGTCAAAGAAAATATTAAAATGACTTTTCTGAGAAAAATGGTTTTACTTATTCTTTTTGAATGTTGACAACATATTTAAAACTAAAGGGCTTTAAAAATACACAACTATTTACAACTATAGCAAGGCAACAATGGAACAAAAATACAGCACAATATGCAAAATATTAAACAAATAAATTAGATGTTAGCTATTTATGCTCAAAAACTCACCCTATTGTTCCTGGTAATTTATTTAAAAAAAATAAAAGCAAACATCTTTTAAAACAGAGATAAAAAAAAAAAATCCAAGATCAAATTTATATAAAACTTTAAAAAACAAAAAAACAAGAAAAGTGCTACATGGAATTTCCAGACCAAAAAAAATGTACAACTATGTATTAGACACCTGAGATCATTTAAACAAAAACAAAACAAATAAAACACTAGCAAAATTAAAATCAAAAGATAATGCCATGCATCATCCTCTGAAATGTGCATATTAGTTTATAAAAACATTGATCTAATGGAGGTCAAACAGGTTGTGTATTCTTACACAGGTTATCTGATGAAACAGTGCATCTGCACTGTGAAACCGCATTTGATAAGTATGAGACTACACAACGTCCATTCCGAGACCTCTAGCCACTGCAGCCAGAGCTCTAACAGCCCCTGATGGCTCACCAGGCTGGGTCACTTCCTCTGGCTCCCCAATCACCTCAGTCACAGTGTTCAACACACAATACACAGATGTTTCATCGCCTTTTAATGCACTGCTGTCAGCCCCCTCCAAGAGCTCTGAGGTGGAAGAAGATGAGGAAGGAGAAGAGGGCGATGAAGAGTTTTGGGGAGTGCTGTTGCCACTATCGGGATGCATCATGGGCTCCTTGGAGTGGCCGGTTGAACCAGAGACCTTGCGAGGGGTGCGCTTTTCAGCCATGTTCTTGATCAACTCTTCCGTAACCTCTACAGTCTCAAAGCGCACCATGTTAAGCCGCAGATACCCATCCTCATCCTTCTTATACCTGTTCAACAAGCAATTGTTAGCATATGAAGGAAAATAGCTTAAAAAAATAATTATACTTAAAATATTATGCACTGCTTTTAACATACCTAAAACGAGAGTGTCCAGATGGCCATTTGAGTTGATGCTTCTTTCGAAGGTGGAGAGTGAGAGTGTAACACCAAGAGAAAGTCTTGTCGCAAAGGTGACACTTATACCTCGGAACCATGTTGTCCTGCTGCAGACAGTTATTATATGTCATTACTAAATAACCTATGATATTTTAGTTACACTTTGATTAAGTCACTTTTATTATGTTCTGGAGAAAATATAAGTTGATCTCTATTGACAACATTTGTGTGTGTGTAAATGGTGAATTACACTAATTTAACACATTAACAATAATAATGTAAAAAATATAATCAATAAAAAGATGTCAGTAAGAGATGCAAGACAAAATAGCAGAAATGCAAAGCTTGTTTGTTAAAGCACTTGAATTAATCAGTAAAGTTTATTATTAAAGCTGTAAAATTGCCAAATCCTCTCATTATATCCTACCGACACAATTCAGCCTTTACACAGACAAGGTCAGTAAACATTTTTTATAGTTTCTAAGTCTTTGTGGCTGTAATTTCATACGTTAAAAATTCATGTCAGAAATATTCTCTATAGTAACCAACATTGTAACTCAAATGCTGTCAACTTTTAATATGAAGCATGGCTGAGGTTATAGCACCCTCTGCTGGCTGACCTCATGCACTCGTTTATAGTGCTGGTTCATGGTGTGGGCCATGCGTGAGGAGTATCCACAGCCCTCTACTGTGCAGTGGTACGCTGCTCCCTCGTTGTGTGTTTCCATGTGTCTCCGCAGATCATGCTGGTTCTTGAAGCTAAAAGGAAGGAGACAAAGCACTAAATATTAGCAATACATTCTTCAGTACTATTTCAGTGTATGTGGACAGGGTGCAAACTCTCGGCAGCCACCTGCTCTCACAGAAGTCGCATGGGAAGGGCCTCTCATCGCAGTGACGAAACTTGATATGGATCTTCAAAGTAGAGAGGGACGTGCATGTCATGTCACAGAGAGGACATTTTATATGATTCACTGAAAAAAAAAAAAAAAGAACAGTAGAAGATCTAAAATGTTTTTATAAAGGTTTAAAAAACAAACATTATTTATTTGACAGACTCTTAGAAGAGACCAAAGCATCTTAGCTGGATGGTGACACTGTTGTCTTTTGTAGAGCTGCTTTATAGCTGAATTGAATTAGTTTCATAATTCAACATTGTTACTGAACTTCAATCAACTTTGAATCTGTTAATCTAATGACACAGAGTTGCTATACAGCTAAAACTATTTGTTTCATAATTTAAGAACAATAATAATTAATAATTTTGCAACATTTTCTTATTACCGTAAAGTTGCTTTAAAACTGTGTATTGTATAAAAAGTGGCATATAAATAAATGTGACTTGACATATAAAGCATCTATAAAGAGTGATATTGTATATTGTTTTCCAGAAGGCGTCATTCTTTTATAAAACATCTTTTCCCCCAAATTATTATATTAAAGGGTTAGTTCACCTAAAAATGAAAATTCTGTCATTAATTACTTACCCACACCTGTAAGACCTTCAATCATCTTCGGAACACAAATTAAGATATTTTTGATGAAATCTAAGGTATGACTCGTCCATAGACAGCAATATAATCAACACTTTCAAGGTCCAGAAAGGTAATAAAGACATTGTTAAAACAGTCGACGTGGCTGCAGTGGTTCAACCTTAATGTTATGAAGCAACGAGAATACTTTTTGTGCGCAAAAACAAAACAAAAATAACGACATTATTCAACAATATCTTCTCTTTTGTGTCATTCTCCTAAGCTGTTTAGGAGATGCGCATGCGTGTGATGCTGTTGCAGGAGCCGGCCAATAATAAGCAGGCGTTCTGACGTAGAACCTGGAAGCGCTGCACTGTGTTTACAACAGGACCAGCGTTGGAGACTGACACAGAAAAGAAGATATTGTTGAATAAAGTCTTTTTTTTTTTTGCGCACAAAAAGTATTCTTATCGCTTCATAAAATTAAGGTTGAACCACTGTAGTCACATGGACTATTTTAACAATGTCTTTAGTATCTTTCTGGACCTTGAAAGTGGTGATTGTGTTGCTTTCTATGGGGGATCAGAAAGCTCTTGGATTTTGGAATTCAAAATCCAATTTTGAATTCCGAAGATGAACAAAGGTCTTACGGGTTTGGAAGGTGAAGGTGAGTAATTAAAGGTACAATATGTACAATTTTCGCTGCTAGAGGTCGCCTATTCAAAACAAAAGTGTAGCTTGATGACGCCGAGTTTGAGCGTGGAATCTTGGGAGATGTCGTCTTCACCTCACAGCCAGTGGAAAAGAATCAGGACGGGACTCGAGCAGAAATCATGTTCATGGATGAGATTATTAATGTTACTGTTGTATGAAGCAGCGCAGGGCCGAGTGTTGTGGGAGCTGAACGAGGCCGCTGTAACGATTGCTGATGAGAGACAACAGAGGAACTTTTATTATGCTACAATCGCCAGCGTCGCTTCTTCCGGTCAAGTGTATGAGGTAACACAGCTCTGTTTATCATTTTAGATACATTTGAGCGTGTTGAAAATGATGTTATAACGTTACTGTGTGTGTTCACACTTGTTGCACACTGCAGTAAGCTAGATCGATTTTAGAATATCATATTAATAAATGCTGGGTGGCTTGTGTTGATAAATGCCATGCAATTAATTTTAAAACGTACTGTATGATGGAGAAAATGCTGTATTAGCTACTTGACAAAATAGTCTTTCTCTGAGGCATTGTAAAAGCATGGTACTCTAGGAAAATCAAGAAAACTAGATTTAAACAATAAGACTAACTGTGTTGAGCTATATAACAATAATTCCTTTTCTGTCTATAAATGTATCCAAACAGTTGTTCCCTTGTCTAAAAAAATATGTAATATATTAAAGCGTCTTTAGTGTTTCCATGGTTTCTACAAAATAAAACCGGAAACCGAGGGTAACACGGATATGACGCCATTGACAGGCGACTCCTCACACGTCCCGGAGCCTTGGATAAAATCGTGATTTAAATAAGATTTACAAATAGTAAATGGGATATTGGAAGTACTCAACTGAACAAAATATATAACACTGGCCAAGTGGTTTTTGGATATTTTACTGCAAAAATCTTACATATTGTAGCTTTAATGACAGAAATTAAATTTTTGGGTGAACCCTTCAAATGACGTTTCAAACTCTAAGTGAACTCACCATGCTGACGAACATGGTCTCTCAGCAGCCTCTCGTTGGCAAATGCTTTGTCACAATGTCCACATGTGAGAGAATCTGCAATAAAATGTATTTATGGAACAACTACAGCCAGCAGACCAGTATTATAGTAACTAAAGACTTTTAAAGGACAGTCAGAGTCAACAATTGAAAATGAATGATGCAAAATAAACAAACCTTCCGGTTCTGCTTGCCTCTGAATATGGTCAAAGAACTTGGTATTGCTGGAGAACATACAGCCACAGGTAGGGCAAGCGACCAGCCGCTCCTGTGTATGACTGCGCAGATGTTCCCGCAGACGGTACTTGATTTTAAAGAAAGCATCACAGCCTATAAAAAGAGCAAAAATGTTTCCCACAGACAAATGGATTATAAACACTGGTGAAAATGTTCCTGGTTCGCAGAAAGCGCCTACCTGACCAGCTGCAGAAGAGAGCCTGCTGTCGATCAGGAAGTGGCTGGAGCTCAGTGCAGTGCGCATGCATGTCAACATGACGGTAGAACCATTCCGGATTATTAAATGAACTCTGACGACACAAAAAAAGAATGACATAAACTCATTACATAATGTTTAATATATTTAAGTAAAACAGAAGTGACACCCAATACTAACATCACAGTGCTGCCACTGACAGACAAATCCCTCAGAGACATCTGGGAGTAGACTGCTGCTATGGAGATCTTGAGTGCAACTAGCCAGTTCGGGGTGGGATTCAAGAAGCTGAGTCCCGATGCATTTCAGCTTGCTGTGGAAGATGTGGAAATGGGCATGAGCGACGAGCTCACTTTGGCTTCCCATCGCCAGGAACTGACAGCCCCTCCATAGGCATGGATAATCCTCTATAAAAGAGATGATGTCAAGCACTATCATCTTAATATGTGCACTAATCACAGTTTACATACAATTTAAATGTTGTCTCAGACACTTCATTGTAGATCTGCCTAATTGTCTGTTTATGCATGCATGCATAACAATGTCCTACCCAGTTCCTCCATGGCATCTCCTTCCCCAAGATGCTCCTTCAAATGTAGAGACATATGATCACTTAACTCCTCCATGCTTTGACTCTTGAAAGTGCACGATGCCCACTCGCATGTCACCACTATTTTAGAGACATTTCTTCTTTTCGCCATTTTAACCTTGAAGATAGCACAGAACTACATTAACAAAAGACTTCTGAATACTAAATACACTGCATTTGGTAACGACAACAACCTTAACGTGCCTTTAAAACGGCAATACTTTTATTTATTTTTTTTAGAGATAAGCTCATGAGAAGTAAACAAACGTTCAACAACTCCTAATGTAAACAAGGTTGTGTGCTTCTGGTTTACTGCTCCATACACAAGCAAATAAATCTCATTACAACACCGTGATGCTGTCAAAGAGGTTATGAATGATTAAATCCGCTTACTTTGATGTTAATGAGTCACAGGCTGGTTTGAAGATCAGTTGCTAGTCTAGTTTCAATAACTGGTCGAAGCTTAGAAGCGCGCGCGCACACATCCAGACATCAATGTAGAGGGAAATTCACATAGCCTTAAAATATATCGAGCACATGGACTCTGTTGTGTAAAAATGTTTCATTGTTTGGGAAATTAAATTACATAAAACTTCATATCCGAAAAGCGGATGAGAGGACAGACAGGAACGCGGGTAAAGTGTTTGTTTGAGAGGATGGAGAAGGTCATGACGTGTGTTTCCGTGTAACAGGCAAAATAAAAGTCCTGATACGATCAGGCAGAAAGATCATAAGAGTTTTACAGCTGGTGGAAGTGAAGTA